>NC_135492.1:29092682-29412717 GCF_052094955.1 Ictidomys tridecemlineatus
TGCTTTGGTGTCTCTGAACAAGACCATGTAGACTAGGAACCTACAAACACGATGTTATCCTACTGCCAGTTAAGAGTAGGAATTGGTCCATGGGAAGCCTCTGGAGTCACCCACAGTATCTCCCATAAACCAGAGGATCAAAGGGGTGTGAGGCCTAGAGATGTCAGAGAAGACTCACTGTTTTTCTCCCCCCTTCTTGATAGTGATTTCTGGGCCAATAAACTTTGCTCTACTTTGATTACATTTTATGTATTATCTAAAATTTACTCTTGTAAGAACACAAGATCCAAAAAACACAACATAACCTTTGTATCTCTGGGATCACAACTAGCAAAAATGTCAGATTTTTTTTATTGCTTTACTTATTTTCTCACTTCATTTGATCTATTTATTAATACAGGGGGACACCAGCAACAGCTCTAGGTCCTGTTGGAAGGTAACAGTCACACACCTACCTATAGCATCCTAAAGGGAGACTGTTGAAACAGGAATTCTGACCCTTCATTGTTCATGAAGACTCACCCAATGTCAGAACTTTAAATATTTTATTTTGAGGCAGGGTCTTGCTAAGAAGCCAACTGTGGCCTCTGACTTGATATACTCCTGAAGCAGCCTTCCAAATCCCTGGCCTTAATGACATGTGCTGCCAAATCTTGTCCTTTGCTTATTAAAAAAAGTGCATGGCTTCTAGTTACCTCCCTCCAGTGATATATGTGATATCAGACCCCAAACAATAAAACACCCCACACAATTACAAAGCTCAAGTCTGAATTTTGCTGTGTGAGGTTGTGTAATGGGAAGGGATTTCAGGGAGAGAGAGGCACATCACCTCAGAAAAAGTAGGTTTCTTGGTTTTCAAAGCAGAAAACAACATCATCATTATCAGGTATGTGAACAGACCTATTTAGAAAACAGATGCACATTCAGGAAAGAACGTAAGGGGCCAGGGATTCATTGAGGTTGGTAGTGTGCTTGGCCTGCATGCAGAAGGTCCTAGGTTCAATCCCCAGCACCACAAGAAGAAAGAAAGAAAAAAGGTGAGAAAGATCTAAAGGGAGAGACAGCAAATACGTGGTCTCAGGTGTTGCTATTTGGAGAGGGACATTTAAGTGGGGCTGGACTAGAGATGGGGCCAGAGCAGAGTTCTGTAATTTCTCACCCATTTTTCTAAGCTTGCTCACATCATGCTAGTATATGGGGGTCCAGGAAGCTGGTTTAAGAGAAATGCTCCATTATAAGGAGTTGCTTTTCTTTTTTATTTTAAATCTGATTTTTATTTTTTAAAATAGTTTTTATTTGAACAGGATACTTTTTTTTATATATTTCTTTATTATGTGGTGCCAAAGATGGAACTCAGTGCCTCACAGGTGCTAGGCAGGTGCTCTGTCACTGAGCCAAAACTCCATTCCCTGGTTTTTAATTTCAAGTCTTGTGGGCATTCCTGCATTCTGGTGATTTATGAACCTTCTCCTTTGAGGTTCAGTAAAACTTTCTTGTTGGTGTCCCAACATTTCTGTCCCAACCAGAAATGTTCCGCAGTTCTTTATGGACCTCAAGTATTGCTAGAGGAATGATTAAATGATCATTTAGTTATCAAAGAAAATAGGGCAGTGTTTTTAGGATGAAAGCCTTAAAAAATTCTCATTAATAGGTTACTATTTTTACTTATATATTGAGCCATGGACTCATATGTATTTGCAGTGATCCACAAATCAGCAGATTTCAGAAACTTTTCATGTTGACAACTCTTTTCAAATGGTTTCATTTGGATTGAGGCACATTTGACTGAGGGCAAACATCAAGATGCTTTTAAAGTGCTCATGAATTTTCCTGGCTAGAATATTGCAGAGGGTTTTGCCAGTGTTCTAACCACTTTGTTTATCTCATTGGTGTTGAAAAACCTCCCAGATGCAAGGAATGCACCCCAGAGGCAAGTTCCTGCAGCTGGCCACCCACAGACCCCCACACCCACTGATCCAATTCTCCATCCCCTATTAATTGGATGTCGGGTGCTGTTGGATTGTTAATTATTGGGTAAACCCCAGTGTTTTGCCCCCAAGGAGCCCAAGGTCTAGCTTGTTGTTATTGGAACCACTGGGTTGGTTATTCACTTTTCCTTGCCTCCTAAGACAAATCTGAGCTTTATCCAGGGAATTATATCTAGTGGCACTGGTAGCTTAGGAAAATCTCTCATTTGGGTTAAGAAAACTAACAGCAAGAATAATTTCCCTCATGGGCGAAGGAGAGTTTCTGGCCCAAAAGTGTCCCCAGCTCTTTCCCTCTTCTCACCCACATAATCTTCTCCTCATCCTGGGAAAGACAACAGTGTACTGCTCATCCCTGGAATCCTGGGCATGTGCCTTGACCTTCTCAGTCTTTCTTCAAAAGAAATGTTCCCAAATCACAAATGCAGTAAAACTGGTTCCCCAAAGACCTAGTCTGTTGTTACTGAGAAACAAAAGTAAAAAATACTGAAAATGGGGGCTGGGCCTGGGGCTCAGCCATAGAGTGCTCACCTAGCACACACAAGGTACTGGGTTCCATTTTCAGCACCACAGAAAAATAAATAGATAGATTAAAGGTATTGGGTCCAACTCCAACTAGAAAATATATTTTAAAAAATAAATACTGAAAAGGCAATGTATCTAGCAGGTAGGGAAATGCAAATTAAAACTGCACTGAGATTCCCTTTCACTCAAGTCAAAATGGCATTTATCCAGAATACAGTAACAATCATGCTCACCCACATGAATGGGGTCCTAAGGAGAATAAGGTATTTTTTATGCTTGGATAATTTTACCAAAATGGACTCTCTTGTCATGTATAACTAAGAAGAACCAACAAAATAGAAAAACATAAAACATACTAAACAGGACCTTAGGACCAAATTGATAGCATCACACTCGGATGAGGAAATGTCTTTATGTACATTACAGAATTTTCTAAATCGCTCCCCCAAAGATGTTGGAGTGTGAAGAGAAGGTGGAGGTTCAGGGTGCTGCATGGAGAACAAAGTGCCCCCCACCCGCCCCTTTTATGTGCAGGAGCTGGGGTCCCAGAGGGCAGGTAACCTCCAGGCTTCCATGATTAATTATGGCAGAGAGGAGCAGGGTGCATTGGAATCAATGGAGTTATTTACCAAATTAGGAAAACCTGGAATTGGCTTTCCTGGACTCTCATTCAAACCCAAATTGTTTTTCATTAATAGACAGACCCTGGAGCCCCCCTTAATGAGAAGTCTTCTCTGTATTATGTGACTTTTTGCACCATTGAATTGGGGGGACAAGACCAGAGCTCTCTTTGGAAACACATTGGCTTTCTTTGCATCAAGACAAGCAGGAAGGGTCTGTCTTTTTCTTTTCTTTTCTTTCCTTTTTGTCAAGTGCAGAGTATTCAGCTGATATAAGGATGCACACCTGGACAGGGAGTCTCTGGTTTTTTGAGGAGTCAGGATCCCATTGTCTGGGATCCAGGGGATTGGCGGGAACCAGGGAGATCACCCAGGGTGGCCTTGATCTGCACAAGGCTGTTATCCTGTGGCCACCGTAGGTATTTCTCTCAAAAAGAAAGAAAGAAAAAAAAGTGTCACACGCCTGTCATTGCAGTGTCTTGGGCAGCTGAGGCAGGAGGATGGCGAATTGAAAGCCAGCTTCAGCAAAAGCAAGGTGCTAAGCAACTCAGTGTGACCCTGTCTCTAAACTTCAAGCTAGGGCTGGGGAAGGGGCTCAGAGGTCGAGGCCTCTGAATTCAAGCCCCAGTGGCCAGAGGGAGAGGGAGCCCGGTACAGCTAGGGTATACCCAGGTCTGCGCTCTTGGGGTCTCTTTTGTCCTGATCTCCTTACTCTGCCTCCAGCTCAATGTGGGCTCTAGATACAGATTCAACTCAGCTGGAGGAACATCAGCTCTCAGGCTGCCAACTCGGTGGGAACCTCCTCCAAAGGGCCTGCCATCACCCCCCCCTGTCCCCCCCCCCCCGTGAGCCTCCACCAGTGATGGCCGTGATGCACTGGACAGTTCCTATGGGGTGAAAGGCCAGTTCTGCTTGGAGAATTTTGCACAAATGAAGGGAGGACAAGTCAGCCTCCCTAGGACACTCTGGGTGTTCTTATTATAGGAGGAGGCACAGGTGGTAAAACTTTCAAGAAATGATTTCAATTTCCTAACATCAGAACCCAACAGAACTTAGAATTCTGGTCACCTTAACCCTAACCCAATGCCCAGACGCCAAAAGGAAAGGAAAAAAAAGCTGCACCCAAACCCTGCCATTCTGGCCTCCTTCTTGCCACTGTCACTCAAAAAGAAGGTTTGCTGGGCTCAGGCTGGGGAGAGCAGAGACTGACTGACGCCCTGTCCATTCAGAAGCCCCCGTGCTGAGCGCTGACCAATCCTGTGCGCAGCCAGCGAACAGGGGGCGGGCCTCTGTCTTCAGGATGGGATTTATTTCTCCCGGGTCTATGCAGTTGGCCTCCAGGCTTCTCGGTGCCCAGGATCCTGGTTGGCCCTGCCATGCATGGGCTGAAGCTCACCAGGGCAGGCTTGGCTGCTGGGCTTCAGGAAATGGTGAGTGTGCAGTGGCACCTGGTGCCTGGACAGGGAGGCTTGGGAGGGAGGCGGGGCAGGGAGGCCATTAGGTGGGACCCACTGTGGCAGAACCTGAGTTGGCTGACCCCGACTCCGGGGGCTTTCGACGTCCACAGGCCTGAGCCCATTGGGGACAGCGCTCCTCAGTCCCCAAGGCCAGCTGTGTGGAGAGTATGACAGTGGTGGAGACCCCTCCAGCCTCCCCATCCCATGGGACAACCTCAGCCCCTGCTTCAGTCCTAAGTGGCATGTGAGCTTGGCTGCCCAGCATCTTCCTGGGCTGTGGTGATTGACAGGTGGAATCAGAGAATAATCAACTGCAAGCCAGGGGATGGCTCACACCTGTCATCCCAGTGGCTGCGGGTAGGGGGCTGATGCAGAAAGATTGCAAGGTCAAGGCCAGCCTAGGCAAGTGGGTGAGGCACTTAGAGACTCAGGGAGACACTGCCTCTAAATAAAATTCAAAATATGGCTGGGGATTGGGCTCAGTGGTTGAGGGCTTCTGAGTTCAATGCCCAGTACCAAAAAAAAAAAAAAAAGATCCAATCTCCAAACACCCTTTTCCTGCAGGAGGGGAGCTATGGTGAACAGGGACCTCGCTTATTCCTGAGCTAGTTTTGTGGAGTTTGTTTTTTTGTTTTGTAGTTAACAGAAGGGTGCCTTACCACTCAGCCATGTCCCTGGTAGTTTTTAGTTTTTATTCTGCCCGCAGGTCTAGCTAAGTTGCTGAGGTTGACCTTGTTAGGGTTTGATTGATAATGACTTTTCCATTACAATTAAGTATAGGATTTTCACATCCACGTGGGTTCATGGGTGGACTTTATTGATGTCGTGATTCCTAGATGATAATTGTAATAGTACAGCACCACAATGTACGTTAGGTAATAACTCTTTTTCTCTTATAATTCAAAAGTTTCTTGGTTAAGTTTACATATATTTAACTTTGTGGATGAATTTTTAGGACTGGATGCTTCCATTAAAAGTAAAGCATTCTGGATTGTTTATTAGTGCATCAGAGTTATACGTAATACCTCGTGAATATGGCACCCGTGTAAAACTTACCCATGGTATTTTATACTATTTTTAAGCTGAATGTACCATGACTAGTAATGTATTATCCTGGTCCTATGAACTGATTTGAGTAAGTGTACTCCCGTGGGGGATTATCAAGAGTCTTTGATGGCAAAACAGTTTCCACAAATAGTTAAGAAGCACCTAAACTCTTTCAGTTTATTAGAATTATTTTGTTTCCTATTATCATTGATACTATTTAATTTTTTCTCTGATAGGATTTTGTTTTACATTTCTTGGGTTTCTAAAGATGTTGAATTCTTTTATTCTCATTATTAAACACATGGGTATCTCCTGTACAAATTGGCATCTCAAGTCTTCTCCCTGAATTTCTTCTGTGGTGGATTTCAGAGTGTTGGGACCGTGAGAATCACCAGTTTTGGGGCCCTTTTCCTACCCAAGGGGGCTGGGATCTGAAGGGGTCTCAGGTTTTTCTCACCCCTGAGGTTTTCATTTTTTTTGGGGGGGGGCATGGGGAGCATTGTGGATTGAATGCAGTGGTCTTTTCCCACAGAGCTACATCCCTCGTACTTTTTATCATTTATCTCCTGACAGATGCTGAGATGCTGAGTCTGGCCTTGAACTTATACCTCAGCTTCCTGAGTGGCTGGGATTACAGGTGTGGCCCTTCTGCCTGGGGCCCCCTGAATGTTCTAAATGTAAGAGAAGAAAAATGTCAGATCCACAACCCCATCTCCCAGATGAAACCTGTACATATGTATCAATGAATTCCTCAAATTCAAGTACCCTGTCCCCATTTCCAGTAAAAATGTGTGTGTGTGTGTGTGTGTGTGTGTGTGTGTGTGTGTATTTGTGCATGTGTACTCCCTCTTTCTCTCCCAGGCCAGATACCTTGTCAGAATGTCTTTGAGCTGAGGGTCCCCCTTGTGGACTGCATTTCCTAAGGGTCTCATGCCCTCTGTGATATTTTCCTGGTCCTGGTTTGGCTCTGTGTGACATGAAGATCCCACACCTGGCTCATCTGATGTCTCCTGAGCATCTGGTAAATATCAGCTACATGTGGACCTATGAGCAGGTGCATTTAGGGGGTGTAGTTTCTCAGGGGAGTAGGTGATGGCCCTGTGGCTGGGAGGAGTCTCCTTATCCAGAAGCCACTTCAGATGCTTCCTTGTCCTGGTTCCTGTGGATACTTGAACATCATTGGGCATGCAGCCATGTATAAACACACTGGTTCAAGTTCCTTTGGAAATGCATCCAAAGTGGTTGTTAGCTTTTAAAGAACTCCATGCTATTTTTACAAATGGCTTCACTAAACTGATATTCTAGCCCCATGTGAGCGGGTCTCTTTCTCCACACCCACGTTGTTGGAGGACTAGTTCCTTCACCTATTTTATAGGAGCTATTCCCACAGCTGGACTCAGGCTGCAGAAACTCTCCTACTTGGCTGGTGACTGAATTCCTGTTGGTTAGAACCCAGGCTGCCTGTGCTAACTGCTGGAAGGTGGTGTGAGCCTATTCTAGAAAGAAACAGGGTTTTGACCATTTTTGCTTCACTCCTGGTGTGGATTGTAGCACAGGGAAATACTCAGACATCAATGAGATGCCCCTCTTTTGTGATCCAGGGAGATATGCACATGCACAGTTGCCACTGCTCCCAGAGCTTGCTGGGTTAGTATGGAGTCCATGGAATTGGAAAAATGTTGGGACCCTGAGTGCCTGGACATACTCCTTCCAGAAAGAACTGGCTAGACCTGGACTTATTACTGAGGTAGATTGGAGAGGGCTTACGCAGGGCTGCTGGGTGGACTGCATTTGTCCTTTCTACCCTTGGGGACTGGGTAGGGAGGAGCTCAACTGTTAGCAACCACAGTTTGAAGATCATGCTGCAAATCCCTTCTAGGGATAAACTGGGACCCTTGATCTCACTCCCCTTCTGCCATTGTCCAATGGATAAAGCTCATGACCCTCCACAGCCATTGAAAATCACCCCCTTTCTCTCATCCTGATACTTGTGTATATCCAGCTCTTTCTTCTATGAGCACCAGACAAATTCTGTTTTCAGCTACAAGTCATTTCGTTTCCCATGTGCTCCATTTGTGATGCCAATAAGATTTCCTCTACTCCGGGTGACACTGGATTTTGGTATTCTCTCCCAATTATGTGGCACATTGCTCAAGGCTGGACTAATGCCCACGTGTCCCCCAACTTTGCCTGCCCTTTTGATGGTAGAGATTTTCTGAGTGGTCCAATGCATAGGTCTCTCAGTCCATTATAACTTTATTTAAAAGGGACTCAAAATAGAAGTAGGTGTTTATTTGGTGTATCCATGTGTGAAGGGAATCCAGAAACCTCCTATTTTGGTATAATTTTGAAACATAATCCTACTCAATATGTGCTTCTTTGGGGTGCTGGAGTGTAATCCAGTATCACGTATGTCCTGCACCCAAGCCCTACTAGTGCTCTTGGCCTCCAGTTCCCACACCTCCCTTCACGTTGGGTTGCCTTGTTCATTCACATCAAATCCTCTGGTGGAGATGGTTGCATTTAGCTAGGCCTTTTCATTGCACTTTATAATAAAAATTGCATTTACATACATATGGTGTCATCTATGAAATTTCTGCATTGTGATTTTTTTTGGGTCCTCAAATTACTGCAATATGATAATTTTATAACATGCATTAGTGCCTGGTAATGATAGCTCCTGCTTTTGCTCTCAGAGTTCAGAATTCTTGGCTAATTTCATACTAATTCAACCTTCCAGGAGAATTTTCAAGCTGTTTGCTTTGGTCCCTTCTTTAATGGAAAGGAAACCATGGTGAAATTTTGATGGGGTGTTATCATAGATGAACCTGAGAGAATCTGTCCTCTTTATAATGAGGAGTCCTATCATCTATACCCAGGGTGTGTAATTCAGTCTGTTATGTGCTGATCTGTATTTGTATTTTTCAAATTCTGCAGATGTACTATTTAAGTATGCTTATATGTGAAATGTGAATTTTATGTCACAGCTATATAAAACTGACATGGTGTTTCATAGTATTTGTCAAACTGTATGCAATTTGGCAAACAAAATGTGGCTGATTGCCAGAAATGGTTATTTTCCATAGTTCATTATTTACCTATTACCAAATGGACATTCTCTGTCACCAGGCCCTGGGTCTCAACTCTGGAGGAGTGTGCTCCGTCCCCATATGAACAGGTGCTGTAGAGTCCACATCTGTTTTTGTGGACCTTCATGATAACTCCACATGTTCTTCAACACTGTATCAATTTGTGTTCATTGTGACTTTATGGTATAGTCCCTCCTTTCTAAAGACGTTGATTGCTTTGTGATGAAGGGACATTTAGATACCTGCTATTTGAAGGGGCTGTTCAAGGCTATTGCCTGCGTTTCTCTTGTAGTGTCTGTTCTCCTTTCTTAGAAGAGTTTGGTTAAAGGTGAAGCAATTGGTTTCTTTCATCTGTCATTTCTCCTTGTTCTCTTTAATGGAGTCATTTGAGGAATAGAATTTTTGTTTTTATATATACAATTTATAAATTTAAAATTTTTTTCTGTAGCTTTGAAAAGGACTTTTTTTGTTCTTTTTTTTTCTTTTGTGAAATTGGGGATTGGAACCAGGGTGTCCTATTACTGAACACTATCCTCAGTCCTTTTAAAATTTTTATTTAAAAAACTTATTTTTTTCTTAATTTTTAAAATTACTACTGCCTATTTATTTTTAAATTTAGGCAGTTTTTCACTCAGTTGCTAGGGTAAGCTTCACAATTATGATCGCCCTGCCTCAGCCTCCAGACCACTGGATATATCGGATATGTAGCACCAAATGCATCCTATCTCAGTTAGTTTGTTTGTTTCTTTCTTTTTTTCTAGATGTTTTTTAGATCCTGATTTTAATGGTTTTTATTATTTTTTTAAATACACCACAACAGTGGAATGCATTATAATCCTTATTTCACATAGAGCACAATTTTTCATATTTCTGTATATAATGTATGTTAACATCAATTTATGCTATTATACATGTACTTTTTTGCATTACAACTCTTAATACACATATATATCACAATTTTTCATCTCTCTTTGTATATAAGGTATGTTGACACCCAATTCAAGTCTTCCATATTTGAACTTTGTATAAAGATGTCCATCGCATTCCATCATCCTTGCTAATCCCCTGTGCCCTCCCTTTCCCCTCAGCCCTATTTAGAATTCATCTATTCCTCCCATGCTCCCCCTCCCTAACCCACTATGAGTCAGGCTCCTTATATCACAGAAAACATTCGGCATTTTTTTTGCGGGGGGGGGGAATTGGCTGACTTCACCTAGATTTATCTTCTCCAACTCCATCCATTTACATGCAAGTACCATGATTTTGTTGTTTTTTAATGATGAGTAATATTCCATTGTGTATATAAGCCACATTTTTTTTTATCCAGTCATCCACTGAAGGGTATGTAGGTTGACTCCACAATTTAGCTATTGTGAATTGTGCTGCTATAAACAATGACCTGGCTGTGTCCCTGTATTATGCTGTTTTGGTATAGTCCCAGAAAAGAAATAGTTGAGTCAAATGGTGGTTTCATTCCCAGATATCCAAGGAATCTCCATACTGGCTGAACCAATTTGCAGTCCAAGCATCAGTATATGAGTGTACCTTTTCCCCACATCCTCTGCAACACTTATTGTTTTTTGTCTTCATAATAGCTGCTCTAATGACTAGAGTGAGATGGAATCTTAGAGTGGTTTTAATTTGCATTTCTCTGACTGCTAGAGATGATGAGCATATTTTCATATAATTGTTGATTGATTGTGTATCCTCTTCTGAGAAGTGTCTGTTCGGGTTTATTGATTGGATTATTTGTGTGGTTTTTTTTTTTTTGGTGTTAAGATGTTTGAGTTCTTTATATACCTAGAGATTAGTGCTCTAACTGATGTGTGAGGGGGTAAAGATTTGCTCCCAGAAAGTAGGCTCTCTATTCTATTGTTTTTTTTAATAAAATATTTAGTTTAAATTGATCCCATGTGTTGATTCATGGTTTTAATTCCTGTGCTATAGGAGTGTTATTAAGGAAGTTGTTGCCTAATCCCACATGATGGAGATTAGGGCCTATTTTTTCTACTATTTGGGGAGTCTCTGGTTTAATTCCTAGATCCTTGATTTATTGTGAGTTAACTTTTATGCATGGTGAGAGAGAGGGATTCAATTTTGTTTTGCTGCCTATCGATTTCCAGTTTTCCCATCACCATTTGTTGAAGATGCTATCTTTTTTTACAGTGCATATTTTTAGCGCCTTTGTCTAGTATAAGATAATTGTAGTTTTACGGGTTGGTCTCTGTGTCCTCTATTCTGGGCTATTGGTCTACCAGCCTGATTTGATGCCAGAACCATGTTGTTTTTGTTACTATGTCTCTGAAGTATAGTTTAAGGTCTGATATAGCAATACCACCTGCCTCCCTTTTCCAGCTAAGAATTGCTTTATCTATTCTGGGTCTCTTATTTTTCCAGATGTATTTCATGATTGTTTTTTCTATTTCTATGAGGAATGCCATTGGAATTTTTATAAGAATTGCATTAAATCTGTAGAGTGCTTTTGGTAGTAGGGCCATTTTGATAATATTAATTCTGCCTATTCAAGATCAAGTTAAATCTTTCCATCTTCTAAGGTCTTTGATTTCTCTTTAGTGTTTCATAGTTTTCATTGTATAGATCCTTCACCTCTTGTTGATTCCCAAGTATCTTTTTTATTGAGGATATTGTGAATGGGGTAGTTTCTTTCATTTGTCTCTTAGAGGATTTGTCACTGATATACAGAAATGCCTTTGATTTACGGGAGTTTATTTTATATCCTGCTACATTGCTGAATTCTAGTTCTAGAAGTTTTCTAGTGGAGCTTTTGGAGTCTTCTAGGTACAGAATCATATCATCAGCAAATAGTGCTAGTTTAAGTTCTTCTTTTCCTATACTTATTTATTTAATTTCTTTCATCTGTCTAATTGCTCTGGCCAGTGTTTCAAGAACTATATTGAATAGAAGTGTGAGAGAGGGCATTCCTGTCTTGTTTCCAATTATAGAGGGAATGCCTTCAGTTTTTCTCAATTTAGAATGATATTGACCTGAGTCTTGGCATAAAGAGCCTTAAAATGTTGAGGGAAATTTCTGTTACCCCTATTTTTTCTAGTGTTTTGAACATGAACGGGTGCTGTATTTTGTCATGCTTTTTCTGCATTTGTTGAGATGATCATAAGGTTCTTATCTTTACATCTACTGATGTGATGAATTACATTTATTGATATCTGCATGTTGAACCAACCTTGCATCTCTGGGATGAATTGCACTTCATCACAATGAGCCATCTTTTTGATATGTTTTTGTATTTGATTTGCCAGAATTTTACTCAGAATATTTGCTTCTGCTTTTTAGAGGTATTGGTCTGAAGTACACTTTCTTTTCTGTGTTTGTCTGATATTAGTATGAAGGAGATATTGGCCTTATAGAGTGAGTTTGGAAGTGCTCCCTCTTTTTATATTTCATGGAATAATTTGAGGAGTATTGGCATTAGTTCTTCTTTGAAGTCTTGTATCCATTGAGTCCTGGGATTTATTTATTTATTTATTTTTGCTTGGTAGGCTTTGATGGTGTCTTCTGTTTCATTGCTTGAAAATGATCTGTTTAACTTACTCAGTTTGTGTAAGTCACATGATTCTAGACATTTGTTGATGACTTCAATATTATCTGTTTTATTGCAGTACAAATTTTCGAAATAATTTCTAATTATCTTCTGTATTTCTCTAGTGTTCATAGTGATATTTCCTTTTTTATCATGGATTTTAGTAATTGGAGTATTTCTCTCCTTCTCTCCAGTAGCATGGTTAAAGTTTTATCAAATGTATTTGTTTTTCAAAGAGCCAACTTTTCATTTTGAAAATTTTTTTAAAAAATTTAAAATATATGGCAGCACAATATATTACAATTCTTATTACACATATACAGCACAATTTTTCGTATCTCTGTATATAAAGTAGGTTGACATCAATTTGTGTGTTTATATGTGTACTTTGGATAATGATGTCTATTATATTCCACCATCCTTACTAATCCCTTTCCCCTTTCTATTTTTCCCACCACACTGCCCTAAATAGAATTCATCTATTCCTCCCATGCACCCCCTCCCTACCCCACTATGAGTCAGCCTCCTTATATCAGAGAAAACATTCAGCACTTGTTATTTTGGGTTTGGCTAACTTAGCATTATCTTCCCCAATGCCATCCATTTACCTGCAAATGCCACGATTTTATTTTCTTTTATTGCTGAGTATTATTCCATTGTGTACATATGCCATGTTTTCTTTATCAATTCATCCACTGAAAAACATCTATGTTTGATCCACAGTTTAACTCTTGTGAATTGTGCTGCTAAAAACATTGTGACTGTGTCCCTGTAGTATGCTGTTTTTAAGTCCTTTAGGTATAGACCAGGGAGTGGGATAGCTGGGTCAAATGGTGGTACCATTACCAGTCACTTTGTCAATTTTTATTTGCTTCTTTTGTTTCAATTTCATTGATCTCAGCTCTGATTTTAATTCTTTTCTGTCCTTTACTGCTTTTGTTGTTGATTAATTTTTTTTCCTAGGGTTTTGAGATGTAATCTTAGGTCATTTATTTGACTTTCCCTTTTTTTAAGGAATGAACTCCATGCAATGAACTTTCCTCATACTAATGCCTTTATAGTGTCTCAGAGATTTTGATATGTTGTATCTGTGTCCTCATTCACCTCTAAAAATTTTTAAATCTCCTCTTTGATGTTTTCTGCAACCCATTGTTCATTCACTAGCATATTATTTAGTCTCCAGGTATAGGAGTAGCTTCTATTTTTATCATTGATTTCTAATTTCATAACATTATGATCTGATAGAATTCAGGGTAGTATCTTTACTTTTCTGTATTGCTTAGAGTTTCTTTTTTTTGCATGGAATATGGTCTATTTTATAGAAAGATCCATTTGCTGGTGAGAAGAATGTGTCTTTGGTTGTTGAAGGATGATACATTCTATGTATGTCAGTTAAATCTAAATTGTTTATTGTATTATTTAGTTCCATAGTTTCTGTCTGGATATTGTTTGCAAGATCAATCCAGTGGTAAAAGTGGTGTGTTAAAGTCACCCAGAATTATTGTCTTGTGGTCTACTTGGCCCTTAAACTTGAGAAGCGTCTGTTTGAACATAGATGCTCCATTGTTTTGGGGGTGTGTATATTTATAATTGTTCTGTCTTGTTGGTGTATGGTTCCTTTAAGCAGTATGTAGTGTCCTTCTTTATCCCTTTTGATTAACTTTCACTTGAAGTTCACATTATTTGATATAAGAATGGAAACCCCTACTTGCCTCCACATTCCATGTGAGTGGTATGTTTTTTAATATTTATTGTTTTTGTATATGAACACAATACCTTTATTATTTAGTTTAATGTGGTGCTAAGAATCAAATACAGGGCCTCACATGTGCTAGGCTAGTGCTCTAACATTGAGCCCTAGTCCCAGCCCCAGCCTGAGTGATACATTTTTTTTTCAACCTCTCACATTTAGTCTGTAGGTGTCTTTTTCTATGAGATGAGTCTCTTAGAGGCAGCATATTGTTGGTCTTTTAATCCAATCTGCCTGTCTTTTGATTGCTGAGTTGGAACTAAACTTTCAGGGTCATTATTGAGACAAGATTTGTATTCCCAGTTATTTTTTGTATATTTTTGGTATTTAACTAAATCAGTTTCTGTTTGATAGATTTTTCCTTTAGAGTGATTATACACTTTTCTGATTTTTTATTGTTGTTTATTTCCTCCTCATGGAATATTTTGCCAAGGATGTTCTGTAGTGCAGTTTTCTCATTGTAAATTCTTTTAATTTTGTGTATGACAGAAGGTTTTTATTTTGTCATAAAATAACATCTTAATCAAAATCTAATTGCTAATCAAAATTTAATTTTGCTGGGTATGCTTCTTGGTTGGCATCCATTTCTTTCAGAGCTTGGTTTGTATTGTTGCAGGATCTTGTAGATTTCAGGGTCTCGGTTCAGAAATCTGAGATCCTGATTGGTTTTCCCCATATGTAATTTGATTCATTTCTCTTGTGGCTTTTGAAATGCTCTGCTCCTCCTTTATGCTAGGTGTTTTCATTGTGATGTGCATTGGTGTAGACCTGAGTGATCTTGTTCATTTGGTATCCTATATGATCCTTGTATTTGATTTCCCAATTCACTCTACATGTTTGGAATTTTTTTTGGTATTATTTCATTGAACAGATTTTTCATTACTTTAGTTTAGACCTACTGTAGCTTAGATCTCTATGCCTTCATCTATCTCAATAGTTGTTAAATTTTGTCTTTTCATATATCTCACAATTCTTGAATCTTCTGCTCATGGTTTCTTACCATGTACACTGGGGTCAACTTTATTTTTTGAAGATTATATATTTTGCCTTCAATGTCAGAGGTTCTGTCTTCCAAGTGATCTATTCTGTTGGAGATACTTCCTATTGAATTCTTAATTTTGTTTACTGTTTCCTTCATTTCAAGGATCTCTGTTTTTTTTTTTTTCAAAATCTCTATCTCCTTATTGAAAGAATCTTTGATTTCTGTATTTGCTTATGTAACTCTTTATCAAAATAATCCTTTGCTGCCTGTATTTGCTTTCATATCATCCTTTAATTCACAGAAAATTATGTACCTTCTCCCATTTATCCTGCTATTCTGACCATGGATTCTAATAATGTAGCATCTTTGTTTGGGGCACATTCTTTCTTGGTTTCTCATGTTGTTCATGCATCTTCCCTTCCAGCTCTAGTTTTTAAGATATATAGGCATATAGGCTTATAGTGTTCCCAATGGGTTTCAACACATTTCTTTTTTTAAAAAAATATTTTTTTTTTAATTTTTTATTTTTTTTTATTGGTTGTTCACAACATTACAAAGCTCTTGACATATCATATTTCATTCATTAGATTGAAAAAAAATATTTATTTTTTTAAAGACATGACAACAGTGGAATGCATTACAATTCTTATTACACACATAGAGCACAATTTTTCGTATCTTTGTATAGAAAGTATATTCATGCTAATTTATGCCATTATATATATACCCATTTCTTTATGCAATAAAACTCTTAATACACATATATATCACAATTTTTCATATCTCTGGTTGTATATAAGGTATGTTGGCACCAATTTGTGTCTTCATACATGTACTTTGAATAATGGTGTCTTCACATTCCACAATCACTGCTAATCCCCTGCCTCCTCCCCTCCCCTCCAACCCCTCTGCCCTATTTAGAATTCATCTATTCCTCCCATGCTCCCCCTCTCTACCCCACTATAGTTAGCCCCCTTATATCAGAGAAACCATTTAACATTTATTTTTTGGGTTTGCCTAACTTCACTTCTCCAATAACATCCATTTATGTGCAATTGCCATAATTTTATTATTGCTGAGTAAAATTGCATTGTGTATACCCCATATTATTTTCCATTCATCCACTGAAGGCCTCTGGGTTGGCTCCACAGTTTGCTATTCTGCATTGTGCTGCAATTAACATTGACATAGCTGTGACCCTGTAGTATGCTGTTTTCAAGTCCTTTGAGAATAGTCTGAGAAGAGGAATAGTGGCGTCAAATGATGTTTTCATTCCCAAATTTTGAAGGAATCTCTATACAGTTTTCCATGTTATTTGCACCAATTTGCAGTCCCACCAGCAATGTATGAGTGTGTCTTTTTTCTCACATCTTTGCCAACAGTTGTTGTTTGTCTTTATTATAGCTGCCATTCTGACTGGAGCGAGATGATATCTTAGAGTGGTTTTGATTTGCATTTCTCTTATTGCAAGAGATGATGAAATTTAAAAAAAAAATTGTTGATTGATTCTACATCCTTCTCCGAAAAGTGTGTGTTCAGGTCCTTGGCCAATTTGTTGATTGGATGATTGGGGTTTTTTTGTGCTTAGCATTTTGAATTCTTTATATACTAGATATTAGTTCTCTATCTGATGTGTGAGGAATAAAAATCTACTCCCAGGATGTAGGCTCTCTGTTCACCTCAGATTTTTTTTCTGAGAAGAAACTTTTTAGTTTTAATCCACCCCATTTTTGATTCTTTGTTTTAATTCTTGTGCTATAGCCATCTTATTAAGAAAGTTGGGGCGGCCTGATGAAGATTATGGCCTACTTTTTCTTCTATCAGATGCAGAGCCTCTGATTTCAATCCTAGGTCCTTGATCCACTTTGAGTTGAGTTTTGTGCATGGTGAGAGATAGGGTTTTAATTTCAGTTTTTTGAAAGTGGATTTCTAGTTTTCAAAGCAACCTTTCTTGAAGAGGCTATCTTTTCTCCAATCCATGTTCTTGGCACCTTTGTCTAATGTAAGATAATTGTAATTTTGTGAGTGAGTCTGTGTGTCCTCTATTCTGTACCATTGGTCTACTGGCCTGTTTTAGTGCCAATACCATGCTGTTTTTGTTACTGTTGCTCTGTAGTATAGTTTAAGGTCTGGTATAGTCATAGCACCTGCTTTGCTCTTCCTGCTTATAATTGCTTTAGCTATTCTGGGATTCTTATTTTTCCAGATGAATTTCATGATTGCCTTTTCTATTTCTATGAGAAATATCATTGAAATTTTGATCAGAATTGCATTAAATCAGTGTAGGGCTTTTGGTTGTATGATTGTTTTGATAATATTAATTCTGCCTATGAAAGACTAAGGTAGATCTTTCCATTTTCTAAGGTCTTCTTTGATTTCTTTCTTTAGGGTTCTGTAGGTTTCATTGTATAGATCTTTCACCTCTTTTGTTAAGTTGATTCCCAAGTATCTTATATTTTCTTTTTTTTTGAAGTTATTGAAAATGGGGTTGTTTTTCTTATTTTCTACTTGAGACTTTGTCACTGATATACAGAAATGCCTTTTGTTAATGTGTGTTAATTTTATATCCTGCTACTTTGCTGAATTCATTTTTTAGTTCTAGAAGTTTTCTGGTGGTGCTTTTGGGGTTTTCTAGGTATAGAATCGTATTCTCAGCAAATAGTGCTAATTCAAGTTCTTTTCCTGTGGTTATTTTTTTTTAAATTTCTTTCATCTGTCTAGTTGCTCTGGCCAGTGTTTCAAGAAATATGTTGAATAAAAATGGTGAGAGAGAGCACTCCTGTCTTGTTCCAGTTTTTAGAGGGAATGCCTCTAGTTTTTCACCCTTTAGAATGATGTTGGCTTTAACCTTAATGTAGAGAGCCAGTATGATGTTGAGGTATGTTTCTGTTATCTCAAGTTTTTCTATTTTTTTAAACATGAAAGGGTGCTGTATTTGTCAAATAGTTTTTATGTGTCTCTTGAGATGATCATATGATTCTTATTTTTAAGTCTATTGATGTGATAAATTAACTTTATTGATTTCTATATGTTGAAACTACCCGGTATCCCTGGACAAACCCCACTTGATCTTGGTGCATGACCTTTTTAATATGTTTTTGTATTTAATTTGCCAGAATTTTATTCAGAATTTTTGCATCTATGTTCATTAGAGATATTGGCCTGAAGTTTTCTTTCTTTCATTTGTCCCTGCCTGGTTTTGGGATCAGGGTGATATTGGCCTCATAGAATGAGTTTGGAAGTGCTGCTTCTTTCTGTATTTTCTGAAATAAATTGAAGAATATTGGTATTTTTGAATTTCTTCTTTAAAGATCTCGTTTAACTTGGCAGTGTATCAATCTGGGCCTGGGCTTTTCTTGGTTGGTAAGCTTCTGATGGAATCTTGCATTTCATCATTTAATATTGGTTTGTTTAAATTGTGTATCTTCCTGATTCAATCTGGGCATATCATATGACTTAAGTAATTTGTTGATGCTTTGAATGTCTTCTATTTTATTAGGGTATACATTTTCAAGATAATTTCTAAATATCTTCTCTATTTCTGTAGTGTCTGGTGGGATATTGCAATTTTCATCATGTATGCTGGTAATTTGAATTTTCTCTTTTCTTCTTTTCATTAGCATAGCTAGGGGTCTGTCAGAGAACCAACTTTTTGTCAAGGTTTAATTGTTTCTTTTAATTCAACTTCAATTCTAATTTTAATTATTTCTTGCCTTCTACAGCTTTTGCTGTTGATTTGTTCTTCTAAGGCTTTGAGATGAAGTATGAGATTAATGATTGACTTTTTCTTCTTTTAAGGAATGAACTCCATGCAATGAATTTTCTTCCTAATACTGCTTTCATAGTGTCCAAGAGATTTTGATATGTTGTGTCTATGTTCTTGTTTACCTCAATGAATATTCTAATCTCCTCCTTGAAGTCTTCTGTAACCCATTGTCCATTCTATTGTACCAAATTGATTCACTCATTTATCTGCTTATAGAACTTGAAATATTTCAAGTTTGTCTTTTCACGAGGTGGAAGTGTCACTTTACCTGTCTCCAAACATTAATATTTTATGAATATTTTACACATTGGGAATGTGTCATGGATGATACTTGAAACTAATTGAATTGGGGTCTCAATCTGTCTCATGGATAGAAAGCAGAGAGAATAGGAACCACACTGTTTTCAAAAGCTTTTTACCAGTATTTTTGTCTCCCTTGTGCACAATCACCTTATAAGAATATCTTTGACAAGTCTGATTTGCATCTGGAATGTCCAGCAAATTTCACATTCACTGATTGCAGAAAACTTAGGTGTTGGGCTTTAATTCAGTGCTTGGATTATGGTATATATCCTTCTCTTCATTCTGATATGGAATATATATACTGTTTTTAGACTTATGTATTTTTATCTGAATTAGATAATGGAAAGTATCTTATTACATAATTAAATTTATTCTCCTACATGACAGTCAGTTAACTAACTCTTAATTCAAATTAAAAACTGAATAATGGTTTGGTCCCTATGAATGTGAACAACGTGGGAAAGCCTTTACTCAGTCCTCTCACCTTCACTCACATGAACGAACTCATACTGGAGAGAAGCTCTATGAATGTAAGCGGTGTGGGAAAGCCTTTGCTAGATCCAGTGAACTTCAAATACATGGAAGAGTGCATACTGGAGAGAAGCCCTATAAATGTAAGCAGTGTGGCAAAGCCTTTGCCAGATCTGGTGACCTTCACATACATAAAAGGACTCATACTGGAGAGAAGCCCTATGAATGTAAGCAGTGTGTCAAAGCCTTTGCTACATCCTCTCAGCTTCATAAACATGGAAGAACACATACTGGAGAGATGCCCTATGAATGCAAACAATGTGGAAAAGCCTTTGCTACATCCTATCAGCTTAACAGACATGGAAGAACACACACTGGAGAGAAGCCCTATGAATGTCAACAATGTGGAAAAGCCTACACTACTGCCATTTACCTTCGGATGCATAAACACACTCATACTGGAGAGAAGCCCTATGAAGGTAAGCAGTGTGGCAAAGCCTTCACTCAGTCCTCTTTCCTTCACTCACATGAACAAACTCATACTGGAGAGAAGCCCTAAGAATGTAAGCAGTGTGGCAAAGCCTTTGCTAGATCCAGTGACCTTCACAGACACGGAAGAATGTATACTGGAGAGAAGCCCAATGAATGTCAACAACGTGGAGAAGCCTTTGCCACATCTTGTCGGCTTCACACATGTGAAAGAACACATACTGCATAGAAATTGAATGCATGAAAACAATTGGTAAACTCTTCTGTTATTACTGTTTCACTCATATACATGTAGGAAGTTTACTGGAAAAAAATCCTTTGAATGTGAAATATGGTAAATCAATATTTCATGTCATCCTCAAAGACAAGAGAGGCTCACACTGCTGAAAATGTGTGTGTGTGTGTGTGTGTGTGTGTGTGTGTGTGTGTGTGTGTGAGATAGAGAGAGATCGATCAGTCTGTCGATCCACTGGGGATTTAGTCTGGTGGTGCTCTACCACTGAGCTACATTCCAGCTCCTTTTTACTTTTTATTTTGAGACAGGGACTTGCTGAGTTTCTTAGGGTCTTCCTAAGGTGCTGAGGCTAGCCTCCAACATTGATTCTTCAAAATCAGCCTCTCGAGTCTCAGGACTTAAAGGCATACACCACCACATCCAACTGAATAACTCTTTAAATGTGAAAAATATCACAAATCATTCCATTTTCCCTGTTGCCTTCAAAGCCATTTCACTCACATTGAAAAACAAACCCTCTGAATTTGGGGGATTTGCTACATTCTGTCAGCTTCATTTCCTTTTTTATATATGAAAACAATCATGCAGAGAAGCCCTGTGAATGTGAGAAATGTGGGAAATCTTTTAGTTTTCTCATTATTTTCCTAAGGACTGGGAATATTGTTTTGGAATAAAAAGAATAAATCCTGTGCAAGTAAGAAATATAAACAGTTCAGCCATTCTAGATTTGTTCAGTTGAGTGAAAGGACTCATACTGTAGAAAATGCTGAGGATAAGCCGTGTGGGGCAGAATTCAGTGCTGAGGGCCATTGCCCAGTAGGAATGACTAATCGAAATTTCCTTGCCAGCATACCCCATGTTAAATGGACTTGCCTTGGACACTGCATGTGTCTTTGAGAAAGGTGACCCTGCTCAAGCACCAGGGTGGATCCAGGATTAGGGTGTATCCTGCAGGTTTTAGAAAGTATCCGGTTTAAGACAATTTGGGTTTAGGGTGTTCCTGGTTTAAGACAAGTTTAGGGCGTTCCCGGTTTAAAATAATCCGGGATTAGAGAAGTTGCAGGTTGAAGGTTATTCCTGCTGGGAGTAGGGTGTGCCTGCTGCCTCAGTTCCCACTGAGTTCTCCTGGAGAGAAAGTTTTGGGACGTGAATTGGGCAGGAGAACTTGGATTTCCCCAGAAGGTGTTTGTAGAGGCTGGAGTGATTTCGGGAATAAAGAATTGCTGTTTGAATCTACAAAGCTGTGAGTGGCTCGTGATTCAGTGCAAAGCCGAGACATTGGCAATTCAGCTTTCAGAGTTTTCTCCAAAGGCATAAAAGAATTCACATCTGTGAAAATCCTTTTTCTATCTTTAAAAATTGCAGTAACACTTTCAACTTTCCAGGTCCCTTTGAACAGCATTTAAGAAATCACACTGGAGAAAAGCCCTGTATGTAGAAATGTGGTGAGAACTTTGCTTGTTTCAGATCCATTTGAACTTGTTCAGACTTGAGGAAAATTTAATTTTATTTAATTTTATTTATTTTGAGATAACCACTTTAGCTGTGTGAAAATGGTGTGTGCCTTCATTTCTTTTTTTCTTTTTTCTTTTTTTTCTTTTCTTTTCTTTCTTTCTTCCTTCCTTCCTTCCTTCCTTCCTTCCTTCCTTCCTTCCTTCCTTCCTTCCTTCTATTCAGAGCTAACAAAACTGCACCCTGGGTTGGAGAGGAGCATTGCATCAGCATGAAGATTTGAAAGCAACATGTTTTTCTGGGTTAAATCTCTCTTATTGTTAGATTCCATTTTCCTGTATTTTAAGTCTTTTGAGTCTAATGTTTCGTTACATATTGTGTATGTTAGTTTAGGCCTCTCCACTCTACCCTTTGGAACAGATTGGTGAAATGGCTCTTCTGAACTTCTTTCCTCTCTTTCTTTGTTCAGATTTCACCCAGGAGTGCTCTAGCACTGAGTTTCTCCACAATCCTTTTAATTGTTATTTTTTGAGATGGGGTGAGGCTGGCAGCTGGGACCATAGGGATGTGTCTGTGTACCCTGCAGCTGGCCTCTTTCTTTTCCTTGATTGCTTATTGATCTGTTGATTACTCTGGGACCATCAGAGTTGTCACTTGTGCTTGTTCTAAGGCTCATGTATTGTGCTCTACGTAGGCACATTAAAGAGCATTATAAAATAAGATCATTTGTGTATATTGTTTAGAGAAGCACTTTCTCAAAATATATTTTGCCCTATACTTGAGTTGCTTTCTCTTTTCTTTTCCCAGTTCTGGGGACCGAATCCTGCCTTGTGCATGCTAGGCAGCATTCTAGAATGGATCGCTCCGTAGCTCAGGTAGTGAGTTTGCTGCAGCTGTGAGTGTGGACCCCACTGATAACCACATCAGCAGATGCAGCTCTGCCGGTGTTTCCTCCAAAATTTCAGCTGATCTCTTCCTTCTTAAAGACCTTTTATACCAGTGATTTTTTTTTTAAAAACTACATCCAACTTAGTTTTTTTTTTCTTTTTTTAAAGAGAGTGAGAGAGGAGAGAGAGAGAGAGAGAGAGAGAGAGAGAGAGAGAGAGAGAGAGAGAATTTTTAATATTTATTTTTTAGTTCTTGGCGGAAACAATATCTTTGTTGATATGTGGTGCTGAGGATCGAACCCGGGCCGCACGCATGCCAGGCGAGCGTGCTACCGCTTGAGCCACATCCCCAGCCCCCAAATTAGGTTTTTTCCCCATGAATAATACTTAGGTGGAATATGCCAGAAAAACCAGGCTTGATTTCTCTCTGTGTTTTAGAGTACCTTAATAGCCCTGGGAAAATTGTGTGATGGTTTTCTTAATACACACTGCATGACCAAAGGCTTGGTAAAGAGCATCCCAGTCTGATGTCTTAATACAGCGGCTCTCCCTTCTCCACCAAATAATCTTAAAAAAGCTTCTCAAGAGACCTTCACCATAATTTTCTTTCCACAGAATGTCAGGAAAAGATTTTGCAAAGATCTCACTGTGGGTTATAACACAGACTTCTGCTTTTGTGGCAAAGCTTGGAAGACCTCTGACCAATCTTACAATTCGTACACAAAGCACTTTCTGTGAACCAATCAAAACAACGACAACAACAACAACAAAACACCTTTATGTATACCGCTACAAAAAATATAAACCTCCATCCCTGTCCCACTGGATGTAAATAAAGATCAATGAAATTCCAAGCAGTGATCCAAAAAATTTTGTGATACCCCTCAGAACCCTGCAGCTAATCAATGTGCTCCTGGAACATTCCTTGGGTGTCTAGCCTCATGTGCCCTACATCACTAATAAAGCTACAGCCTCCAATCAGGTGATATTGTGCAGTACTTGCTGTGGAGAGGGCTGTTTCTGCTCATGCTAAAGGATTCAGTTACTTGTCCTAAGGATACAAAGCCTCCTCAGCAAAACCTCACCCACAACCTATTCAGGTGTAATGGATCTTGTGTGATCATTGGTAAGAGTTCCTTACATACTTGTGTCCAAATATTGAAGATTGCCAACATGCCAAAGATTGTCACTGCTGTCTCTGTTCCAGCCTTTTGCTGTGTCTCAGTGCTCATTTGGAAAGGAAGGCCAAAAGAGTGTGCTGTGGTCCTTCTGTTTTTGATAAACACAGCCTAAGCCATCCTGTAAAACTTCTTCTTTAAAAGCTAGTTTTGAACGCTTCCCAGGATTTCCAAAAACTTTCTTTGCAGTAATGAGTCAGTGTGGCAATTTCCTAATTTTACATTTTTGATTTAGTAGAAATATTGCATAGAGGTGTGTGAGCACTTGACACAGTCTGGACTTCTTTGTAATAAATCCATTTGCCAAAGGGAGTAGTTGCAGACTTGCTCCTGGGCAGTGTGAGGGACTGGAGTGAATGAAACTGTCCTGGGGTGTGGGCATTGTTTGTAGGAGTTCAGTCTTGGTGAGTACATCAGTGTAGGAATCAGACTCCTAGGAGGGCTACAGAATTTCCTGACAGGACCTGCCTGTCCCTTTTGGACAGTAGTGTTGTCATGTGAGCTGGCAGGTGGATGGCTACCTTCTGATGGATTTGGGTTTGTAGCTGAGCAAATAGTGAGAATGTACAATGATTAAATGAGAATTAAAATATTCTTTGTCATACCAAAGACATAATTTGGGGGTCAAAAATAATAACAAGTAACCTCTTGGACCTTGAATCACATATTTTCCTTCATGTATGCATTTTCTTACAAACTTTTGTAGTGTGATGCTTATGTTGAACAAACTGCGATAAACATGGAGAGGTTTATTTAATGGTACAGTGTACTAGAAGTTTTAAAGACTTGCAGCAGGCTTAGATTCCAGTATAGTTGATATTTTATGAAAGACTCTGAAATTCTCAAAATTCTTGAGAATCTCCAGGTGCTGTGGCATACACCTGAAATGCCAGTGGCTCAAGATTCTGAGGCAGGAGGATTGTGATTTCTATTTTCACTTTTTTTAAAGAGAGAAAGATTTTTTTAATATTCATTTTTTAGTTTTCAGTGGACACAACATCTTTATTTTATTTTTATGTGGTGCTGAGGATTGAACCCAGCACCCCACGTATGCCAGGTGAGCACGCTAACATTTGAGCCACATTCCCAGCCCATCTTTTCATTTTTCTTAAAAATTTATATATATATAAATTTTTTTTCCTAAGAATCAAACCCAGTGCCTCCCACATGGTAGGCACATTGTCAACCACTGAGCCACAACCTTAGCCCAAGGGTTGTGATTTGAAAGGTGGCCTCCCTGGATAACAAGGAGTAAAGAACTCAGTGAGACCCTGTCTCTAAGAAGTAACTCAAATAATAAATAAAAAAGAAGGCTGGGAGGTGGCTGAGTGGTTGAGTGCCACTGAGTTTGATTCCCAGTATCCTCAAGAAAATGCATTAGGAACCAAGTTTTAATAAACCGTATGATGGGTGGATGGGCTTGTCCATTATATTGTTTTATTCTTTGGATTCTCATGCATGGTTTATTAATTCAGGAACTCTATAAAATTCACCAATTCAATAAAAATCAAGTGTATTGTTTTAAAAAATAATAATATAGCAAGGTCCATGAGGAGCAGCTTCCTGCTCTGGGAACCTCAGTAATTGGTAGTCATCACAAGTGGCCATAATGTCCTTATCATACAGAGTTTGTGAAAGCTTCTATTGTGCAAAAGTCTCTGAAGGTGCTAAAAGTGCCTGTCTTTTCAGAGCCTTTTGGTGGAGGAATTCCACATGGAGGTCTCTGATTTATAGATGATGTCATTAGGGAGCTCAAGTGAAACTGATAAGTGAAGAACACATTGCCACATGGTCAGGGGCAGCCTAAAAGGTGTCAGATTTTCTTGTCTTCAAGGAGTGTATCAAGCAACCTTGGAGGAGGATGTCAGCAATTTACGATGTGCTCCTGCAAAAACATCTCTGCTCAGGTCATTTGTGAAAAGCTGATGAGTAGTCTGAAAATTTATTTGGTCCTGTTAGTGCTAAGGACAATTTGCGTTAGAATGCTATTGAAATAGAGAAAACAGAAAATATTAGCCAATTCTGAGGCCAAAATATATACCAGTTGTGATTAAATAGGATCAGTAATTTTCATTATATTTGATATTGGGTATGGATACTTAGAGACGGGACCAGATCATCAAAGTAGTAGTAAACTACCCAAGGCAAATGTTGAGATAGAGAATGTCTCTGTTTCTGTGGTTGGTATTTTATTTTTTCCTCTGTGATTATCAGTGACTGTGTTTAAACATTTCAGGATGTCCATATAGAACTCTAATTTTTCCATATTTAATGAATTAGAAAATGTTAGACCATTAAATATTCTGAGAAGCACATCAGATTTTATAGGAATTTTTAGTTTCCATATACCTTGTTTTAACATATCAAAAAATATATGAAGTGATTTAATTAGAGATTGATGGTGTTTATTGATTCATTTTTTGTTACTGGGGATGCTGCGCCAAGTGTGACCAAACTAGCAGGTTCTGGCAAGGTTTGATGGGACATTGGAAGAAATAAAGAGTCACACACGCAGAAGATACAACATCTGGGATCGGGTGGAGCACTGCTTTATGATGGAGCAGCAGGTCTAAAGAATTATGCCAGGGGGGCTGGGGATGTGGCTCAAGTGGTAGCACACTCACCTGGCATGCGTGGGGCACTACGTTTGATCCTCAGCACCACATATAAATAAAATACAAGATGTTGTGTCCACCAAAAACTAAAAATATAAATGAACAAATATTAAAAATTATCTGTCTTTAAAAAAAAGAAAAAAAGAATTACACCAGCAATCTTTATTGTATATCTTTCATTGATCATATTAAAGATTATGCAAGCATTATTCTTTGTATTTATGAAAGTTACACAGTTAGCAACAGTATGCAGCTATTTCCTCCGTTACATTGTATAGTTGGAATGTGCAATGTTAAGAGATCTGTGCAGCTCTCAAGAAAGTTCATCCTTTAAAGTTACTTTAAAGCATCCTTTAAAGCAGCGGAACTGGTGAAACATTGTGGTTGACTTAGCAAGGAACTTTGTGCCTGAGAATAAGGTCAAAGCTGAAAAGTCTCCCACAACAGAGTCTCCCCCATGGAGAGCATTGCCATAGCAACCAGGCATCCTATACTTTTGCATAGAAACTTTTCCAGTCACCAAGCATTTCACTGCCATTAAGTCATTAGAGACCTCCATCTCAGACACTTGTCTCCCAATCACTGTCCTGGTCTCCACAGAGGATTGAACCCAAGGCTGCTTTACCACTGAGCTACACCCTCACCAAGGCTCCCCCTCTTTTTTTCTTTCTTGAGATAGTGGTGGACTCTGTTGCTCAGGTTGACCTCACACTCATCTAAAACTAGAGCAATGTGGTCTCTGAACCTTTACTCCAATGGCAGTCACATTTGCTGGGAACTCAGCTGAAGTGGTTCAATTAAAGTAATGACTTTGGAATTCTACAGGATGTGACTACTGTTTCCAACCCATTCTACCAGGCCTGGTAGAAATTTGCAAGTCCATTTTTATGTTTCCAGATCATAAGAAAAAATATTTTTTTTTCAAATTTTCACAGATGTACCAATATCACACAGACCCTAAGTACTTGGTTTTTAGGGCAGGGATTATGGGAAGTTCGTTGGAATTGTGTGGATCCATCCTGCCTTCTGATATGTCTTCCCTGTTTTCTCTCTCACTCATTATAGTACAAGGGGTTCTTAATCACTAAGCCACATCCCCAGACTCTCTTTCATCCCCATGACAGTAGAATGCATATATACATATATAAACACCCTTTGGTATATCATACTTGGATGGGATATCATTTCTCATTTTTCTGAGTGTACATGTTGCAGAATCATAATAGTCATGTAGTCAAATATACACATAGAGTGATGATGTCTGTTACAATCTACTTCTATCTTTCTTATTCCCACATCCCTCTCCCCTCCCTCCCATCACTTCCTGAAACCTAATGTAAGGTAAAGCGATTCTGCCCCAATGCTTTCTCCCACCTGAATTAAAATCAGCATAATAGAGAAAACATCTTTGGTTTTGCCAGACTGGCTTATTTCATTTAACATGATATTCTCAAACTCCAACCATGTACTAGAAAGTGCCACAATTTTAGCCTACTTTCAAACTGACCAATATTCCATTGATTATATATACCAAATTTTCTTTATCCATTCATCTTTTGAGAACCACCTAGGTTGGTCCATAGTCTAGCTATTGCAAGTTGAGCTGCTATAAACATTCATGTGGCTGCTGAGGAGTCATACATGTGAAAATATTTTTTAAAACAACAAGTTGCTGAGCAGGAGAGAATATTTTATATTACATATTTAATTATTTCATAGTATTCAGAATATAAAAGGAACTCTTGTGACTCCACAAAAAAATGATCAACAAATTTAAAAATGAATTCTGAATTGTGAACCCCTCAGATATTTCTGCTACTCTTTATGGTGTTTTCTGAGAATGATGTTCAAAATGCTAATTGTTACTTTTTGCTCCCAGTCATCTGGAAGTTTCTAGAGAAAGGGCGCCCCTTTCCTGCACTAGGCCTAAGTTCCAGTAATTTTGCTAACTTCTGTTGCTGGAAGAATTGCTTCTCTCTCAACTCAATTATAGGTATCAAAGGGGAAAATTAAACAAACTACCGATAGACTCAAGAATATTTGAGAACTTTCTGAGCCCTGACCTACCCTTGTTCACCCCAGTAATAATTCCAGGCCTTCTAGTTGTTTTCAGAAGTAGTTTTTCCATGTACTGAGCATCTAAAATTAGTGGCTTCTGCTCCAGGGGGTATATCCTAAACGTGCAATTTCAACAAGCAACAGAGACAGAGCATGTGCAAATATTCATACATTACAAATAGTTGGATTTGCATTGTTTGTAACTACTTTCTAAAACTAAAATTTGCAGCAGAAAGGTTAGAAATGTGTTAGCAATCACAAATTCTTGTTTCACCACAGAAAATACAGTACACTCTTCTTCTAGCTACTTGACAGCCTGGAATATAACACACTTGCCTCAGAAATTTAATGCATCAGTCAAATGAAAACTTTCCTTCACCCTATGCAGTCTTGTCAGAATGCCTATGATAAAAATCTGAAAGATAGGGGCTGGGGTTCTGGCTCAGTAATAGAGTGCTTCCCTAGCACATGGGAGGCACTGTGTTCAAGCATTAGAACCACATAAAAACAAATAAATAAAATAAAAGTGATTTGTCTATCTATGACTAGTAAATAAATAAGTAAAATATTGAGAAGTAAAAAATAAAAATCTTAAAGTAGGTACTCCAGAGCATGTGAGCATGGATATAAAGATTCACTTGTAAAAATGCTGGTGAGAATATAAATTGAATAAATATATTTTTGAAAATGGTATTAAAGTTCTTCAATAAGTTAAAATAAAAATGTCATATGATTCAGTAGTAGTAATTCTGGGTATGTATCTAAAAAAATTGGAGTCATTAGATCATAGAAAAGACTACATTTATATTTTCATATTGGTAATTTTCACAGAACCTGGTAAAAGAGCTGAAGTACTTTTAAGGTAAATGGTAGGTTGGGCATAGTGCCACATACCTGTATTCCCAGCAGCTTGGGAGGGTGAGAGGAGAATCATGAATTTAGAGCCAGTCTCAGCAACGTATCAGCCAGGCACTAAGCAAATCAATGAGATATTGTCTGTAAATAAAATATAAAAAAGGAGCTGGTGATGTAGCTCAGTGGTTGACTAGCTCTGATTTCAACACACAAAACAATAAATAAATAAATAGGCTCAACCCTATGCTTTATCTTGCAAAAAGCAATTTTCTTGCACCCTTTCTGGATTAACTGGACAGGATGTGTTACATTCTTTAACAAACTATTACCTGCAGGAGAAATGCAGTTTCAAAATAATGTTTGTAAGAGGAATGCAAGTTACACTAAAGGAGAGACTTTTGTGATCTTGTTAAAGACCAGATTCTGGAACTCAGGAAAATAAAGATAATTCCTACTAACCATAAAATCTTCAAGAGTTTATGATTAAGAATTTAATTATAAATCATGAACATGAGGCTAATTACCTAAAATTTTCATGGCACTGGATACTTGAGAGTTTGATATTATCCTGCTGTTAGTCCAAAGTCAAAAAGTGTACCTGGGCAGGATTCTTTAGAATATTTTTTTAGATCTCTAATAAAAATGGAGAGAAAGAGAGCTATGCTCTTCTCTTTACAGAGAGGACACATTCTCTCTCTTTAAAGTGTCACCTTTTTCTTCCTTCACATCACTTCTAATAATCTCATTGTGTCTGCTTTTTTCTCATGTGAAATGCTCACAAAGAGAAAGCAAAATCTATAAACTGTCATCTAGTTCTTGGAAGAAAAATTAGAAATACTGCATCCTTTTGAAATATAGCATAAAAAATAGTTGATAAGGTAAAGAGGGAATGCTGGCATTAAAATTGTGAACAGAGCTTAGTGCAGTGGTGCACTTCTGTAATCCCAGGGTCCTGGAAGGCTGAAGCTGAAGGATCATGAGTTCCATGCCAGCTTCAGCAAGGGAGAAGTGCTAAGCACTTCTTTAAACAAGATACAAAATACTGCTTGGGATTTGGCTCAGGGGTCGAGTGAGCCAATAAGTTCTAGAATTACTTGTTATCCAGTGACAATTAATTGACCCACCATAGGCTGGAACTCAAGATTCAATCACAAGTTCTACAGAAGTCATATGGAAAATAGCTGGTGTCTTATAGATAATGTGGTTAAGTTGTTCCTGCACCCTCTGTCTGATAGGGTAACAGCATGGGAGATGCTGTGGCAGAGCTACACCATTTGGAAACTGAAACCACGTGGAGGGTTAAATGTATTGTTTATGATACTCATAATATGGAAAATGGGGTATACATCAATCAATAATAAAAGTACATGTTGACTGAAATGGCAGAAAAAATTCCCAAAATGAGACTAAAGATACAATTAAGACATGCCTGGAGATGTGTTTTGATATCTCTCAGGATTCAAACAATAGTGTTATTCTTCAAAAATTTTTGAAGAAAATCTTAGAGATCTCAAGGTTCTTGAGAAAAACTTAACAATCTGCACTAAGCCCCACATTCTTAGTCTATAATCTGTGCAACATACATTTCCCTTCAGTAACAGGCCCTTTTTTGCCTTACACAGGAATTTATTTTCAAAATGGGAAACACATTGTTAATATTAATGGTAAATGGGTTGTGCTGAAAAGCCTGCTCTTTTGTTAAAGATTACAAAAAAACATAAGAATAGTTGTATTTTGGAAAAGTATCAAAGAAACTCTTAAAGCAATTAAATAGGTAATATGAAAAAGAAAATTACCTTTGGAATTAAAAATAGAATAATATAAAATTAATATACATTTCAGAAGCACTTCAGAAAAGTGCTTTTAAGTAATAGGCTTTAACTACTTTAAGTGTTTTATTGGGACTTTAGAAGTAAGAAATCTTACCAATAATCATAGGTATGCTTTAAAGTTAACGGTTAATGATATAATTATACGTGTGCTTTAAAGTTAAAAGTTAATAATAGGTCAAGATACATGTAGTCAAGTTGTGTAGTCTAGCACTTATTGATTGAGGTGAAAATGTAAAAGCTTAATCGTGAATGGCAAAGGTTACAGGAAAATATTTTAAACAATGCACTCAATATCTTAGGTAATTAATATATATCTGAAAATATTGTAACTCTTAAAATTATGTAAATCAAAGAAATTTTGAGCTTTGAAGCTATCCATTAACTACATGAAAAAACACTTGTAAAAAATGTTTAAAAATAAAGGCCCCTCTAGGGACAGCAGGTACTTCTGAAGGCTGCTCATAACTTGCAACTATAGTCCAGTCTCCTCTTCTTTCACCTAAGCCACTCATCCTTCAGGATCCCTGGATCTCTGGTAGCTATGCCTTGACCTAAACAATGGAGATTTAATTTTTTTTTCTTTTAAATTTAATGTTGAGTTTGTTAATGGGCTGTATTGAAATATATATAAAATCTGTGATTTGTGCTCATATTCTCATAGTACCCCTCATAATCCTACCACTATGCTCAAGGCAAAATTGCAAATAAGTCTGTTTTTCATTGCTTATATTCCAGAGTCTAGAGATCTGGCACCCTCCATCTCTTTTTCATTTTTATCATTAATACTAGAAACTTTAAATTTTATTTGTACTTTTCAAGTACAGCATAAGGTGTGTAGAAATGGTGGTTATATATTTGGACTGGTATCGTAAAATTGACAATAGGCAGTTATGCAAGGGTAATGCCATGAATCCTGGAGGATTTGTTAGTAGCATCCTTACCTTTAGGGAAGGTGGCATTCAGAAAGATGTTTGGCACTTAATTGCTGCCTCAGAATTCTTACATTTTACTGACAAAGCTTTACCAGACTTTGTAGGCAAGAACTGTAACAGGAAGGTTTTTGCTACAGCTTATGGGCCTGTGTTCAATCTCCTTATGTTTTAATTACAGGAAATGTAAAAGTTAAAAGGGAAGATGATAGATATCTTGTAACATATAGTAAATGTAATTTAACTAATTGTATCACTAGAAATAATAGAGAAAAAGGAACGGTGATGCTCCATTAACCCTCCTTTGTCTTATTACCAGGAAATATTTCAGAGCCATGGTAGGCTAATGTTACTTTTCAAGCCTTACAACAAATACACGCCCAGCTAGTGAAACCTAAGTGTGCTCTTGGACTCATAATAGTGAGAGTTGTTCCCTTGGTTTCTTTTATTGCTTCCATGATAACAGTTTTGGTGGCCATATCTCAAATATTCAACATGCAAATTTTCTTAATTATTTGGCTCAGAATACTTCCAAGGCTATTCACAATCAAATAAATGTTGATGAAAAAAATGAGATCAAGAGATCAGGCCCAGCGGCTTGTTGCGGGCCAGAGCCAGCCCAACCTCCAGTGCCTGCAAGGTATGAGAACCGGCGACCCAAAGGCAGGTCAGGCCCAGCAATCTGCGTAGAGACAGAGCTGACACATGCGCCTGCAGGGAACGCGGTCCTGCGACCCACCAGCGGCCTTCTGTGGGGCAGGCCCGTCCCCTCCCCCAGTGCCTGCAAGGTAGGCGGGACTGTGACCACCAGCAGATCAGGCCTAGCGGCCTGCTGAGGGGCAGGACCGTCACCTTCCCCAGTGCCTGCAAGGTAGGCGGGACTGTGACCACCGGCAGATCAGGCCCAGCGGCTTGTTGCGGGCCGGAGCCGGCCCCACCCCCAGTGCCTGCAAGGTAGGCGTACCGGGGACCCATCGGGAGGTTAGGCCCAGCAACCTGCGGAGAGACAGAGGTGCCCCTCGCGCCTGCTGGGTAGGCGGACCTTCGACCGGCCAGCAGGGCAGACCTAGGGCCCGCCAGCGTGGTAGACGGATCGCACCAATTGGTGGAGGATCACAGCCACCACCTGTCCTGCAAGGGAGACTTTTCAACTATACAAGAGCAATATAAATAAATAGAGGGAAAATTTCAAAAACACAACAGTTTCACCAAGCAGAAAGAAACGCCAGCAGTATGAAAAGACAAGGAAAGAAAGGACCACAGGCAATGCAGGTCAACTCAACTCTCGAAGAGGTAATAGCTGCAACAGATGGAATGTCAGACAGAGAGGTCAGGATATACATGCTTCAGATGATCTGGAGTCTCAAGGAAGACATGAGACAGCAAAATCAGACAATGAAAGATCACATTGACAAGAAACTACATAAACAAATCCAGGAAGTAAAAGATCAATTTCACAGGGAGATAGAGGAAATAAAAAACAAACAAATAGAAATCCTAGAAATGCAGGAAGCAATAAACCAACTTAAAAACTCAATTGAGAATACTACCAGCAGAGTGGATCACTTAGAAGACAGAACATCAGACAATGAAGACAGAGTATTTCAACTTGAAAAGAACATAGACAGCTCAGCAAGTCTGCTAAGAAACCATGAGCAGAACATCCAGGAAATATGGGATAATATCAAAAGACCAAACTTAAGAGTCATTGGGATACAGGAAGGCACAGAGCTCCAAACCAAAGGAATAGACAATTTATTCAGTGAAATAATACAAGAAAACTTCCCAGACTTGAAGAATGAAACAGAACCCCAAATCCTAGAAGCCTATAGGACGCCAAATGTGCAAAATCATAAGAGATCCACACCTAGACACATTATAATGAAGATGTCCAACATACAGAATAAGGAGAGAATTTTAAAAGCTACAAGAGAAAGGAAGCAGATTACATTTAGGGGTAAACCAATCAGGATAACAGTTAGAGACAGGGTCTCACTGAGTTGCTTAGTACCTTGCTTTTGCTGAGGCTGCCTTTGAATTCCCCATCCTCCTGCCTCAGCCTTTCCAGCCCTTGCAATGACAGGCGTGTGCCAACTATTTTTAAAAATAGAGATCAGATTTATAAAAAAGCAACTCCCTGCAATGCAGCATTTCTCCTAGACCAGCTGCCGGTACCCCCAAATACGAGCATGATGTGAGCAAGGTTAGAAAAATGGGTGAGAAATTGCAGAAGTCTGATCTGGCCCCATCCTTAGTCCAGCTCCACTTAAATGTCCCTCTCCAAATAGCAACACCCCTCAGACCACGTATTTACTGTCTCTCTCTTTAGGGCTTTCTCACATTTTTTTCCTTTCTTTCTTCTTGTGGTGCTGGGGATTGAACCTGGGACCTTGTGCATGCAGGGCAAGCACACAACCGACCTCACTGAATCCCCGGCTCCTCATGTTCTTTCCTGAATGTGGATCTGCTTTTCTAAATAGGTGTATCCATGTGCCTGACAAATCAAGTTCTATTCTTCCATGAAAACCAAGGAACCTACTTTTTCTGAGCTGATGTCTCTCTCTCTCCCTGGAATCCCTTCCCATCACATAACCTCTCACAGCCAGAGTCAGACTTGAGCTTTGGAATTGTGTGGGGTTTTTATTGGTTGGGGTGTGATATCACACACATCACTGGAGGGAGGTAACCAGCAGCCAAGCATTTGTTTAATAAGCAAAGGACAAGGTTTGGTAGCACATGTCTGTAAGGCCATGCACTTAGGAGGCTGCTGCAGGAGAATCTCAAGTCTGAGGCCACAGTTGGCCTGTTAGCAAGACCCTGCCTCAAAATCAAATATTCAAAGTTCTGATATTGGGTGAGTCTTCATGAACAATGTAGGGTCAGAGTTCCTGTTTCAACAGTCTCCCCTTAGGATGCTGTGTGTAGGTATGTGACTGTTACCTTCCAACAGGACCTAGAGCAGTTGCTGGTGCCCGCCTCTATTAATAAATAGATCAAATGAAGTGAGTAAATAACTAAAGCAATAAAAGATCTGACACTGTAGCTGGTTGTGATCCCAGGGATATGGAGGTTATGTTGTGTTTCTTGGCTCTTGTGTTCTTGCAAGAGAGGATTTAGATAATACATAAAATGTAATCAAAGTAGAGCAAAGCTCATTGGCCCAGAAATCACTATCAAGAAGGGGAGAGGAAAACAGTGAGGCTTCTCTGACATCTCTAGGCCGTACTCTCTCTTTGCCCCTGAAGTTTATGGGAGATGCTGTGGGTGACTCAAGAATTATGCCCATGGACCAATTCCTACTCTTAACTGGCAGTAGGATGACATTGTGTTTGTATGTTCCTATTCCACATGGTCTTTTCCAGAGACACCAGAGCAAAACCCGAGTGTGTGTGTGTGTGTGTATGTTTGTGAATTTTACTATAATAAAAATTTTATTATGGCAGCTATTATGAAAACAAACAACAAGTTTTGGCGAGGATGTGAGGAAAAAGCACACTCATACACTGATGGTGGGACTACGAATTGGTGCAGCCAATATGGAAAGCATTATAAAGATTCCTTGGAAATCTGAGAATGGAACCACCATTTGACGCTGATATCCTGTGCAGCCAACCTAGATGCCTTTCAGTGGATGAATAGATAAAAAAGTATGCATTATTTATACACAATGGAATTTTATATAGCAATAAAATAATAAAAACATGTGTGTGTGAGAGATTATGGTCTTGTTCTCTTGGTTTCTGACTTTTAGAGAATAAAGTTTTTCTGAGATTCTCACCAGAATCTTTGCCTTTGTCAATAGGGTATTGCAACTTACTTCTGTTTCTTGCTGTCTAACTTTTGTGGTTTTCCAATATGAGGAATGAGGTTGAAGTGGATTTTAAGTGGATATTTTTAATGTAGGGGTTCACTAATTACTATTAGAAGCAACAGATGAGCTCAGAACAGTAATAAAATTTAATATCATCAGTTATTTATGTTCATAAGAAAATAAGTAGCAAACATAAAATTAAAGACAGTTCTAATTACCATAATATCAAAAGCAAAATACTTGGGAATTTTTCAAGAAATGTGAACACTTGAACATTTAACATGGCTTGTTTTTAGAAAATATACCATTATCCCTAAGCCACCTTCTTTTTTGTGGTGACCTTAACTCATAGAAAAAAAGATAGGAATTAAAAACTTTCCCCTGTGATCCTGAGGACAGGACTTAGGTATGGTCTACCAGTGAGCTCTATAATTATTCAATTTTTATTTTTCTTTGAGATATGGTCTTGCCAAGTTAGTGAGGCTAGACACAAAGTTGTGACACTCAAGGCTTGACTTCCAGGGCAGCTGGGGTTAAATGCATGTGCCATCACAACCCTGGTAGAGATTAGTCTTTTTTGTTTTCTTTAGTTGTAGTGGACTCAGTAACTTATTTTATATATTTATTTTTATATCATGCTGAGGATTGAACCCAGTTCCTCACATGTGCTAGGCAAGTGCTCTAACCCTGACCCCAGCCCCAGGGATTAAATTCTTGATTTTCATATTACAGGTTGGCTCAGGATAATATCTAGGTTTGCAAACATGAATAATGTCCCCATTTTGTGAGTAGAAGGTAGAGGCCACAATGAGAGAAAATGTCGACCTTTATCCTTGGAAGAGGAACATCAACTGTGGATTCACCTGATACTTAGTATTTGAGGATTTCCCAGATATTAAAAATATAAGCAAAAGAGACATGAGGTAAAGGCTCTGAGGAAGGGGGGATAAGTATTTCAAATTGTGAGGCATCAGATTGAGAAATACTACGCTAAGGTAGCTGGGTATGGAGAATAGGGTCCCTCACATTTAACTGTAGGATCCCAGAAGATATAGAAGAAAACAAACCATTTACTGGGTACATTTTAAAAAGATGATCATGGGTAGGACTTGGTCAGAAGTCATCATTATCACACCCCACCCACACACCCACACACATTACTTCCCTTTTACCTCTTCCCCACCTGAGCAGTCAAGTCAACATCCACTCCTCAAGGTGCATCCTTGCATAAAGAGAAAGGACTAAGCCACAGTACTTTGGGGATCACAATGCGCACATCTTTGCCTAGCTTATGGCAGAAACTAGCAAAGCAATGGCAGAGTTCAGGAATATCTCTGTCTCCTTTCTCTCACAAACAAATAACTAGAGATTTCAATTATAAATTGATGGATGAAGTGAACTTGGAAGTATTGGGTCAAATATTTGGAACACTGAAAATGTAAATGTTCAGCAGCCTAATGTCTTATTTCTTTTTTATCTTTGTTTTTGTTTTTAATGCTGTGAATTGAGCCCAGGGGCACTCAACCTCTCAGCAAAATTCCTGATCTTTTTTTGTAACTTAGTTAGAGACAGGGTTTCACTGACTTGCTTAGTCTTTTCCTAAGTTGTTGAGGCTGGTTTTGTATCAGCCTCCAGAGACACTGGGATTACAGCCATGCACCACCACACCTGGCTAAGGTTTTATTTCATTATTTGCACAAGAGCAGTTTTTCATGTAATATAACCTACTGAATGCTCTCAAAATGTTGCACTTTGTGAAAGATTCAAAGAGAGAGCTTATTAACTTTATATTAACAAACTTAATATGATTTTTCTTATGCCTTGGCTTTTTTTCACTTGATAAAATCAGGTTAGGACATGGTTTTCTAGTTTCTTTATTTTTTGGGGGGGGTATACTAGAGATAGGTTTCAGTATCACTCAACCACAAAGCCACTTTCCCAGTCATGTTTAATTTTTTTAAAAAAACAGGTCTCACTGAGTTGTAAAGGTCCCTATTAATTTGCTGAGTCTGTCTTTGAACTCGTGAATTTCCTGCCTCAGCCTCCCAAGCCTTTGGGAATGCAGGTGTGTGCCCCCACTTCCAGGTTCTTCATTCTTTTGTAGTTGTTGCTTTCTTTTGTTACATAAATTCAAGTTGAATAACAGTATGTTTAACAATACAGATATAGAGAAAAGCTAGTGGTGTAGGTAAGCAATTGAACATATCTACCAGAAAGTACATTATATATTCACCATGGTGTATTACTCAGCCATCAATACAAATTCCTCTAACAGTCAGCAAAACGGATGAAATTGGATGATGTCATGCTAAGTGAAAAAATACACAATAGTGTCACATCTCATATGTTAACTAATATAATATCATGTGCAAGTACAATAGTGATTAGTATGGCTGAGGACTGTGTGGGGGAGCATCAAGGGCAATAGAGGATGTTTGGATATTATGAATACATGTATATGCATATATATATATAAACATCACAATGAATCCCATAAATATTTGCAATTGCTATGTGATGATAAAAACCATCATCTCTCATAATTATCAAATTCTGCACTAAGAACACAATCCTACTGTCTTTTTGAATTTCCAGTTTATGATGCGATATTATTGATGATGCTCCCTGATAACAACCAGGCTCTCCCTACACATCCATTCTATTTTATTCTAGGCTCTGAAAATAGAGTATACAATGTATTTCTACATCTGGATCATCTCACTTAGCCTAAAGTCCTCCAGCTTGTCTGTGTTATTGGAGAATATTCTTTTGTTTCTGGGGTTTGGATCCAAGGTTGCCTTACCAGTGACAGAGATCCACCATTATTTTCTTTTTTAGTTTTAAGACAGAATGTTACCAAACTACTAAGGCTAGCCTTCAAATTTTGGCAACACTGCCATATACACCATCCTTTTTTTAAAGTTGAGTAATAAGTGAGGTGTGGAGGCACATTTCTTTTGTCATGCTAGGGACTCCATAGGCTGAGGGAGGAGAATCAGGATCTTGGAGCCAGCTTCACATCTTGGTGACACCCACTGCATTTTAAAAGACCTTGTCTCAAAATAATTTTTAAAAAACTTAAAAGGTTATATATGTATGTTGATTCATTTGTGTGTAAACACAATGATAAATCTCTCTTTCTCTATTATCTGTAATATACCATAGGTTCTTCTTCCCGAGTTACTCTTTGGAAATTTAGGTTGTGGATGTTATGCAGTTAACTTTGGAGGGTAGATATTCCTAAAGATCAATTTTATTTCCTTCAGTTGTTGAAGTGGTTAATGTCATATGTTCATTTGAGTGGATTGAGATACCCAGAGAATTGGTGTGAAAGTCTCTCCAGGTGTCTGTGAGTGTGCTTCCAGAAGGCTGAGTCAGAAAGCTTTGGGAATACCTGTAATGAACATATATATTGGTGTTCAATAGGTTTGATTTGGAAAAACGCTAGAGAAGCAGTCACATGCTTATGCTCCAGGCGTCTTGAAATCCCCTTTGGGGACTTGCACCATTGGCTCTACCTGAGTCTTTTTAAAATTTTTTAGTTGTTTTAATTAGTTATCCATGACAGTAGAATGCATTTATATACTTTGATATATCATATAGATGGGATATAATTTCTCATTTTTCTGAGTATACATATTGTAGAATGACATGTGTCATACAGTCACATACATACATAAAGCAATAATGTCTGTTTTATTCTTTCTTATCCCCACATCCCCTGCCTTCCCCTCCTTTCACTTTCCTCTACCTAATGTGTGATTCTTTTTTTCTTTTGCATTACAATTCTTAATACACATATTTACCACAATTTTTGTATCTTTTTTATGTAACATATGTTGACACCCAATGCATTCTTCATACATGTATTTTGGATGTATGGCACATTCCACCATTCTTGCTAATCCCCATCCCCCTCCCTTTTCCTCCCACCCCTCTGCCCTATCTAGAATTTATCTATTCCTCCTATGCTCCTCCTTCTTACTCCATTATGAGTCAGCCCCCTTATGTCAAGGAAATATTCTTCATTTGAATCTATCCATCCACTGAAGGGCATCTATGTTGGCTCCATAGTTTAGCTATTGTGAATTGTGGTGCCATCAACTTTTATGTGGCTGTGTCCTTGTAGTATGATGTTTTTAAACCTTTGTGCTTAGAATGAGGAGAGGGAGAGGTGGGTCAAATGGAGGTTCCATTCCCATATTTCCAAGGAATCTTCATACTACTTTCCAAATTGGCTTCACCAATTTGCAGTCCCACCAGAAGTGTGTGAGTGTACCTTTTCCCCACATCCTTGTCAACACTTATTTTTGTTTGTCTTCATAATAGCTGTCATTCTGACTGGAGTGAGGTGATATCTTAGAATAGTTTTGATTTGCATTTCTCTGATTCCTACAGATGATGAGCATTTCTCATATATTTATTGATTGTATATCATCTCCTGAAAAGTGTCTGTTCAGGTCCTTAGCCCACTTGTTGATCAGGTCATTTGTTTTTTCATCTACTGGGATCATTTAAGTCCTCTTTCCTGGACCACAGCTGCTTCATTTGTTTCCTCATATTGTGAAGCTTCCACCTTCTTGGACTGAGCTCTTACCAGTTTCCCAGTGTTGCCATCCTGCAGGCAAACTTTTGGTAACCATTACTCCCATGATTATGTGAGTAAATAAAATAAGCTCCCTTCTGTATACACATGTACATTTTTTGTGTATTCTATTTTTCTGAAAATTTTAAAAATACAGGCATATTCTCAATGTCTGGGTCATTATGCATCTCTAGTTATAATTTTTGGAAACACCCCCTTATAGTTTTTTTTAATGTCTATTCAAATTTATATTCCTGGAAAGGATGTCCAAGTGTTTCTTTTTCTGTATATCCACTGCAGTATGTGTCACCTACCAACATTTTGAGGATTGAGTCCACAAGCGTGTGGTTATATCTCATTGTGATATAACCTGAAAGCATAAAAATTCCAGAAGAAAATGAGAATTTTTTTCCATTGGTGTTGGCAATGGTTTTAGATAGAATATGCAGAGACTGTGCAAGGAAAAATGGCTGAGACTATATAAAGCTAAAAATGCTTCTATACAGCAAAGGAATCAATCAATGAAATGTAAAGTAGACTGGGTTAAAGAAAACCGATTCTAGCCCCATGTCTAAAAAAGCTCAACATCCAAAATATAAGAAACTTACACAACTCACCAAAATTTAATATAAACCCCTCATAACCTAATTTAAACATGGTAAAATACTTAGATTCTGCCCTAAAATTAAACAAATGTGTAAAGACATATGAAAGTTACTCAAGATCATGTATTAGGCTACATAAAATGATAATTTAGCGTTTCTGCTTTATTTGTCTCACAGGATTATGGGTGCACACTCTCCATCCTTCACGGGGCATTTGAGATCAATTAGCAAAATGCCAGGTTCTCATTTTTCCACCTTATGCTTCCTAATTATTCCATGTTAACTGCCAAGAAAATCTCGAGCCTGGAAAACAAAAAAATATAGATAAATTGCTAGATAATTATCAACTTTGAAAATTACTTCAGAAATCAATAGAATACATTAGTAGACCCAGATGTGAAGAAATGTAAAACAGAACTACAAATCAACATTTAACTTTACAGCTGCTCAAAAATACATGCAGTTATGGTAATATGGGAGCACATTCCACTAGTCTTGACTACCTTGAGGCCACAGGAGGAGGAGGATTTAGGCTAAGGAATTTGAGGCCAAAGTGGCAAAAACCTAGCTCTAAAAATTGACCTACATAAAAACCAAACAATAATCACATTTTTAAAAAGGAGCCTTCATGGGTGATTTCTATGAAACATGTAATTAGGATCAGTAACAATAATTCATGAGCATGTCTAAATGTAGAAGAAGAAAATTGACTAATTCTGTCCTTATGGCGAGAAATACCAGCTAACACAGCAAAAGAATGAAAATTGCAGACCATCTTTTTATAGATGTTGATGCAGATATTAAAAACCCCTAGGAAACTGAGAACAACAACAAAAAGAATGATTGGACTTCATGACCAAGAGGGACATTGTCATATGGGGAGTTTCCAAAAATCATTTTGATAGAGCAAAGCTCTGGCAAATCACTTACTAAATTACTGTAAAACCTATGGCCAATTATGACCAGAGAAAAATTCTTTTTCAATCCACTTAACGGCAGCTATGAACTGTTTTCATACTTAATGGTGTGAACTGAAGTATTTATCAATTTATTTTTAGGAAAAGAAAAAAAAATGTATGCTTTTCTAACTTATAAATATTGTTTGAGAATATGAAATGATATTTTATAGATCAAAAATCAAATAGCACATGCAGATGATATTATTATTTCTATAATGTTTCTAAGAAATTTCCATGAACTAATGAAACATAAGAATTTCTTGAATAATGTCATGGGTTAAATGGTCAACATTGAATCATTTAAATTATATACAGTAGCAATGAGCAGTGTTAAAATTGAGGCACAATCTATTCACAAATATAGGGAAAACAATCTAAATGAAAGTATTAACAAAAGAATTGTTCACTTCAAAGTAAAAAATTAAAGTGAAAGTAAAATACAAAAAAGATCATGGAAACAAAATGGGAAAACTCTTAATATTCAATAATTAAAAGTTTGATTTTGGGTTTTAAAGGTTGATAGGCTTCCTCCAGATTAACGCGTGGGGTGGGGCCAGGCTTCCTCCTTTAATCTGATATGTATTATATATATATATATGTTATTGTTTTATTGAGCTCTATAGTTTCTTTATTCAACTTTTGTTTGGAAGATCTATCCAGTGGTGAGAGATGTGTGTTAAAGTCACCCCAGATCACATTGTGGTCAATTTGACTCTTGAACTTGAGAAGAGTTTGTTTGAATATAGGTGCCCCATTGTTTCGGGCACATATATTTATGATCGTTATGTCTTGTTGGCATATGGTTCCCTTGAGCAGTATGAAATATTCTTTTTTATCTATTTTGATTAACTTTGGCTTGAAGTCTACTTTATTTAATATAAGTATGGAGACCTCTACTTGCTTTCAAGGTTCATGTGAGGGGTATGTTTTTTCCCAATCTTTCACCTTCAGTCTGTCATTTCCTGAGTCTCCTGGAGGCAGAATATGGATGGATTTTTTTTAAAATCCAGGCTAATAGCCTATATCTTTTGATATATCTTTTGATTGGTGTGTTTAAACCAGTAACATTTAAGGTTACTATTGAGGCATGGTTTGTATTTCCAGCCATCCTTGTTTATTTTTTTTCTACTTGACTTGAATGTTAATTATTGTTTAATTTTTAATTGGTGTCTACATATACGATCCAGCATTTTAATCGAACATGTGTAGTGATCAAATCTGTGCAATTTCTACCTTCTAAAATATCATTTTGATGTTTGAAACCTGTGAACTCTTTTTAGAATGTCCACAGTCTAATAATTACTTGTCCGATTTAAACTATGGGCTATAAAACCTAAGAGTTACTTTTCCCTCTTAACGGCTTTTTGGCACTCCTTGCCATCTGTCTCTTAAAACAGATATAAAAAGCTTTTCTCATTTGTGGTTCTTTGTGATCAACTTTTTCAGTTCAACATATGAGTGCAAACATACAGGATTTGTGAAATATGAAAAACCACTAGAACAAGACAGTCTCCCATGGTAAATCCAGAAAAAAGAATATAAATTTAAAAATTGTAGACTATAATCCCAGTGTCTTAGGAGGCTAAGAGAGGAGGATGGTGAGTTCAAATCCAGCAACAGAAAGACCCTGAGCAACTTAGTGAGATGCTGTCTCTAAATAAAATACAAAATAGGAGTGGAGATGTGGCTCACTGGTTGATTGACCATGAATTTAATCCCTGGTACCCCCCCCAAATATATTAGGGTTCACATTTAATCACTAGGCCTTAGTTATTTTTGGGTGAGATCTATATATAAATGGCATATGCCAATTCTTATGAATTTATTTTTTGTAAGTCAAATATTATATGTTTTTATACTATAAGCTTAAATTGATCTATATTAGCATGTAAAAAATAACTTAAAAATGCTTTTAGGTGAGGCTGAATGCCTGCAATCCCATCGGCTCAGGAGTCAGAGGATTACAAGGCCAAAGCTCAGTAACTTAGCAAGATTTTCTCCCAATATAAAAAATGGCTGGAGAGATAGTTTAATGACTAACTGCCCAGGGTTCAATCTGGGCTATAAAAGAAAGGAGGAGGGTTTCAAAATTGCCTTGTCTCAACAACAAAAATACATGTGAAATTTAAAACCAAAAACTGCATTCCATCACTTTTCTGTGACACACAGAATCTGGTTCAATTCATTTTAAACATTTGAATCTTACACGATCTAAGTTTTCTAACACTCAATAAATGACATGTTTTAGTCACATGTGTCTCAAGGCCATTGGATGAATTTAAGATCAGTGTAGCTTAGGAAAATGCAGTCATATAAACTGGAGTGCGCAGGTGCCATGAATTTGCAGTAATAGTCAAGAACTCATGGATGGGTTGTTCATTGCCTTCAAACTGTTGGAAAATTGTTTTCTAATGGTAAATTTCTGTATCAGTATTGGGAAGAACTTAGACCCTTTCCTGATAGTATGCTTCAAAGAAAGGAACAAAATTTCATGAAATAATGAGAACTATTCTTCATACAGGTAGTGGGCAGGAGAAAGCACAGTCTGGTAATTCTGCTAGCTCCAGTTTTGAACCACAATCAACACTAAATGATGTGCATCAAGTATGATTAAAATTGTGTAAATGCACCATGGTAGTGTTGTGAAGAAATATCTACAGTAATGTCCGTGCTGATGCTCCATTGTTGTTAGGAAGCATCCTGGAGAATGGGAATGATTCATAGATGATTGAAATCCAGAGCTATGTACCTTCCCAGCTGTGCACATTATGCCTGGCACAACATAGTCCAGGAGATCATGAGACATAACACAAACTCTCTGACATCAAGGAGGTAATCTGAGAAACACCCCTCAAACAAGGGTCTACGGAATGATACTTCCAGCTTGGTCCATGGTTGCCCTATTGTACTGGGCACTCATGTCCTTTATGCACTGAAGAAATCAGGCTGCCCCCTAGAGTGGGCATTCTGTGTGGAAGAATATGTAAATCACAGGGAATCTAGCACAGATTTCTGAAATAGGTTACATTTGAAGAATTCACATATGGTAAGAAGAAGGAAAGGCCAAGTGAGGAGATGAGAAAAAAACAGGTCACACATGAAAAAAAATTTTTCAAAAAAAATCAGAAGTTTTTTTTTTTGTTAGAACTGATAGTAAAGACTCCCTTTAGTATCTGGATCCAGGAAGGAGTCATGTCAGATATGGTGCTGTCACTAAAGTCAGGGGTGGCTCTATGATACATGCACCATCATCTGTGTTGCAACCATCTAGTGAGGACTGCTCAGACAGTGGACACGAGCTGGTGGTCAGGACAGCAGTAGAGAGAATTACAGGAGCAGGACACCCCACTGAAAGTCAGGGTTATCTGGACTCTCTGGGTGGGCACATTCCAGGGTAAAAGTGAGAGGAAGAAACATCTCTTCTCCCATATGCAGTGTGAGCACCATCCTGTTCATAACGGGAGAGAAATAGGATCTGTCACCCCTAACAACACATGTGCAGACTTAATGCTTGGGGTTCACTTCTACAGTGAAGTTCAGCTTCACCACTACTGCCAACCCTCCCCATGTCCTTTTTGTATAAACTAACAGACAAAAGGGAGATAGGGAATTGAGACTAGTCTTGCTTCAAGCAAGTGAGCTTGGGACTGATCACAGCTTTGGCAGAAACCTCTTACTTGTGCCTCTTTGTGTGCTGGGAATCTATAAATAGCACCAGGGAGAAATGACTGACACCTCAGAGGGGCGACACCATCACCCAGCACCTCTGTTGCAAAACACACTCTCCAGTAACACGACGAGCAAACCCTGGGAAAGACTTGACTGAATGAATGGCAACTCTTTGTGAGAAGTAGATATGAGAACCATGGATTGCTTTTGTAAATTGTCAGGGTTTGAAAATACAGCTCAGGGTAAACACTTACAGCTATGATATTTATATTACAATCATTTTAAATTTGTTCTGAGAAAAGCCACTAGAAGAGAAATTGTTCTTTAAAGTCAAGAAAGAAGAAGCCCCAGAGGTGCTGTGCTTCTCTGTGGGCACAAGTGCATGGAGTACTGCATACAGGGCATAGGTTAAGGGTGTCTGCATGGCAGGCCACTCCTCATGCTAGGCGTGTGAGTGGTAAACTGCTTACCCTATCGGCACAGCTCTGGGCATGAGGCCATGTGTTGCAGTCCCACTCTTTAATTGTTCAATGCAAGGACGATTAGACATTGCATTGGTGGCCGCCTATATTTTGCTTAGGCACTGCCTGAGTACATATACATGGTAACTGCACAATAAAATCAGGCCTTCTTCTTGATTGGTCTCTGGAGGTCTTGATTAGAGACTCCACAGCCACTCTCTCCTCTACCCTGTTCTGTGGACCTTCTCAGGGATGAGAGAGCCCAAGCACTTCTCTGCAGACCCCAAGCTCTCATTCTGGAAAACCTACACGATCCTGCAGGAGGGTCTTTTTCCCTCCTGCAGGAAGGGTCAAGTTCAGCTTTCAGCTTTCCTGCGTTATATTGCTCTGTGTGTCTAGGGTCACATTTATCTGTGCATGGTAATGACATGAAAAATTGAATTTTGGAAAAAAATCTGAAAGTGACCAGGGCAAGATGGGTTTCAAGTGTCCCGAATGTTCCTCTAAGCAAAATTGAATTTACACATTTCCATTATTAGATATTTCAAAAGGTTTTTAGTGATTAAAACAGAATGGACTAATACATAAAAATATTCTTTCAAATTCTTGTGAATTATATTCACGAGCCTATAATTTGGCACCATGAATTTGAACTTACCAATATATTTATTTGATTTTTTAAAATATTTAATGTACTTCCTTCTGATCATTGTCCATTGTTTGACACTTACCAACTGAAAATTCTTAACCATGAGAGATTCCATTCTATAAAATGAGGTTTTGAACATAGAACCTCATTTCCCTCTAAAGATTTCAAAATGTACAATTACTCAAACCATAATTGTTCTATGAGTTATGAAGATGACCAAAGCAAGATTATCAATGAAAATATTAAAACTTATCAATTCCATGGTAATGAGTATAAAATTAGTAGTGTTTAAAATCTCTACATGACATACCATATGTCATGTCCCATGGAGTTATTAAATTGAAAAATGAAGAAGTAAAACTGACATTCCCTATAAGAAAAATTGACACATTTTAGCAGGATCTCAAAAAGCAAACATCTTTAGAAGACAATATCCTCATTACACCACACAGAATATGATCCTCTGGGATCCAACAGTTCTAATAAGCCCAGAGGACCATGTTCTGTGTGGTGTAATGAGGATATTGTCTTCTGAAGATTTTTTCTTCTTTGAGAAGCAAAGAAGCTACTGGAAAAGCTCACTAGTAGATTGAATTCCCTCCTCCAATGCCCTTTTTAGAATCCACACAAACTCTGCTTCTGAGGACACAGAGGTACTTTGTAACCTGAATAAGCTGAGCAGAGCACAAACCCTTGTAAGTTTTTTGGAAAAGATATGTTTAAGTTCTGTCTCTGCAGATTTGTAATTTTAATGTCTGTAGAAAGGCAAGAAGTTCCCACTGGAGAACACAGAACTGTGGCTTCCCTAGTGAGACATGTCATCTCTCTTAATTTTATTGTCTTCTCTAATGGACAACAGCAATCCAAGAGATCTGGGCTTCAAACCCTTAAAGTTTCCTGGACAGATCTAGAAAAGGATCTTGATTGAAATTATTTTCTGATGTTTATAAGGAAACTTAAATTACTCTAATTCTGGTCCTAAAATAAAATTAGTCCAATCCTGTCCCACAACCTATAATGCCTCTACTTTAATGTGACGGACTCCTGGCACCCCCATAATTTCCCTGAAGCTCTGAAATGTGTGATGGGCCCCTCTTTCCTAGTTTGTACATGGAGAACACCTTTTTGGGGGTAGTGATGGTTTGGTACGTCATCCTTTCGAAAGTGACAGTCCTGTGGCTCAAGTTCTAAGTGAAATATTAAAATTAAGAAAAGAAGAGGAAGACCTATAGGTCACATGTTGTAGAAATCACAGGCAGATGGAATCTCGTTAGAGCCTAGGCAGAGTCCAAGCTGGAGTCCACTCTTAAAAAACTACATGATCAACTCCACCTTCTCTGAGAGAAAAACCATGTAAAAAGCAGGCTCAGTCTTCTGGGTACTGTATATAAATATACATAAAAGCATTAAAGCACTGTATTAAAAAAGGATTCCGACTATCTAGAGTCAAAAAAATGGACAGTCATTTCAAGCAGACCCACTTATGTTCCAATTGTAGAAATCAGAAGATAGTTCTTGAACACTGCCATTATCAACATGTGAAGGGTAAGTACAAGCATGATAGTGAATTAAACATTTATTTTTTCTAGAGGTAATGGAAATTTGGACTAAATGGAAATATATAAAATGAAAACTAATATCCACAGACAGAAATGAGGGATGAGGGAGGTTGTAAAACTGAAGAAGAGAGTCACAATAATTGCCAAAGCAGGAGACCTCCAAAGCCACATGAGAGAGAAACATAAAACAGGAAAAGGGTACAAGTCATTGAACAAGTATTTCAGCATATGAACAGTTAGGAAAGACACATCAGGGGTGGAGGAAAAGAATCCCCTCATGCAGCCCCCATCCTGGACCAGCCACATGAAAGTTTTGTGCCTTCAGTAGATTGGGCTCTGCCTTACTCCCTGGCATAGCCTATTAATCAACAACGTGCCACCTGGTATTCTGTCCCTCATACACACTGACTTCCTTGGAGGCTTCTGAATGTGCCATGGCAGAAGGTTGGCCAGTACTCTCAACTTTGTGTAGCCAAGGAGAGCTCTTTGGAGAGGTGAAGAATTGCATACCACACCTTTGTTGTAATGTGGACATGCTCTGTAATTAGGTGTTGTTGAGTCTAGTCTCTTTGTAGCCATGATTTTTCATAGAGAGGAAAATAATTTCATCTCTAATTGTGAGGATTAGGACAAAACATACTGAACAAGTGGGTTCCAACCAGTTGAAGAAGGATCTCTGGGGAGCTCACATGGTGGTATTTGCCTGTAATCTCAGCAGCTTGGAAGGCTGAAGAAAAAGGGTCATGAGTTCAGAGCCAGCCTCAGTGAAAAAAATTTACTAAGCAGATCAGTGAGATCCTGTCTCTACATAAAATAAAAATAGGGATGTGGCTCAGGGGTTGAGTGCCCCTGAGTTCAATATAACCATTAACAAATATATGAAAAAAACATTCCACCTAACTAGCAATTAGGGAAACGTAAATCAAAATTACTTTAAGATTTTATCTCACTTCAGTCAGAATGGCAATCATTAATAATACAGGCAACAATAAATGTTGGTGAGGTTGTAGGTGAAAAGGAACACTCACACATTGCTCATGAGATTGACTCCAAATTGGTGCAACCACCATGGAAAACAGTATGGAGATGCCTTGAAAAACCAGAATGGAAACATCATTTGACCCAGCTATCCCTCTTTTTGGACTATACCCACAAGACTTAAAAACAGCATACTACAGGGAAACAGCTGCACCAATGTTTACAGCAGCACATTTCACAATAGTTGAACCATAGAACCAACCTATGTTTTCTTCAACAGATGAATGGATAAATAAAATGTGATATGTGATATATATATATATATATATATATATATATATATATATATATATATATATATATATAATTTCCCCCACCAATGGAATATTACTTAGCTTTAAAGATGAATGAAACTATGCCATTTGATGGTAAAAGGATAGAGTTGAAGAATATCATGCTAAGTGAAATAAGCCCCACCCCCATCTCCCTACACACAGAAACACAAAGGCCAAATGTTCTCTCCAATAAGTGTATGCTAATTCACAATGGGGATGGGGAAGAGTAGTTATTTAGATTAAGTAGAGAGGATTGCAGGGAGGGGAAGGAATATGGGGATAGAAATGATAGTAGAATGAAACAGACATTACATATAATACATAATATACATAGATGCTAAAGCAGTCAACAAGGGCAGGGGAGAGAATAGAAATTCAGTGGATTAGACAAAGTTGGATTGAAGAAAAGAAAAGGGAAATAGGAGTACAAATGACAGTAGAATAAATCAGACACAACTTTTCAATGTTTATATATAAATACACCACCAGGGAAGGTCCACACCATGTACACCTCAAGAATGGAATGCTAACTAAAATGAGTTTTACTCCATGTATAATATGTCAAAATTTGCTCTACTATCATGTATACCTAAAAAGAGTAATAAATTTTAAAAATGACAAGGGAAAATTTGTATACCAAGAAGTTTTGTCAGTTAAAAACTATTCAGTGAATGGTAATGTCATTAAGGTTAAATAAAAGTATAAAAGAGTACCTTGAGCCCATACAAAACAACAATGGTAAATAGAGTTGCTCAAGTAAGTCTGCCCAACTATCAATTACCCCAAAATTTTTGGTTTCCACCTTTTTTCTATTTGTTTTAACAATCATCATAAGAACAATACTAGCAAGTTGATCAGAGAGGAAACATTACATAGCAGTGTTAAGAATACTATTAATAGTGCTGTGTGCACTCAAAGCATTCTAAATTTCCTCCCCCATGCAATAAAAAATGATGCAGTTGAAAGATACATTACTTACTGACGACATAACACATACATGTGTTTGTGACATTCAGTATGTGGGCAGCTGCTAAACTTGGCAGGTCAGATCCAATAGATAAGGAAGACTCTCTTCACACCAGACAGTGTTTCCTTGAATAATACTATGAAAGCAAGAGAGAAAGCAAAAGTGAAAGACACAGGCAACTGTATTGCCAGACTAGGAAAACCCAACCACTGAATCTATCTACTGGAGAGTCCCAAAGAGCTTTTCAGGGTCCTGATTGGGAAGTTCTGGGCAGAGCATCCTCTCCAGAGGTGAGAGTCTGAAGTCTTGTTCTCACTTGTATTGAAAGTGAGGCCGAATAAATACAAGTTAGAACAAAAAAAACTTCATTCTAACATCTTGCATGACCTGGTGATCTCCTGAAGAACACCAAGTCCTCCCAAGAACAGGTCAGATCCTAGAGGAGGGAGTGATAGCCTTGAGATTACTAAATAAATTAAGATTCCAATGAGTGAGCCACCCAGGCAGATGAATTGAGAAATCAGCATTCTTTATCTATTTCATCAAGGACTGCAGACATCATTCAATCAGGAAAAGGGAAGATCTTTAGTATTTTCTTTATACCCCTAGGACTGAATCTTCTCTCCTGGCCTTATAAATAGTTTAAACTCTCATATGTAAAATGAAGCAGTTTTCTGCATAAAATAATGTGGAGATAAGCAAGAAACCTAGATATTTTACACTTTGGAATAAAGAATGGTATGAATATTATTCTCCTAGAACTTATCATTATATTTCAATATTTATTTTCCCCAATAAAGTTAAATGAAATGTTGGTGAGTGGTGTTTTGTTGACCCAAAAGGCTCACATATGCAGAGAATATTGTGTTTTTACTTTTTGAACAGGACTTGTAGATGAGAGTCTAAGGTTTATTTCAATCAAAATTGTGTTTCTCTCTCTGTGGTGTAATGGGCTCTTGGAGCTATAAGATCTGAGGAGGGACATCGTTAGTTTATAGTATCTTATAATTATTGGGTTGCAGAGGGTTCTGGGAGACCATAAAAATATTAACACAAACAACAAAATCTATCTATGATAGATATCTATGCTATCATATAATCCAATAAGTATAACAAACCTTATATTGAAAATTATTAAGTAGAATTAAAGGGTCTCTAAAATCAAAATATATAATGAAATAAAAAATGTGCAGGCATAAATGCTCCTACAGTATGACTTTTTTTTTACAGTCATCATTTTACATGTTTCTATTTAAATTTTCTACTGGGTATCCAAAACTAAAGAGTTGGTACCAAATTGTGATGTATTTCCTACACTAGAGGTGAGTATAGTCACCTCAGTAATGAAAGTCATAGAATTCATGAGGAACTGCATGGTTTCTTCAGTCCAAGAGTCAGGATGGGCCTATGGACCATGTGGATTCCTCAGAAAACATTAAGACTTTTTCCCCCTTCATTAATCCTCTTTATTGCCCGAATACGCATGTTGTCTCCTAGTCTCTTGGGTCTTTCTCCTCTCCCTGATTGGGAGCTTGTATAACTCTCCGAAGTTATAGATCCCTTAGGGTGTACTGCTACTCTATAAGGTGAAATGTTAAACTCATAATTCAAACTAGGAATATCTGGGTATTATTTTAGTATCCCTAGTATCCTTTCTATAACTCTCTTAATTTTCCCATAATTACAAACAAGAGAGTATATAATTTACATGAATAATATTCTGCAAATAATACTTGATTAAACATATGAAATAGTTATTGGAGACTTTATAGCATTATTTACCCAACAGAATGTGTTACTATTGCATCGATCCATTAGCAAAGTGAATCGTGGGAGATGTGTTACCTAATAACATCATTAAATGCATGACAAGGTTAACATTAAGAAATTCACACTTTATTTAGCAACAAATTGCATCTGTAATGAAATATAAGTAAAAACGCTCTGTAAAACTTGCATGGTGGACCATGCTGCAACCCTAGGGATGTGAGAAGCTTTACAAGTTCAAAGTCAGGCTCCATAATTAGTGAGGACCTATGCAACTTAGCAAACCCTATCTCTAAATAAAAAAGAAAAAAAAATCAGAGGATGTGGTTTACTGATTAAGTGCCCCTAAGTTTAAAGGGCTCTGAAAATTTTAAATTTTAAATTTAAAATTTCATATAAATCTTAAGAAACTTATGAAATAATCAACTCTGAGAATTATTATTTCTCCAGTTGTGAAAAATGAGACTCTTTAGTAATTGTTGATTTATACTAAAATTATATAGTTTTAAGGATGCACAATTCTATACTTGTATTTTCTTATTTCTACAATATCAGCTAAAAATGCTAGAAAAATTTCAGCAAATGTCCAAAGCAATTACCCATTTTCTACATTTAAATGATATTTTCCCTCCTAGGTCCCAAATACTTCAAGGGATGGGCTATAGATAAGAAACTTACTACAATCTTTATATTTGTAAAGGTGTTTTTGTAAATACTTTGCTGTTATCTAAGGTACACACTTTGGACAAATGCTACTCAACATTTGCTACAGATATGAGGTCAGTAATTAAAAAATGTCAGAAATTTGAATACAGACTTGAACACAATCTTTGGGTTTCTATATGCTATAAATCCTCCAGTGTTTTAAAAATGATGGATCAATGGCCAAAAGCTTTACAAAAATTTTTCCACATGTCCTCTTACTTATATGAATTCTGAGGTGCTGAGTAGGGTGTGAACAATTATTGGAGACTCTGTCACCTATTTTATATTTATATGATTTCTGTGCTATCATATCTCTGGTGTGAAATAGTATTGAACTACTGTGAAATACGGTTGATTCATCCTTAGAGACATTGATGCAATGTTTTCATTGTAAAATTCTCTCCAGTATAAAATCTATAATGTTTAGTAAGATGTGATCTTCAATATTAAAAGCTTTGCCATTCTTCATATTTATAGGACTTCTCTCTAGTATGGGTTCTCTGGTGTCCAGTAAGTGATGATTGTTGATTAAAATCTTTGCCACATTCTCTACATTTGTAGGGCTTCTCTCCAGTGTGGATTCGCTGGTGCTGAGTAAGTGGTGATATTTAACTAAAACTCTTGCCACACTCTTTACACTTGTAGGGCTTCTCTCCAGTGTGGATTCGCTGGTGCTGAGTAACTGATGATTTTTGACTGAAACTCTTGCCACACAATTTACATTTGTAGGGCTTCTCTCCAGTATGAATCCTGTTGTGGCTATCAAGATTTGAGTTTGTATTAAAACTCTTGCCACACACTTTATATTTCTAGGGCTTCTCTCCAGTATGAATCCTGTTGTGGCGATCAAGATTCGAGATTATATTAAACCTCTTGCCACACACTTTACATTTGTAGGGCTTCTCTCCAGTGTGGATTCACTGGTGCTGAGTAAGTGATGATATGTGATTAAACCTCTTGCCACATATTTTACATTTGTAGGGCTTCTCTCCAGTATGAATCCTGTTGTGGCAATAGAGATGTGAGATGCTATTAATAGCTTTGCCACACTCTTTACACTTGTAGGGCTTCTCTCCAGTTTGGATTCACTGGTGCTGAGTAACTGATGATTTTTGACTGAAACTTTTGCCACACAATTTACATTTGTATGGCTTCTCTCCAGTATGAATCCTGTTGTGGTGATCAAGATGCGAGTTTATATTAAAACTTTTGCCACACATTTTACATTTGAAGGGCTTCTCTCCAGTATGAATTCTCTGGTAATTTTTAAGGCTTGGTTTTTTGACTGAAACCTTTGCAAAATTGTTTACATATGTAGGGCATAACTCCAGGGTGTGTCCACGGGTGAAAAATAAGATTGGAGCTTTTATTAGAAGTTTTGTCACATTCTTTGCATTTGCATGGCATATCTCCTGTATGAAAACTGTGATGTTGAGTAAGGTTTTTGCGTGCATTGCATTCTTCACATTGGTAGGTCTTCTCTGCAGAATAAATATTTTGGTGTTGAGTAAGGGTTGAAAACCTCTTAAAGTCTTTCCACACTTTTTACATTTACAGGTCTCTCTTTCAGTATAAATCCTCTGATACTTAACAAGTTGTAACTTTTCACTAAAAGTTTTTTCACATTCTTTAAATTTGTAGAATTTATCACTGTTATACTACCTGCTGTGTTTAAAAAATATATCAAAGCATTTGCCTGCTCAATATCTTCTATATTTATAGGGCTTTTTTTCTCTATAAATTCTCTTGTATTAAGCAAGCTCTGCACTGTGGTTAAGAGCCCTTTCACATATCTTACACTTGCAGGTATTGTCTTGCCTAAGAATATTTTAATGAATACTAGTTTTTGATCACTGAAGCAAGACTTTCCTACATTTTTCATCTTGGTAAATTTTCTTTAGAAAAGAACTAGGATTTCTCTATATTCATAATTTTTATCACCAATGTAAATATACTGGTCATTACTGAGGGTAGAGACATGGATTTTGTGTTACTTCTAGCATTATCTATATAGTGCACTTTCCAGAAATCTGTATCAAAATTTTCATTGAGAAATAGTGGGGAATTAGAAATTTTTCTACAATTTTTATTTTATTTTTTTTTATTTTTTATTTTTTTTTTATTTTAATTTTTTTTTATTGATTGTTTAAAACATTACAGAGCTCAAGACATATCATCTTTCATACATTCGACTCAATTGAGTTTTGAACTCCCCAAATACATAATACAGACTCACTTCTGTTACATACTCACATTTTTACATAATGGCATATTAGTGACTGTTGTATTCTGCTACCTTTCCTATTCCCTACTATCCCCCCTCCCCTCCCCTCCCCTCCCATCTTCCCTCTCTACCTCCTCTGCTGTTGTTCAGTTCTCTAATATTTTATCCATTTGGGCACAAGGAGAAATTCAACTTTTGTTTCAGAAAAATGGACATTTTATAAAGAAACTCTCAAAAGGTTCACTTTTAGAAATATCTTTTCTGTGTAAATGTTTGACTGGAATTTTATCTCAGTGCTACTTTTATAATTGACCAAGTTAAAAACTAATGCATGGACTAGATTTCAAATTTTCCACTTTGCCTTTCAGTTCAAAAATGGCTATGGATTTATTCTTAAAATATATATAAAACTCCTCAAAATAATTGGAATACATTGAATTTTTGTTTCAGATATTAATTTTCTCTGGTGTCTTTTGACCATAAAATTTTTATCATAAATAGAAACTACTGATTGATTTTGTCTATTATAATACAATTTTTGAACTTTACTCTCACCTATATTTTCCCATTGTTTTCTTGGTTGTATATAGTCAAAGTCACACTTTCCACATCTTCCCTCTCTCTCTTTTACTCCCTGCTCTGGTAAAATTTGCTGAGGATGATGAGAAGTCATGGCTGTGATAAATAAAAAATAACAAACATGTTTACTTACTGTACTGGGCTGAGTATATTTTGCAAACCTAAGAAATTACAGCAAAAAATAACATCAGCAGGGGAGTGGATTATTAAATCCAAGCCCATCATTACTGTAGAAATAAAGAAATCAAATAAAAATACACACAGAAAATTATTTTGAAGATTTTCCTAATCATCTTTGTGTTCACAGTATCCAAGAGGAGTACATTATTATGGAGAGTAATATAGCAGAGAAAAATACATTGTGTTACACAAAGATTTTCCTCCTTCAGAATATATTTTAAAAATCTACCAACTTACTTCTGTTTCATTAAAGATAAAAATATAAAATATGTAAATATTTGGTGACTGTTCAAAAAGGGGTTCCTGCTTACCAACAGAAAAAAAAAATGGCTAAATCGACTGTAAGCAAAGTTATAAATCACTCAAAGGGAATAGTTAATTATCATTTAAAAGAAGTTTACTGAACTAAACCAACACACAAACAACAGAATAAAAATTCGTCAAGAATTGTTAATAGTAATAATGAGAAAATGTATGTTGAAAGACTTTCATTTGAAAAGGTCTGAAAGAGTCAAGGGTGGTTGTATATAGCAACATATGATGTTGAGCTAGAGGATTAAAATTTGAAGGCCAAAGTAAAAAATTCAAAGTGTTAAATCGCCCTTTATTCCTCTTTCCAGTACTAATAAACACATCTCAGAAAATAGAAAATATGAAACATCCAAGAAGCTCAGTTTTCTCCAAGTTGTAAAGACTCAAAGTAGGTTGTAATCCAAGTTTAAAAACTCAGGATACCAAGAGCATCTAGGAGAAAAAGATGGGTCACCTAGAAATGTGTAACTATATAATTGTGAAATTCTTAGTCAAAACTTCACTAGAAAGGAAGGAATTCGAGACTATCTATATACAAGGGATAAAAGAATAAAATTATCAACCAAGACATTATATTCACAGCTACTACCTTTAAAAAGAGAAGGAAAATGAAGTCTTTAAACATATAAAAATATACACACTATTCATCAACACTGGATCTGTTCTCCAATAAGTACTAAAGGTAATTTTTCATAATAAAATGTAAGTGCACACCATCATAAGTCATATAAAATTTTAACATTTCTTGGCAAATACAATTCTATTTTATTGTAATTACGGGTCTCGAAACATGTAATTTTGCAATAGAATTTGAAAGAAAAAAACATACCAACAATACTGTTAATAGGCATATATACCTGTAACAAAAATATAATCTTAAAAGGACACATAAATATATTCAATTTTTTAACAAAGTGAAGTCAAGTTGATACTCATACAAAGTATGAGAAGGAGATTCTTCATTTTTAGAGATTTTGTTGGTAAATGCAAGATTACAAAATTCTGATCAAAACAAAACTTGGATATCTGAATTAACTCTAAATATTGCAACTGTAGGTAGTCTACAGGATACTCTAAATCTAAGAACACACACATACTGAAAGCAAAAGTATATAATAATGACACAAAAGTGATTGAACAAAACCTGGGCTCTCTAAATTATAGTACACAAATCATGGTTTAAGACAGTTATAGGAAATAGAAGACATTTTAAATTTAAAAAAAGAAACTATAAAAAGAGGCAAAAGAGAGAAAAGGACCCTTTCCCTAAGTTCTGAATTAAGAGTAAATACATTTGCTACATACTTCATACTTTGCAAACACACAAAGTAAACACTGAGAGGGTTGAATGAAAACAAAGAATCACTGTCATACTAAGAGACATCAATCCCCACTTACTGAAAAGGGAAATACAGTGAAGCAAAATGGTAATTGCAAAGCATAAGACTTTGAAAATATTTTGAAACTACTATAGACTTATAGAATCCCTGTTCTTAATCACAAGTGGGATACTATGCTGGTTAGATCAATTTTATATATTAAAAAAAGGTTAATAAATATTTAAGTGATAGTTATTTTGTAACCAACATGGAATAAATATTTGAAATCAAAAGTTGTAGGAATTTTCAAAAATCCCTAAATATGTGTCAGATGATTGAACACTCTTTTGCATGCTGTTGTTCAAAATTGAAAGATTAAATTTAAAGATGTTTATACTACTTAAAGTTAACTAGAGGCTCCATGTAGTATTCATCAACCTTCTATTGTTAAAAAAATTTTCCAGAGAAATTTATCCTTTAAATTGTATGAATATCTTCTAAATACAAATAAGACTATTTCCGTGCTAAAAAATATACTAAATGTTACAGTATTCAATTGTAAATGCAAACATGGAGTCAGGTAGACGGAGTTCTTGGTGAGTGTGGCAATAAGCCCTCATATCAATAGCAAATTAAAAACATTGCACACCAGTGTTGTTACATTGTTGTTCAAGAAAGCTATCATGGGGGACACAAACCAAATATCTCTTGAAAAGAAAGATGAGCCATATTGGAATATAGAAATTATAGAACTTTGAAGTCAAAGAATTTATTCTAATTATATATTTTACAATATGTATGTACACTAGGTTAACTGAAATGTCACAGAAAGAATACTGCAGAATTCTATGAACATAACATCTCTAAACTAAAAATGAAGCTTTCTTAAAAAACAGAATAGTTTTGTGATGAGGAGACAAAAATAAGCCCTTGCTTCCTAGGCATTTTTTTTTTGAGATGTAAACTTTGTAGACATATATTGCATAACAATTTGAATTACTGTTACTGAACTGTATATTTAAAATTTTGGAGACAGAAGGTTTTATTTTGTGGTTTTGATTACAATGAAAATTAAAAGAAAGAGAATTGCAAGATTTCTCAAAGCTACATTTAAAAGAATGTGGTCTTTATCCTTGAAATAAGAACAAGCTCATCAATATACAAATGATGAGCATGCAAGTAATCTCAGCTACTAAGAAGTCTGAGCAGACGAATTGCAAATTCAAGACATCCTCAATAACATAGTGAGAACCTCTCTTTAAATATGAGTGAAAAGGAGCTTGGGTTGTAGTTCAGCATGAGAGTATCACTGCCATCAATCCCCATTACACTTGTACATAGAAAACTTCAATTTCTATGTACATGGGCAAAAAGAAAAGCCAATCAACATAAAATTAAAAAAAAAGTCATCGACAAAAAATGTTTAATATTTATGAAAGCAAAAGCACATATAATATTATTGGCAATACAAACAAGAATCATACATATCTCAGTTTGTGAAGCAATTAACTGATATGAGGAAACCCAGTCCTTAAGAGGGAACCTACTGTATACAATTAAAAAAGAAAAAAAACCAATAAAATTGTAAATATCTACCAATGTATTATTTTACAAATCCTCTAACTCAAATAACACTTACACCATCTCTCAAAACAGCAGTCTTTGTCCAACTTGGCATTCATTCCATGGCAGATAATTTCACAGAAAATCCATTACACATATCAGAAAAAAACACTGATAAGGAAAATTTAGTGAAAAAATGTACAAATAACATTAGAGAAAATGACTTGTGATAGAAATGTATTACAATGGGTGGACCTAGAGGTCTTCACAAATGTGCAAAACTTTCCTGCAAATAATGGAAAAAGGGCTGGAGTTGTAGAGTATTGTTAGAGAGCTTGCCTAGCATGTGTGAGGCCCTGGGTTCAATTCTCAGTGCCATATATGGATAAATAGGAAATTTATTAACAACTAAAAATATTTTTAAATTATGGAAGACCTGTCAGATAATATTGAAACTCAAAAGGCAAAGGGAGTGTTTTGTTGTTAATTTGAATTTATGGAGGAAAAGCAGGATACTATATAATTTTAAAGCACAAAACACAAGACAGGGTTTTCTATGATAACAAGAGAAAGAATTCAAAGCTTCTCGAAAATATTTTCTGCTGGATAATGTCTCAATGAACCTTTTTGAATTTAGGCTTCCTCCCCTACCTCAACTATGTCCTCTGCTATATGTGGGCCACAGGATTTGACATCACTGCATTCCTCTAAGTCAACCATATGTCAAGTGAAAGATATATATCATGCCACCAAAGGTAAACATTAAGGATGAAAATAAACATCATTAACATTGTCTTGTCAGCACCAAGAACTACCCCATCTTCTTTATTGAAAGCATAAATCTGCAACACATTCTTGTGGAGAAGTTCCCAAAAGATATACTTCAAGGGAAGAAAACTAAATAATGATAATTAGGAATTTTGAAGGAAAGTTATGCTCACCCACAAAGACTAGGTTGCTGTAGTTCTCCAACATCACTTCTCTATATAAATTCTGCTGAGCAGGATCCAGGAATTCCCATTCCTCCTCAGAGAAATCAATAGCGACATCCCCAAATGTCAATGGATCCTGAAATAAAAATTGTTAGATAAATAGAACATGGACCAAACCATTATTCAGTTTTTAATATGAATTAAGAGTTAGTAGAACTGACTGTCATGTAGGAGAGTGAATTTAATTATGTAATAAGATACTTTGCATTATCTAATTCAGAGGAAAATACATGAGTCCAAAAAAAGTATATATATTCCATACCAGAGTGAAGTAAAGGATATATACCATAATCCAAGCAATGAATAAAAGCCCAACTTTTTTACTTTTCTGCCATCAGTGAATGTGAAATTTGGCAGAAATTCCAGATGCAGATCAGACTTTTCAGAGATATTCTCATAAGGTGATTGTGCACAAGGGAGACAAAAAGAATGGTAAAAAAGCTTTTGAAAACAGTCTGGTTCCTATTCTCTCTGCTTTCTATCCATGAGATACATTGAACTCCCCAATACAATTAGTTTCAAGTATCATGCATGACACATTCCCAATGTGTAAAATATTCATAAAATAACAACATTTGAAGACAAGTAAAGTGACACTTCCACCTCGTGAAAAGACAAACTTGAATTATTTCAAGTTCTATAAGAAGTTGAACGAGTGAATCAATTTGGTACAATAGAATGAACAATGGGTTACAAAAGACTTCAAGGAGGAGATTAAAAAATTCTTAGAGGTAAAAAAGAACACAGACACAACATATCAAACTCTCTTGGACACTATGAAAGCAGTACTAAGAGTAAACTTCATTGCATGGAGTTCATTCCTTAAAAGAAGAAAAAGTCAATAATTGATCTCATACTTCATCTCAAAACCCTAGAAGAACAAATCAACAGAAAAAGCATTAGATGGCAAGAGATAATTGAAATTAGAACTGAAATTGAATTAAAGGAAACAATTAAACCTTGACAAAAAGTTGGCTCTTTGACAGACCCTATGCTAATGAATACAAAGAGAGAGAAAATTCAAATTACCAGCGTACATGATGAAAAAGGCAATATCCCAACAGACACTATAGAATTATATATTTAAAAATTATCTTGAAAATGTATACCCAAATGAAACAGAAGACACTGAAGGCATCAACAAATTTTTTAAGTCATATGATATGCCCAGATTGAATCAGGAAGACATACACAATTTAAACAGACTAATATTAAATGATGAAATACAAGATGCCATAAGAAGCTTACCAACCAAGAAAGCCCAGGCCCAGATCGATACACTGCCAGTTAAACAAGATCTTTGAAAAACAATTTCAAAAATACCAATATCCTTAAATTTATTTCAGAAAATACAGAAAGAAGCAGCACTTCCAAACTCATTCCATGAGGCCAATATCACCCTGATCCACAAACCAGGCAAAGACAAATAAAAGAAAGAAAATTTCAGGCCAATATCTCGAATGAACAGAGATGAAAAAAATCTGAATAAAATTCTGCCAAATTAAATACAAAAACATATTAAAAAGGTCGTGCACCAAGATCAAGTGGGGTTCGTCCAGGAATACAGGGTTGGTTCAACATATAAAAATCAATAAAGGTAATTCATCACATCAATATACTTAAAAATAAGAATCATATGATCATCTCAAGAGACACAGAAAAACCATTTGACAAAATACAGCACTCTTTCATGTTCAAAAAATTAGAAAAACTTCAGATAACAGTAAAATACCTCAACATCATACTAGCTCTCTACATTAAGCCTAAGGCCAACATCATTCTAAAGGGAGAAAAACTAAAGGCATTCCCTCTAAAAACTGGAACAAGACAGGGGTACTCTCTCTCACCATTTCTATTCAACCTATTTTTTGAAACACTGGCCAGAGCAATTAGACAGATGAAAGAAATTAAAGGAATAACTACAGGAAAAGAACTTAAATTAGCACTATTTGCTGACAATACGATTCTATACCTAGAAGACCCCAAAGCACCACCAGAAAAATTCTAGAACTAAAAATGAATTCAGCAAAGCAGCAGGATATAAAATTAACCCACATTAAAAAAAGGCATTTCTGTATATCAGTGGCAAAGCCTCAAGAAAGAAATAAGAAAACCTACCCCATTTACAGTAACTTCAAAAAAAGAAAACATAAGATACTTGGGAAACAACTTAACGAAAGAGGTGAAAGATCTATACAAGGAAACCTACAGAACCCTAAAGAAAGAAATCAAAGAAGACCTTAGAAGATGGAAAGATCTACCTTACTCCTGCATAGGCAGAATAAATATTATCAAAACGACCATACAACCAAAAGCACTATACTGATTGAATACAATTATGAACAAAATCTCAATGACATTTCTCATAGAAATAAAAAAGCAATCATGAAATTCATCTGGAAAAATAAGAAGCCCAGAATAGCTAAAGCAATTATAAGCAGGAAGAGCAAAGCAGGTGGTATGACTATACCAGACCTTAAACTATACTACAGAGCAATAGTAACAGAAACAGCAAGGTATTGCCACTAAAACAGGTCAGTAGACCAATGGTTCAGAATAGAGGACACATAGACTAACTCACAAAATTACAATTATTTTATATTAGACAAAGGTGCCAAGAACATGCATTGGAGAAAAGATAGCCTCTTCAACAAATGGTGCTGCGAAAACTGGGAATGCATTTTCAAAAAAATAAAATTAAAACCCTATCTCTCACCATGCACAAAACTCAACTCAAAGTGGATCAAGCACATACAATTTAAACCAGACACTCTGCATCTAATAGATGAAAAAGTAGGCCATAATCTTCATCACATGGGGCTAGGCCGCCCCAGCTTCCTTAATAAGATGCCTATAGCACAAGAATTAAAATCAAAACTCAACAAATGGGATGGATTCAAACTAAAAACTTTCTTCTCAGAAAAAAAAATCTGAGGTGAACAGATACCCTACATCCTGGAAGTGGATTTTTACCCCTCACACATCAGATAGAGAACTAATATCTAATATATAAAGAACTCAAAATGCTAAGCACCAAAAAATCCAATAATTCAACCAACAAATTGGCCAAGGATCTGAACAGACACTTCTCAGACAAGGATGTAGAATCAATCAACAAATATTTTAAAAAATGTTCATTATCTCTTGCAATTAGAGAAATGCAAATCAAAACCACTCTAAGATATCATCTCACTCCAGTCAGATGGCAGCTATCATAAAGACAAACAACAAGTGTTGGCAAGGATGTGGGGGAAAAGGCACACTCATACACTGCTAGTGGGACTGCAAATTGGTGCAAACAACATGGAAAACTGTATAGAGATTCCTTGGAAATCTGGGAATTAAAACACAGTTTCACCCAGCTATTCCTCTTCTCGGACTATTCTCAAAGGTCTTGAAAACAGCATACTACAGGGTCACATCCATGTCAATGTTTATAGCAGCACAATTCAGAATAGCAAACTGTGGAGCCAACCCAGATGCCCTTCACTGGATGAATGGATAAAAATATGGGACATATATACACAATGCAATTTTACTCAGCAATAATAAAATCATGGCAAATGCAAGTAAATGGATGGTATTGGCAAAATGAAGTTAGGGCAAACCCAAAAAATAAATGTTGAATGGTTTCTCTGATATAAGGAGGCGGACTATAGTGGGGTAGGGAGGGGGAGCATAGGAGGAAAAATGAATTCTATATAGGGCAGAGGGGTTGGAGGGGAGGGGAAGAGGCAGGGGATAGCAGTGATTGTGGAATGTAATGACACCGTTATCCAAAGTACATGTATGAAGACCCAAATTGGTGCCAACATACCTTATATAGAACCAGAGATATAAAAAAAGTGTGATATATATGGGTTAAGAGTTGTATTGCAGAAAGAAATGAGTACATATATAATGGCATAAATTAGCATGAATATACTTTCTGTACAGAGATACAAAAAATTGAGCTCTATGTGTGTAATAAGAATTGTGATGCATTCAACTGTTGTCATGTATTTAAAAAAAATTTTAAAAAGAAAGGTATTGAAACCCATTGGGGAAACGATGAGCCTACTTGGCTATATATCTTAAAAACACAGAGCTGGAAGGGAAGATGCATGAACAACATGAGAAACCAAGAAAGAATGTGCCCCAAACAAAGATACTACATTATTAGAATCCATGGTCAGAATAGCAGGATAAATGGGAGAAGGTACATAATTTTCTGTGAATTAAAGGATAATATGAGAGAAAATACAGAAATACAGGCAGCAAAGGATCATTTTGATACAGAGCTACATAAGGAAATACAGAAAGAAAAAGATTCCTTCAATAAAGAGATAGAGGTTTTGAAAAAAAAAAAAACACCACAAAACAGAGATCCTTGAAATAAAGGAAACAGTAAACCAAATTAAGAACTCAATAGGAAGCATCTGCAACAGAATAGATCACTTGGAAGACAGAACCTATGACATTGAAGGCAAAATATATAATCTTGAAAAAATTAAGTTGACCTCAGTGAAGATGGTAAGAAACCATGAGCACAAGATTCAAGAATTGTGAGATAATATGAAACTACCAAATTTAACAACTATTGGAATAGATGAAGGCATAGAGGTCTAAACTACAGAAATGGACAATCTATTCAATAAAATAATACCAGAAAAATTTCCAAACATGTAGAGTGAATTCGAAAATAAAACACAAGGATCATATAGGACACCAAATGAACAAGATCACTACAGGTCTACACCAACGCAAATGATAATAAAAACACCTAGCATACAGGAGAAGCAGAGCATTTCAAAAGCCACAAGAGAAAGGAATCAAATTACATATGGGGAAAACCAATCAGGATCTCTGATTTCTGAACTGAGACCCAGAAATCTACAAGATCCTGCAACAATATAAACCAAGCTCTGAAAGAAATGGATGCCAACCAAGAATCATACCCAGCAAAATTAATTTTTGATTAGCAATTAGATTTCGATTCAGATGTTATTTTATGACTAAATAAAAACCTTCCATCATACACAAAATTAAAAGAATTTACAACCAGAAACCTACACTATAGAACACCCTTGGCAAAATATTCCACGAGGAGAAAATGAACAACAATAAAAAAATCAGAAAAGGGTAGTTTCACTCTAAAGGAAAAACAATGAAAATTATGAAATAGTAAAGAGTAATCAAAGACCTTAGAAGATGGAAAGATTTAACTTGATCTTGAATAGGCAGATTAATATTATCAAAATGACCATACTACCAAAAGCACTATACTTGATGAAAAAAATGTGGCTTATATACACAATGGAATATTACTCATGATTAAAAAAAAATCATGGCACTTGATGGCACTAAATGGATGGAGTTGGAGAAGATAAATCTAGGTGAAGTCAGCCAATCACCCCCCAAAAAAATGCCGAATATTTTCTCTGATATAAGGAGGCTGACTCATAGTGGGTTAGGGAGGGGGAGCATGGGAGGAATAGATGAATTCTAAATAGGGCTGAGGGGAAAGGGAGGGCACAGGGGATTAGCAAGGATGATGGAATGTGATGAACATCTTTATACAAAGTTCATGTATGAAGACTTGAATTTAGTGTCAATATACCTTATATACAAAGAGACGAAAAATTGTGATATATATGTGTATTAAGAGTTGTAATACTAAAAAGTACATGTATAATGGCATAAATTGATGTGAACATACATTATATACAGAAATATGAAAAATTGTGCTCTATGTGAAATAAGGATTATAATGCATTCCACTGTTGTCGTGTATTTAAAAAAATAATAAAAACCATTAAAAATCATGATCTAAAAAACATCTAAAAAAAAGAAAACAAACAAACAAACTAACTAACTAACTAAGATAGGATGCACTTGGTGCTACACACCTGATATATCCCGTGGTCTGGAGGCGGAGGCAGGGGGATCACAATTGTGAAGCTTACCCTAGCAACCAAGTGAAACCCTGCCTAAATTTAAAAATAAATAGGCAGTAGTAATTTTAAAAAATTAAGAAAAAATTAGAATTTTTAAATGAAAATTTTAAAAGGACTGAGGATAGTGTTCAGTAATAGGGCACCCTGGTTCCAATCCCCAGTTTCACAAAAGGAAAAAAGAATGAAAAAAAGGTCCATTTCAAAGTTACAGAAAAAATATTTTTAAATTTATAAATTATATATATGAAAACAAAAATTCTATTCCTCAAATGACACCATTAAAGAGAACAAGGAGAAGTGACCGATGAAAGAAACAAATTGCCTCACCTTTAACCCAACTTTTCTAAGAAAGGAGAACAGAGACTGCTAGAGAAACGCAGGTAAGAGCCGTGAACAGCTCCTTCAAATAGCAGGTATCTAAATGTCCCTTTATCACAAAGCAATCAACGTCTTTAGAAAGGAGGGACTGCACCATAAAGTCACAATGAACACAAATTGAGATAGTGTTGAAGAACATGTGGGGTTATCATGAAGGTCCAAAGAAACAGATGTGGACCCTACAGCACCTGTCCATATGGGGACACAGCACGCTCCTCCAGAGTCGAGACCCAGGGCCTGGTGACAGAGAATGTGCATTTGGTAATAGATAAATTATAAACTATGAAAAATAACTATTTCTGGCAATCAGCCACATTTTGTTTGCCATATTGCATACAGTTTGACCAATACTATAAAACACCATGTCAGTTTTATATAGCTGTCACATAAATGTCACATTTCACATATAAGCATACTTAAATAGTACATCTGCAGAATTTGAAAAAAAATACAAATTCAGATAAGCAAAAGACTAAATTACACATCCTGAGTATAGATGATAGGACTCCTCATTATAAAGAGGACGGCTTCCCTCAGTTTCATCTATGACAACACCCCATCAAAATTTCACCATGATTTCCTTGTAATTGAAGAAGGCACCAAAGCAAACAGTGTGAAAATTTTCCTGGAAGGTTAAATCCATATAAAATTAGCCAAGAATTCTGAACTCTAAGAGCAAAAGCAGGAGCTATCATTACCAGGCACTAATGCATGATATAAAATTATCATATTGCAGTAATTTGAGGACCAAAAAACAATTACAAAGCAGAAATTTCATAGATGACTCCATATGTATGTAAATGTCATTTTTATTATGAAGTGACATGAAAATGCCTAGATAAATGCCACCATCTCCAGCAAAGGATTTGATGTGAATGAACAAGACAACCCAACGTGAAGGGAGGTGTGGGAACTGAAGGTGCAGAGCACTGGTAGGGCTTGGGTGCAGGACGTGCGTGGTACTGGATTATACTCCAGCATCCCAAAGAAGCACATATTGAGTAGGATTATGTTTCAAAATTATACCAGAATAGGAGGCTCCTAAATTCCCTTCACACATGGATACACCAAATAAACACCTACTTCTGTTTTGAGTCTCTCTTAAATAAAGTTATAATGGACTCAGAGACCTATGCATTGGACCACTCAGAAAATCTCTACCATCCAAAGGGCAGGCAAAGTTGGGGGACACGTGGGCATTAGTCCTGCCTTGAGCAATGTGCCACATAATTGGGACAGAATACCCCAATCCAGTGGCACCCAGAGTAGAGGAAAACTGATTGGCGTCACAAATGGAGCACATGGGACACAAAATGACTTGTGGCTGGGAACACAATTTGTCTGGTGCTCATAGAAGAAAGAGCTGGATATACACAAGTATGAGGATGAGAGAAAAGGGGTGGTTTTTTATGGCTGTGGAGGGTCACGAGCTTTATCCATGGGACAATGGCAGAAGGGTAGTGAGATCAAGGGTCCCAGTTTATTCCTAGAAGAGATTTGCAGCATGATCTGCAACCTGTGGTTGCTAACAGTTGAGCTCATCCCTAGCCAGTCCCTAAGGGTAGACAGTACAAATGCAGTCCACCCAGCAGCCCTGCCTGAGCCCTCTCCCCCCGACTTCAGTAATAAATCCAGGTCTAACCAGTTCTTTCTGGAAGAAGGATCTTCAGGCACTCAGGGTCCCAATATTTTTCCCATTCCATGAACTCCATCCTAACCCACCAAGCTTTGGGAGCAGTGGCAACTGTGCATGTGCATATCTCAGAAAGGAGGGGCTTCACATTAGTGTGCAAGCACTTCCCTGGACTATGATCCCCCCTCCCAGGAGGGAAGCAAAAGCTGTCAAAAGCACAGCTCCCTGTTTCTTTCTAGAACAGGCTCACACCACCTTCTTGCAGTGAGCACAGGCAGCCTGGGTTCTAACCAATTGCATCAGGAATTCAGCCCCCAGCCAAGTAGGACAGCTTCTCAGTCTGAGTGCAGCTGTGGGAAAGTCTCCTATAAAACAGTCAAAGGAACCAGTCCTCCAATGACATGGATATGGAGAAAGAGACCCGCTCACCTGGGGCTAGAATATAAGCTCAGTGCAGGCATTTTTGAAAACATCATGGAGTTCTTTAAAAGCTAACAGAAAAAAAACAACTCTGGATGCACTCCCAGAGAAACTTGAATCAGTGTGTTAATAAATGGCTGCATGCCCATCACTGTTCCAGGATCCACAGGAGCCAGGTTGAAAGAACTTCTGAAGTGGCTTCTGAATAAGGAGACTCCTCCCAGTCACAGGGCTATCACCTACTCTCCTGAGAAACTGCTTCCCCTAAATGCACCTGCTCGTAGGTCAACAGGTGGATGATATATACCAGATGTTTAAGAGAACTCAGATGAGCCAGGTGTGGGATGCTCATGTCAGGCAGAGCCAAAACAGGACCAGAAAAATATCACAAAGGGCAGGAGACCCCTGGGACATGCAGTCCACAGGGGAAAACCTAAGCCCAAAGACATTCTGACAAGGTGTCTGGCCTGGGAGAGAAAGAGGGAATACACACACACACACACACACACACACACACACACACACACAAACTCACACATTTTTTCAAATGTCAAGTGGTTTTGGGTGTACTTTTCTCTCATGTAAAATGCTCATAAACAGAAAACAAAACCTTTGCTTTTTATTTTATTACAGTGGGGACAGGGGACTGGAATTTGAGGAATTCATTGATACAAGTGTACAGATTTCATCTGGGAGACGGGATTGTGGAACTGACATTTTTCTTCCCTTTTATTTAGAACATTCAGGGGGCCCAGGCAGAAGGGCAAGACCTGTAATCCCAGCCACTCAGGAAGCTGATGTATAAGTTCAAGGCCAGACTCAGCATCTCAGCCTCTGTCAGGAGATAAATGATAAAAAGTACGAGAGATATAGCTCTGTGGGAAAAGACCTCTGCATTCAATCTACTATGCTCCCCATGCCCCCCCAAAAGAATGAAAACCTCAGGGGTGAAAAAAACCTGAGACCCCTGCAGATCCCAGCCCGCTTCGGTAGGAAAAGGGCCCATGAAATGGTGATTCTCACGGTCCCAACACTCTGAAATCCACCACAGAAGAAATTCAGGGAGAAGACTTGAGCTGCCAATTTGTACAGGAGATACCCATGTGTTTAATAATGAGAATAAAAAGAATTCAACATCTTTAAAAACCCAAGAAATGTAAACTAAAATCCTATCAGAGACAAAATTAAATAGTATCAATGATGATAGGAAACAAAAGAATTCTAATAAACTGAAAGAGTTTAAGTGCTTCTTAACTATTTGTAGAAACTCTTTTGCTAATAAAGACACATGATACACCCCCGCCGCAGGGACTTGCTGAATCAGTTCATAGGAACAGGATAATAAATTAATAGTCATGGTACGTTCAGCTTAAAAATAGTACAAAATACCATGGGTAAGTTTTACACGGGTGCCATATGCATGTGGTATTATGTATAATTATGATGCACTAATAAACAATCCAGCATGCTTTACTCTTAATGGAAGCATCCAGTCCTACAATTCATCCACAAAATTAAATATATATAAACTTAACCAAGAAACTTTTGAATTATAAGAGAAAAAGAGTTATTACCTAACATGTACATTGTGGAGCTGTACTGTTACAATTATCATCTAGGAATCACGACGTAAATAAAGTCCGCCCATGAACCCACGTGGATGTGAAAATCCTATACTTAATTGCAACGGAAAAGTCATTATCAATCAAACCCTAACAAGGACAATCTAAGCAACTTAGCTAGACCCGCAGTCAGAATAAAAACTAAAAACTACCAGGGACATGGCTGAGTGGTAAGGCACCCTTCTGTTAACTACAAAACAAAAAAACAAACTCCACAAAACTAGCTCAGGAATAAGCAAGGTCCCTGTTCACCATAGCTCCCCTCCTGCATGAAAAGGGTGTTTGGAGATTAGAATTTTTATTTATTTATTTATTTATTTATTTATTTATTTATTTTATTATTTATTTATTTATTTATTTATTTATTGTTACTGGGCATTTAACTCAGAGGCCTTCAACCACTGAACCCCATCCCCAACCCTATTTAGAATTTTATTTAGAGGCAGGGTCTCCCTGAGTCTCTAAGTGCCTCATCCATTTGCCTAGGCTGGCCTTGACCTCACAATCCTTGTGCATCGGCCCCCTATCCCCAGCCACTGAAATGACAGGTGTGCGCCATCCCCTGGCTTGTAGATGATTATCCTCTGGTTCCACCTGTCAATCACCACAGCCCAGGAAGAGGCCAGGCAGCCAGGCTCACCTGCCACTTAGGACTGGAGCAGGGGCTGAGGCTGGCCCAGGGGATGGGGAGCCTGGAGGGGTCTCTGCCACTGTCACGCTCTCCACCCGGCTGGCCACGGGGACTTAGGGGCGCTGTCCCCAATGGGCTCAGGCCTGTGGACGCGGAGAGCCCCTGGAGTCGGGGTTGGCCAACTCAGGTTCTGCCACAGTGGGTCCCACCTGATGGCCTCCCTGCCCCGCCTCCCTCCGAGCCTCCCTGTCCAGGCACCAGATGCCACTGCACACTCACCTTTTCCTGGTGCCCAACAGACAAGCCTTCCCTGGGAAGCTTCAGCTTCTGCATGGCAGGGCCAACCAGGATCCCGGGCACCGAGCCAAGCCTGGATGCCAACTGCTGCCTGTAGGTAAACTGCGCAGACCCGGGAGAAATAAATCCCATCCCGAGCGCAGGGGCCCGCCCGCCCCCTGTTCGCTGGAGGCGCTCATGATTGGACGATGCTCAGCACGGGGGCTTCTGATTGGACAGGGCGTCAGTCTCCGCTCTCCCCAGCCTGAGCCCAGCAAACCTTCTTTTTGAGTGACAGCGGCAAGAAGGAGGCCAGAATGGCGGGGTTTGTGTGCAGCTTTTTTTTTTTTTTTTTTTTTTTAGATTTGGGCATTGGGTTAGGGTTAGGGTGACCACATTTCTAAGTTCTGTTGGGTTTTGATGTTAGGAAATTGAAGTCATTTCTTGAAAGTTTCACCACCTGGGCCTCCTCCTATAATAAGACCACACAGAGCGTCTTCGGGGTGCTGACTTTTCCTCTGTTCATCTGTGCAAAATTCTCCAAGCAGAACTGGCCTTTCGCCCCGTGGGAACTCTCCAGTGCATCATGGCCAGCACTGGTGGAGGCTCATGGTGGTGGTGGTGGTGGTGGGGGCTGGCATGCGTCTTGGAGGAGTTTCCCACCGGGTTGGCAGCATGAGAGCTGACTTTCCTCCAGCTGAGTTGAATCTGTGTCTGGAGCCCACATTAAGCTGGAGGCAGAATAAGGAGATCAGCACAGAAGAGACCCCCAGAGCGCAGACCTGGGTAAACCCCAGCTGCACCATGGCTCCCTCTCCCTCTGGCCACTGGGGGTTGAATTCAGAGGCCTCAACCTCTGAGCCCCTTCCCCAGCCCTAGCTTGAAGTTTAGAGACAGGGTCTCATTGAGTTGCTTAGCACCTTGCTATTTGCTAAAGCTAGCTTTCCATTCGCCATCCTCATCCTCAGCCTCCCTAGATGCTGCAATGACAGACGTGTTACATTCTTTTTTCTTTCTTTCTTTTTGAGAGAAATGCCTGTGGTAGCCACAGGATAACAGCCTTGCACAGATCAAGGCCACCCTGGGTGCTCTCCCTGGTTCCCAAAAGTCCCCTGGATCCCAGGCAATAAAATCCTGCCTCCTCCAAAAACCAGAGACCCCTGCCCAGGTGTGCATCCTTATATCAGCTGAATACTCTGCACTTGACAAAAAAAAAAAAGAAAAGAAAAAAGAGAGACCCTACCTGCTTGTCTTGATGCAAACGAAGCCAATGTGTTTCCAAAGCGAGCTCTGGTCTTGTCCCCCCAATTCAGTGGTGCAAAAAGTCACATAATACAGAGAAGACTTCGTGTTAAGGGGGGCTCCAGGGTCTGTCTATTAATGAAAAACAATTTGGGCTTGATTGGGAGTCTAGGAAAGCCAATTCCAGGTTTTCCTAATTTGGTAAATAACTGCATAGATTCGAATGCACCCTGCTACTTTCTGCCTTAATTAATCATGGAGGCCTCAAGGTTACCTGCCCCCTAGGACCCCAGCTCCTGCAGATATTAGCCTGGGAGATTTTTTTCTCCATACAGCACCCTGAAACTCCAACTTCCCTTCTGACTCCAACATCTTTGGCAGTATCCAATGGGGGAGCGATTTAGAAAATTCTGTAATGTACCTAAAGATATTTCCTCATCCGACTGTGATGCTATCAATTTGGTCCTATGGTCCTGTTTAGTATGTTTTATGTTTTTCTATTTTGTTGGTTTTTCTTAGTTATACATGACCAGAGAGTCCATTTTGGTAAAATTATCCAAGCATAAAATATACCTTATTCTCCTTAGGACCCCATACATGTGGGTGAGTATGATTGTTACTGTATTCTGGATAAATGCCATTTTGACTTGAGTGAAAGGGAATCTCAGTGCAGTTTTAATTTGCATTTCCCTAATTGCGAGATACATTGCCTTTTCAATATTTATTTTTTAAAATATATTTTATAGTTGGAGTTGGACCCAATACCTTTAATCTATCCATTTATTTTTCTGTGGTGCTGAGGATGGAACCCAGTACCTTGCACGTTCTAGGTGAGCACTCTATAGATGAGCCCCAGTCCCAGCCCCCATTTTCAGTATTTTTTACTTTTGTTTCTCAGTAACAACAGACTAGGTCTTCGGGGAACCAGTTTTGCTGCAATTGTGAATTGGGAACATTTTTTTTTGAAGAAAGACTGAGAAGGTCAATGCACATGCCCATGATTCCAGGGATGATTAGTACACAGTTGTCTTTCCCAGGATGGGGAGAAGATTATGTGGGTTAGAAGAGGGAAAGATCTGGGGACACTTTTGGGCCAGAAACTCTCCTTCCCCCATGAGGGAAATTATTCTTGCTGTTAGTTTTCTTAACCCAAATGAGAGATTTTCCTAAGCTACCAGTGCCACTAGATATAATTTCCTGGATAAAGCTCAGATTTGTCTTGAGAGGCAAGGAAAAGTGAATAACCATCCTAGTGGTTCCAATACCAGCAAGCTAGACCTTGGGGCAAAACACTGGGATTTACCCAATAATTAACAATCCAACAGCACCCGACACCCAATTAATGGGGGACAGAGAATTGGATCAGTGGGTGTGGAGGTCTGTAGGTGGCCACCTGCAGGAGCTTGCCTCTGGGGTGCATTCCTTGCATCTGGAAGGTTTTTCAACAACAATGAGATAAACAAAGTGGTGAGAACACAAGCAAAACCCTCTGCAATATTCTAGCCAGGAAAATTCATGAGCACTTTAAAAGCATCTTAATGTTTACCCTCAGTCAAATGTGCCTCAATCCGAATGAAACCATTTGAAAAGAGTTGTCAACATGAAAAGTTTCTGAAATCTGCTGGTTTGTGGATCACTGCAAATCCATATGAGTCCATGGCAAAATACATAAGTAAAAAGAAAAATCTAATAGTGAGCATTTTTTTAAAACTTCTCTCCTGAAAACACTGCGCTATTTGCTTTCATAACTAAATGATCATTTAATTATCCCTCTCGCAACACTTGAGGTCCATAAAGAACTATGGAACACGTCTGGTAGGGTCAGAAATGCTGGGATACCAAGAAGAATGTTACTCTGAACCTCAAAGGAAAAGAAGTAATAAATCACCACAATGCAGGAATGCCCACAAAAACTTGAAATTAAAAACAAGGGACTGGCATTGTGGCTCAGTGACAGAGATCCTGCCTAGCTCGTGTGAGGTACTGGGTTCAATCCTCAGCACAACATTAAATACAAATATGTAAAATAAAGGTATACTGTCCAACTAAAACCTATTTTTAAAAATAAACATCAGATTTTAAAACAAAAAATAAAGCAACTCCCTGCAATGCAGCATTTCTCCTAGAACAGCTTCCTGGACCCCCAAATACTAGCATGATATGAGAAAGCTTAAAAAAATGGGTGAGAAATTACAGAAGTCTGATCTGGCCTTATCTCTAGTCCAGCCCCACTTAAAAGTCCCTCTCCAAATAGCAACACCTCAGACCACGTATTTGCTGTTTCTCCCTTTAGGGCTTCCTCATATTTTGTCCCTTTTTTTTTCTTGTGGTGCTGGGGATTGAACCTGGGACCTTGTGCATGTAGGGCAAGCACACAACCGACTTCACTGAATCCCCAGCTCTTCATTTTCTTTCCTGAATATAGATCTGTTTTCTAAATGGGACTGTCCATGCGCCTGACAAATGAAGTTCTTTTCTGCAATGAAAACCAAAAAAAATACTTTTCTGAGCTGTCTCTCTCTCTCCCTGGAATCCCTTCCCATCAAAGAACCTCTCACAGCCAGAGTCAGACTTGAGCTTTGGAATTGTGTGGGGTTTTTATTGTTTGGGGTGTGATATCACATACATCACTGGAGGGAGGTAACCAGCAGCTATGCATTTGTTTAATAAGCAAAGGACAAGGTTTGGTAGCACATGTCTGTAAGGCCAGGCATTTAGGAGGCTTCTGCAGGAGGATCTCAAGTCTGAGGCCACAGTTGGCCTGTTAGCAAGACCCTGCCTCAAAATCAAATATTCAAAGTTCTGATATTGGGTGAGTCTTCATGAACCATGAAGGGTCAGAATTCCTGTTTCAACAGTCTCCCCTTATGATGCTGTGTGTAGGTGTGTGACTGTTACCTTCCAACTGGACTTAGAGAAGTTGCTGGTGTCCACCTATATTAATAAATAGGTCAAATGAAGAGAGTAAATAACTAAAGCAATAAAAATCTGACATTGTTGCTAGTTGTGATCCCAGAGATACAAAGGTTATGTTGTGTTTCTTGGATCTTGTGTTCTTGAAAGAGTGGATTTTAGATAATACATAAAATGTAATCAAAGTAGAGCAAAGCTTATCGGCCCAGAAATCACTATCAAGAAAGAGGGAGGAAAACAGTGAGTCTTCTCTGACATCTCTAGGCCTCACACCCCTTTGATCCTCAAGTTTATGGGAGATGCTGTGGGTGATTCCAGAATTCTGCCCATGGACCAATTCCTACTCTTAACTGGCAGTAGGATGACATTGTGTTTGTAGGTTCCTACTCCACATGGTCTTGTGGAGAGACACCAAAGAAAAACCCACGTGTGTGTGTGTGTGTGTGTGTGTGTGTGTGTCTTTCTGAATTTTACTATAATAAAAATTTTATTAGGGCAGCTGTTATGAAGACAAAAAACAGCAAGTGTTGGCGAGGATGTGGGGAAAATGTACAGTCATACACTGCTGGTGGGACTGGTAATTGGTGCAGCCAATATGGAAAGCAGTATGGAGATTCCTTGGAAATCTGAGAATGGAACCACCATTTTACCAGATATCCTATGGAGCCAACCTAGAGGCCTTTCAGTGGATGAATGGATAAAAAAGTATGCATTATTTATACACAATGGAATTTTATTCAGCACTAAAAGAATAAAATCTTGTGTGTGGGGGAGATTATGGTCTTGTTCTCTTAGTTTCTGACATTTAGGAAATAGAGTTTTCTGAGATTCTAACCAGTATCTTTGCCTTTGTCAAAGGGGTATGGCAACTTACTTCTGTTTCTTGCTGTCTAACTTTTGTGGTTTTCCAATATGAGGTATGAGGTAGAAGTTAATTTTAAGTGTATATTTTTAATGGAGGAGTTCACTAATTACTATTAGAAGCATCAGGTGAGCTCAGAACAATAATAAAATTTAATATCATCAGTTATTTATGTGCATAATAAAATAAGTAGCAAACATAAAATTAAAGACAGTTCTAATGACCATAATATCAAAAGCAAAATACTTGGGAATATTTCAAGAAATGTAAACACTTGAACATTTAACATGGCTTGTTTTTAGAAAAATATAACATTATCTCTAAGTCACCTTCTTTTTAGTGGTTACCTTAACTCATAGAAAAAAAGATAGGAATTAAAAATTTCCCCCTGTGATCCTGAGGACAAGACTTGGGTATGGTCTAGCAGTGAGCTCTATCATCATCCCATTCTTATTTTTCTTTGAGATATGGTCTTGCCAAGTTAGTGAGGCTAGACTCAAAGTTGTGACCCTCAAGGCTCGACTTCCAGAGAAGCTGGGGTTACATGCATGTGCCATCACAACTCTGGGAGGGATTAGCCTTTTTTGTTTTTTTTTAGTTGTAGTGGACAGAGTACCTTTATTTAATATATTTATTTTTATATGGTGCTGAGGATTGGACCCAGTGCCTCACATGTGCTAGGCAGGCGCTCTAAATCTGAGCCCCAGCCCCAGGGATTAAATTCTTGAATTTAATATTACAGGTTGGCTCAGGATAATATCTAGGTTTGCAAACGTGAATAATGTCCCCATTTTGTGAGTAGAAGGTAGAGGCCACAATGAGAGAAAATGTCTATCCTTATCCTTGGAAGAGGAACATCAACTGTGGGTTCACCTGCAACTTAGTATTTGAGGATTTCCCAGATATTAAAAATATAAACAAAAGAGACATGACGTCAAGGCTCTGAGGGAGGGGACTAGGTATTTCAAATTGTGAGGCATCAGACTGAGAAATACAATGCTAATGTAGCTGGGTATGGAGAATAGGGTCCCTCACATTTAACTGTAGGATCACAGAAAATATATAAGAAAACAAACCATTTACTGGGTACATTTTAAAAAGATGATCATGGGTAGGACTTGGTCAGAAGTCATCATTATCACACTCCACCCACATGCTCACACACATAACTTCCCTTTTACCTCTTCCCTACTTTAGCAGTCAAGTCAACATCCACTCTACAAGGTGCATCCTTGCATGAAGAGAGAGGACTGAGCCACAGTACCCTGGGGATCACAATGGGCACTTCTTTGCCTAGCTTATGGCAGAAACTAGCAAAGGAATGGCAGAGTTCAGGAACATCTTTGTCTCTTTTCTCTCACAAATAACTAGAGATTTCAATTATAAATTGATGGATGAAGTGAACTTGGGAGTATTGGGCCAAATATTTGCAACACTAAAAATATAAATGTTCAGCAGCCTAATGTTTTATTTCTTTTTTATCTTTTTGTTTTTAATGCTGTGCATTTACCCCAGGGGCACTCAACCTCTAAGCAACATTCCTGATATTTTTTTGTAATTTAGTTAGAGACAGGGTTTCACTGAATTGCTTAGTCCTTTCCTAAGTTTTTGAGGCTGGCTTTGTATCAGCCTCCAGAGACACTGGGATTACAGTCATGCACCACCACACCTGTCTAAGGTTTTATTTCACTATTTGCACAAGAGCAGTTTTTCATGTAATATAACCTACTGAATGCTCTCAAAATATTACACTTTGTGAAAAATTCAAAGAGAGAGCTTATTAACTTTATATTAACAAACTTAAAGAATGTTTTTCTTATGCCTTGGTTTCTTTTCACTTGATAAAATCAGGTTAGGACATAGTTTTCTAGTTTCTTTATTCTCTTTTTTTTAGGGGGAGGTATACTAGGGATAGGTCCCAGTATCACTCAACCACAAAGCCACTTCCCCAGTCATGTTTAATTTTTTTTAAGAAATAGAGTCTAACTGAGTTGTATAGTTCCCTATTAATTTGCTGAGTCTGTCTTTGAACTCGTGGATTTCCTGCCTTAGCCTCCGAAGCCATTGAGATTGCAGGTATGTTCCCCCACTTTCAGTTTCTTCATTCTTTTGTAGTTGTTGCTTTCTTTTGTTACATAAATTCAAGTTGAATAACAGTATGTTTAACAATACAGACATAGAGAAAAGCCAGTGATGTAGGTAAGCAATTGAACATATCCACAAGAAAGTACATTATATATTCACCATGGTGTATTACTCAGCCATCAATACAAACTCCTCTAATGGTCAGCAAAATAGATGGAATTGGATGATGTCATGCTAAGGGAAGAAGTACACAATAGTGTCACATCTCATAAGTTAACTAATATCATGTGCAAGTACAATAGTGGTTAGTATGGCTGAGGAGTGTGTGGGGGCATCAAGGGCAGAAGAGGGTGTTTGGATATTATGAATACATGTATCTGCATATGTATAAACATCACACTGAATCCCATTAGTATGTACAATTGCTATGTGATGATAAAACCCACCATCTCTCATAATTATCCGTTTTGCACTAAGAATAGAATCCTTCTGTCTTTTGTAATTTCCAGTATATGATGCAATATTATTGATGATGCTCCCTGATAACAACCCGGCTCTTCCTACACATCCATTCTATTTTTTTCCAGGCTCTGAACATAGAGTATACAATGTATTTCTGCATCTGGATCATCTCACTTAGCCTAAAGTCCTCCAGCTTGTTTGTGTTATTGGAGAATATTCTTTTGTTTCTGGGGTTTGGACCCAAGGTTGCCTTACCAGTGACAGAGATCCACCATCATTTTCTTTTTTAGTCTTAAGACAGAATGTTACCAAACTACTAAGGCTAGCCTTCACATTTTGGCAACACTGCCATATACATTATCCTTATTTTAAAGTTGAGCAATAAGTGAGGTGTGGAGGCACATTTCTTTTGTCATGCTAGGGATTCGATAGGTTGAGGGATGAGAATCATGATCTTGGAGCTAGCTTCACATCTTGGTGACACCCACTGCACCTTAAAAGACCTTGTCTCAAAAAAATTTTTTAAAAATTGAAAAGGTTATATATGTATGTTGATACATTTGTGTGTAAACACAATGATAAATCTCTCTATCGCTATTATCTGTAATATACCAAAGGTTTTTCTTCCTGAGTTACTCTTTGGAAATTTAGGTTGTGATAGTATTGCAGTTAACTTGGGAGGGCAGATATTCCTAAAGATGGATTTTATTTCCTTCAATTGTTGAAGTCGTTAATGGCACCTGTCCATTTGAGTAGATTGAGATACCCAGAGAATTGGTGTGGACGATCTCTGCAGGTGTCTATGAGTGTGCTTCCAGAAGGCTGAGTCAGAAAGCATGGGAAATCCCTGTAATGAACATTTATATTGGTGTTCAATAGGTTTGATTTGAAAAAAAGCAAGAGAAGCAGTCACTCACTTATGCTCCAAGCTTCTTGAAGTCCCCTTTGGGGACTTGCACCTTTGGCTCTACTGGGGTCATTTAAAAATTTTTTATTTGTTTTAATTAGTTATCCATGACAGTAGAAAGCATTTATATACTTTGATATATCATACATAGATGAGATACAATTTCTCATTTTTCTGAGTATACATATTGTAGAATCACATGGGTCACACAGTCACATACATACATAAAGAAATATTGTCTGTTTCATTCTCTTTCTTATTCCCACATCCCCTGCCTTCCCCTCCTTTCATTTTTCTCTACCTAATGTAATTTAATGCTATTCTTTTTTTCTTTTGCATAACAATACTTAATACACATATATACCAGAGTTTTTGTATGATTTTATGTAACGTTATGTTGACACCCAATTCAAGTCTTCATACATGTACTTTGGATGATGTTGTCCATTATATTCTACCATCCCTGCTAATCCCCATCCCCTTCCCTTTTCCTCCCACCCCTCTGCCCTATCTAGAATTCATTTATTCCTTCTATGCTTCCCCTGCATACTCCAGTATGAGTCAGCCCCCTTATGTCAGGGAAATATTCAGCATTTGTTTTTAGAGGGGGGACATTGGTAGCTTCACTTAACATTATCTTATCTAACTCCATCCATTTGCATGCAAATGCCATGATTTTATTCTTTTATTGCTGAGTAAAATTCCATTGTGTATATATGCCACATTTTTTATCTATTCATCCACTGAAGGGCATCTGTGTTGGCTCCATAGTTTAGGTATTTTGAGTTGTGGTGCCATAAACATTGATCTGGCTGTGTCCCTGTAGTATGTTGTTTGTAAACCTTTGTGCTTAGACTGAGGAGAGGGATAGGAGGGTCAAATTGAGATTTTATTTCCATATTTCCAAGGAATCTCCATACTACTTTCCAAATTGGCTGCACCAATTTGCAGTCCCACCAGCAGTGTATGAGTGTACCTTTTCCCCACATCCTCACCAACACTTATTGTTGTTTCTTTTCATAATTGCTGCCATTCTGGTGAAGTTACATGAAATCTTAGAGTACTTTTGATTTGCATTTCTCTGATTCCTAGAGATGATGAGCATTTTTAATATATTTATTGACTGTATATCCTCTCCTGAGAAGTATCTGTTCAGGTCCTTAGGCCACTTGTTGACCAGGTTATTCGTTTTTTCATCTACCAGGATCATTTAAGTCCTCTATCCTGGACCACAGCTGCTTCATTTGCTTCCTCATATTGTGAAGCTTCCAGCTTCTTGGACTGAGCTGTTACCAGTTTCCCAGTGTTGCCATCTTGTAGGCAAACATTTGGTGACTATTCCTCTCATGATTATGTGAGTAAATATAATAAGCTCTTATCTGTATACACATGTACATTTTGTGTGTATTTTATTTTTCTGAAGAATCCTAAATATACAGGCATATTCACAAGGTCTATGTCATATTGCATCTCTAGTTATAATTTTTTGAAAAAAACCCCTTATAGATTTTTTAATGTCTATTCAAATTTATATTCCTGGCAAGGATGTCCAAATGTTTTCTTTTCTGCATATCCACTGCAGTATTTGTTACCTACTAACATTTTGAGGATTGAGCCCACAAGCGTGTGGTTATATCTCATTGTGATATAACCTGAAAGCATAAAAATTCCAGAAGAAAATGAGAATTATTTTGCATTGGTGTTGGCAATGGTTTTAGATAGAATAGGCAAGAGACTAGGCAAAGAAAAACAGCTGAGACTATATAAAGCTAAAAATGCTTCTATACAGCAAAGGAATCAATCAATGAAATGTAAAAGTAGACTTGGTTAAAGAAAACCGTTTCTAGCCCCATGTCTGAAAAAGCTCAACATCCAAAATATAAGAAACTTACACAACTCACCAAAATTTAATATAAACCCCTCATAACCTAATTTAAATATGGTAAAATACTTAGATTCTGCCCTAAAAATTAAACAAGTGTGTAAAGACATATGAAAATTACTCAAGATCACATATTAGGCTACATAAACTGATAATTTAGCTTTTCTGCTTCATTTTTCTCACACGAGTATGGGTGCACACTCTCCATCTTTCACAGGGCGTCTTGAGATTAGTTAGCAAAATGCCAGGTTCTCATTTTCCCACATTATGCTTTCTCATTATTCCATCTTAATTGCCAAGAAAATCTCGAGTCTGGAAAACAACAAAATGTAGATAAATTGCTAGATAATCATCAACTTTGAAATTACTTCAGAAATAATAAATACATTACTAGACTCAGATGTGAAGAAATATAAAATAGACCTACAAATCAACATTTAACTTTACAGCTGCTCAAAAAATACTTGCAGTTATGCTGATATGGAAACACATGCCACTAGTCTTCACTACCTGGAGGCCACAGCAGGAGGAAGATTTAGGCTAAGGAATTTGAGGCCAACCTGGCAACCAGCTCTAAAAATTGACCCACAAAAAAAAACCAAACTGTAATAACATTTTTAAAAGGTGCCTTCACAGGTGATTTCTACCAAACATGTAATAAGGAATCAGTAACAATAATTCATGATCACGTCTAAATGTAGAAGAAAACTGACTAATTCTGTAAGAACAGAATTACCAGATAACACAGCATAAGAATAGAAATTGCTGACCATCTTCCTATAGATGTTGACCCAGATATTCAAAACCCCTAGCAAACTGAGAACAACAACAAAAAGTATTATTTGACTTCACGACCAAGAGAGACATTGTCATATGGTAAGTTTCCAAAAATCATTTTGATAGAGAAAAGCTTTTGGCAAATCACTTACCAAATTACTGTAAAACCTATGGCCAATTACAACCAGGGGAAAATTCTTTTTAAATCCACTTAAGGGCAGCTATGAAATATTTTCATACTTAAAGGTGTGAACTGAAGTTTTTATCAATTTATTTTTAGAAAAAGAAAAAATGTATGCTTTACTAACTTCTAAATATGGTTTGAGAATATTAAAAGGAATTTTATACATCAAAAATCAAATAGCATATGCAGATGATACTATTATTTCTATAATGTTTCTAAGCAATATCCATGAACTAATGAAACATAAGAATTAGTTCAATAATGTCATGGGTAAAGTGGTCAACAATAAATCATTTAAATTATATACAGTAGCATTGAGCAGTGTTAAAATCGAGGCACAATCCATTCACAAATATATGGATAATAATCTAAATAATAGTATTATCAAAATAACTGTTCATTGCAAAGTAAAAAGTAAAGGTGAAAGTAAAATGCAAAAAAGATCATGGAAACAAAATGTGAAAACCTTTAATATTCAATGATTAAAAGTTTGATTTTGGGTTTTAAGGGTCGATAGGCTTCCTCCAGACTAGCGCGTTGGGTGGGGCCAGGCTTCCTCCTCTGGTCTGGCCTGGCACGGTGCCGGGTTTCCTCCTCGGATCTGATATGTATTCTATATATGTGAGTTAAGTTATTAATTGAGTTATTGAGCTCCATAGTTTCTTTATTCAACTTTCGTTTGGAAGATCTATCCAGTGGTGAGAGAGGTGTGTTAAAGTCACCCCAGATCACGTTGTGGTCAATTGGACTCTTGAACTTGAGAAGAGTTTGTTTGAACATAGGTGCCCCATTGTTTGGGGCATATACATTTATGATTGTTATGTCTTGTTGGCGTATGGTTCCCTTGAGCTGTATGAGATATTCTTCTTTATCTATTTTGATTAACTTTGGCTTAAAGTCTACTTTATTTAATATAAGTATGGAGACCCCTGCTTGCTTTCAAGGTTCATGTGAGTTGTATGTGTTTTCCCAATCTTTCACCTTCAGTCTGTCATTTCCTGAGTCTCCTGGAGGCAGAATAATGTTAGATTTTTTAAAATCCAGACTACTAGCCGATGTCTTTATATTGGTGTGTTTAAGCCATTAATATTTAAGGCTATTATAGAGTAATGGTTTGTATTTCCAGCCATCTTTGTTTATTTTTGCTACTTGACTTGAAGTGTTAATTATTGTTTAATTTGTAATGTGTATCTACATATTGATACAAGTTAAAAATTAATTTAATTTTAATTGAACATGTGTAGTGATTAAATCAGTGCAATTTCTACCTTCTAAAATATCATTTTGATGTTTGAAACCTGTGAAATCTTTTTAGAATGTTCAGAGTCTAATAATTACTTATACAATTCAAACTATGGGCTATAAAACCCTCTTAATTGCTTTTTGGCACTCCTTGCCAACTGTCTCTTGAAACAGATGTAAAAAGCTTTTCTCTTTTGTGGTTCTTTGTTATCAACTTTTTCAGCTTCAACATATGAGGGCAAACATACAGGATTTGTGAAATATGAAAAATCACTAGAAAAAGACAGTCTCCCATGGTAAATCCAGAAAAAAGGAATATACATTTAAAAATTGTAGACTATATTCCCAGTGACTTGTGAGGCTAAGACAGGAGGATGATGAGTTCAAATCCAGCAACAGCAAAGCCCTGAGCAACATCGTGAGATGCTGTCTCTAAATAAAATATAAAATAGGAGTGAGGATGTGGATCACTGGTTGAGTGCCCCTGAGTTTAATCTCTGGTACCCCCCAAATATTTTAAATAACTAGGCCTTAGTTATTTTTGAAAGATCTATATATAAATGGCACATGCCAATTCTTATGAATTTATTTTATGTAAGTCAAATATTATATGAATATTTTTTGTAGTATAAGCTTAAATTGATCTATATTATCATGTAAAAAATAACTTAAAAATTGTTTTAGGTGAAGCTGAATGCCTGCAATCCCGTTGGCTCAGGAGTCAGACTGCAAGGCCAAAGTTCAGTAACTTAGCAATATTTTTCCCCAATATAAAAAAATGGCTGGTGATATAGTTTAATGACTAAGTGCCCTGGGTTAAATCTGTGGTACAAATGAGAGGAGGAGGGTTTTAAAATTGCCTTGTCTCAACAACAAAAACAAATGTGAAATTTAAAACCAAAAACTGCATTCTATCACTTTTCTGTGACACACAGAATCTGCTTTAATTCATTTTAAACATTTGAATCTTACACAATCCAAGTTTTCTAACACTCAATAAATGACATGTTTTAATCAAGCGGGTCTCCAGGCAATTGGATGAATTTAAGGTCAGTGTAGCTGAGGAATCTGCAGACATACAAACTGGAGTGTGCAGGTGCCATGAATTTGCAGTAATAGTCAAGATCTCATGGATGGACTGTTTATTGCCTTGAAACTGTTGGAAAATTGTTTTCTGATGGTAAATTTATATATCAGTATTGGGAAAAACTTAGACCCTTTCCTGATTCTATGCTTCAAAGAAAGGGACACAATTTCATGCAATAATGAGGAGAACTAATCTACATACAGGTAGTGGCCAGAAGAAAGCACAGTCTGGTCATTCTGCTAGCTCCAGTTTTGAACCACAATCATCACTAAATGATACACATCAAGTATATATGGTTAAAATTGTGTAAATGTACCATGGTAGTGTTGTGAAGAAATATCTATAGTAATGTCCATCCTAAGTTACTATTGTTAGAAAGCATCCTAGAGAATGGGAATGATTCACAGATGACTGAAATCCTGAGCTATGTACTTTCCGAGCTGTGCACATTATGCCTGGCACAACATAGTCCAGGAGATCATGATACATAACACAAGCTCTCAGACATCAAGGACGTAATTTGAGAAACACCCCTCAAACAAGGGTCTAAAGAGTGATACTTCTAGCTTGGTCCACGGGTGCCCTATCGTACTGGGCACTCATGTCCTTTATGCACTTGAGAAATCAAGCTGCTTCTTAGAGTGGGCATTATGTGTGGAAGGATATGTAAATCACAGGGAATCTAACACAGATTTCTGAAATAGGTTACATTTGAAGAATTCACATATGGTAAGAAGAAGGAAAGACCAAGGGAGGAGATGAGAAAAAACAGATCGCACATGAAAAAGAAATTTTCAGAAAAAAATCACAAGTTTTGTTTCTTAGAGCTGATAGTAAAGACTCCCTCTAGTATCTGGATCCAGGAAGGAGTCATGTTAGATATGGTACTCTCACTAAAGTCAGGGGAGGCTGTGTGAACCATGCACCATCATCTGTGTTGCCACCATCTAGTGAGGACTGCTCAGGCAGCAAACACGAGCTGGTGGTCAGGACAGAAGTAGAGAGAATTACAGAAGTAGGACACCCCACTGCAAGTTAGGGTTATTTGGACCCTCTGTGTGGGCACATTCCACAGTGAAAGTGAGAGGAAGAAACATCTCTTCTCCCCTATGCAGTGTGAGCACCATCCTGTTCATAACGGGAGAGGAAATAGGATCTGTCACCCCTAACAACACATACGTAGACTTACAGCTTGGGGTTGTCCTCATCTCACAGCTCAGCTTCATCACTACTGCCAACCCTCCCCATGTCCTCTTGGTATTCACTAACAGACAAAAGGGAAATGGAGAATTGAGACTGGTCTTGCTTCAAGCAAGTGGGCTTGGGACTGATGTCAGCCTCGGCAAAAACCTTATACATGTGGCTCTTTGTGTGCTGGGAATCTATGAAGAGCACCAGGGAGAAATGACTGACACCTCAGAGAAGGCGACACCATCACCCAGCCCCTCTGCTGCAGAACACACCCTCCAGTAACACAACGAGCAAACCCTGGGCAAGACTTGACTGAATGAATGGCAGCTCTTTGTGAGAAGTAGATATGAGAACCATGCTTTACTTTTATAAATTGTCAGGGTATTAAAATACAGCTCAGAATTCACACTTACAGCTATGACATTTATATTACTATTATTTCTCTAGTGAGAAAAGCCACTAGAAGAGAAATTGTTCTTTAAAGTCAAGAAAGAAGAAGCCCCAGAGGTGCTTCTCTGTGGGTACAAGTGCATGAAGTACTGCATACAGGGCATAGGTTAAGGGCGTCTGCGTGGAAGGGCTCTCCCCATGCTAGGCGTGTGAGTGGAAAACTGCTTACCGCATCAGCACAACTCTGGGCACGAGGCCATGTGTTTTAGTCCCACTACTTTATTGTTCACTGCAAGGACAGTTAGCAGACATTGCATTGGTGGCTGTCTATATTTTGCTTAGGCACAGCCTGAGTACATATACATGGTAACTGCACAATAAAATCAGGCCTGCTTCCTGATTGGTCTCTGGAGGATTTGATTAGAGACCCCACAGCCACACTCTCTTCTACCCTGTTCTGTGGACCGCCTCAAGGATGAGAGAGCCCATACACTTCTCTGCAGACCCCAAGCTCTCATTACTGAAAAATCCACATGATCCTGCAGGAGAGTCTTTTTCCCCCTGACTGATATTGCGATGGAAGAGTCAAGTTCAGCTTTCAGCTTTCCTGCTTTATCTTGTTCTCTGTGTCTTGGGGTCACATTTATCTGTGAATGATAATGACATGAAAAATTGAATTTTGGAAAAAAAATCTGAAAGTGACCAGTGCAGGATGGGTTTCAAGTGTCCTGAATGTTCCTCTAAGCAAAAATGAATTTACACATTTCCATTATTAGATATTACAAAAGGTTTTTAGTGATTAAAACAGAATGGACTAATACATAAAAATATTCTTCCAAATTCTTGTGAATTATATTTCTAAGCCTATAATTTGGCACCATGAATTGGAACTTAACATATTTATTTGAATTTCTAAAATATTTAATGTACTTCCTTCTGATCACAGTCCCTTGTTTGACACTTACCAACTGAAAATTTTTAACCATGTGAGATTCCATTCTATAAAATGAGGTTTTGAACTTGTTTGACACTTACCAACTGAAAATTTTTAACCATGTGAGATTCCATTCTATAAAATGAGGTTTTGAACATAGAACCTCATTTTTATCTAAAGATTTCAAAATGTACAATTATTCAAACCAAAATTGTTCTATGAGTTATGAAGATGACCAAAGCAAGATTATCAATCAAAATATTATAACTTATTAATTCCCCGGTAATAAGTATACAAATTAGTAGTGTTTAAAATCTCTACATGACATACCATATGTAAGTTATGTCCCATGAAGTTATTAAATTGAAAATTGACGAAGTAAAACTGACATTCCCTATAAGAAAAATTGACTCATTTTAGCAGGATCTCAAAAAAAGCAAACATCTTTAGAAGACAATATCCTCATTACACTATACAGAACATGGTCCTCTGGGCTCCAACAGTCTTAATGAGCTCAGAGGACCATGTTCTGTATGGTGCAATGAGGATATTGTCTTCAAAAGATGTTTGATTCTTTGAAGAAGCAAAGAAGCTACTGGGAAAACTCACTAGTAGATTGAATTCCCTCCTCACATGCCCTTTTTAGAATCCACACTAACTCTGCTTCTGAGGACACAGAGGTACTTTGTCACCTGAATAAGCTGAGCAGAGCACAAACACTTGTAAGTTTTATGGAAAAGATGTGTTAAAGTTCTGTCTCTGCAGATTTGTAATTTGAATGTCTGTAGAAAGGCAAGAAGTTCCCACTGGAGAACACAGAACTGTGGCTTCCCCAGTGGGACATGTCATCTCTCTTAATTTTATTGTCTTCTCTGATTGATAACAGCAATCCAATGTATCTGGGCTTCAAATTCTAAAACTTTCCTGGACACATCTGGAAAAAAATCTAGATTGAGATCATTTTCTCATGTTGATAAGGAAACTTAAATTACTCTAATTCTGGTCCTAAAATCAAATTAGTCCAAACCTTTCCCACAACTTATAATGCCTCTACTTTCATGTGAGGGATTCCTGGCACCCCCATAACTTCCCTGAAGCCTGAAGTATGTGATGGGCCCTTCTTTCCTAGTTTGCACATGGAGCACACCTTCTTGTGGTTAGTGATGGTTTGGTAAGTCATCTTTTCCAAAGTAACAGTTCTATGGCTTAAGCTCTAAGTGAAATGTTAAAATTTAAAAAAGAAGAGGAAGACCTATAGGTCACATGTTGTAGAAATCACAGGCAGATGGAAGCTAGTCAGAGCCGAGGCAGAGTCCAAGCTGGAGTCCACTCTAAGAAACTTACATGATCAACTCCACCTTCTTTGAGAGAAAACTATGTAAAAAGCAGGCTCAGTATCCTGGGTACTGTATATAGATATACATAAAAGCATTAAAGTGCTATATTAAAAAGGATCCCCGTTATCTAGAGTCAAAAGAAAGGACAGTCATTTCAAGCAGACTCATTTATATTCCAGTTGTAGAAATCAGAAGATAGTTCTTGAACACTGTCATTATCGACATGTGAAGGGTTAGTACAAGCATGATAATGAATGAGACATTTGTTTTTTCTAGAGGTAATTGCAAACTTGGACTAAATGAAAATATATAAAATTAAAACTAATATCTACAGACAGAAATTCCACATGGATGGGATGAGGGAGGTTGGAAAACTGAAGAAGCAAGTCACAATAATTGCCGAAGTATGAGACCTCCAAGGTCACATGAGAGGGAAACATAAAACAGGAAAAGTGTGCAAGTCATTTAACAAGTATTTCAGCATATGAACAGTTAGGAAAGACATATCAAGGGTGGAGGAAATGTATCCCCTCATACAGCCCCCATCCTGGACCAGCCACATGAAAGTTTTGTGCCTTTGGTGAATTGGGCTCTGCCTTACTCCCTGGCATAGCCCATTAATCACCAAGGTGCCACCTTGAATACTGTCCCCCATATACACTCACCTCCTGGGAGGCTTCTGAATGAGCCATGGCAGAGAGTTAAAAAGTACTCCCAACTTTGTTGAGCCAAGAAGATCTCTTTGGAGGGGTGGAGAATTGCATACCACACCTTTGTTGTAATGTGGACATGCTGTGTAATTAGATGTTGTGGAGTCCAATCTCTTTGTAGCCCTGATTTTTCATAGAGAGGCAAATAATTTCATCGCTAATTGTGAGGATTAGGCCAAAACATACTGAACAAGTGGGTTCCAACTAGTTTAAGAAGGCTCTCTGGGGAGCTGGGCATGGTGGTATTTGCCTCTAATCTCAGCAGCTTGGAAGGCTGAGGAAGGAGGATCATGAGTTCAGAGACAGCCTCAGTGAAAAAAATTTACTAAGCAGATCAGTGAGATCCTGTCTCTACATAAAATAGGGATAGGGAAGTGGCTCAGGGGTTGAGTGCCCCTGAGTTCAATCTTCGTCATCGTACCCCCCCAAAAGAGAATGTCTAGGGAGTGAGTCTCAGTCTTTTGATTTATAACAACTTTCATGAAGTTCTAAAGTGTAGAACTAGTAGAGAATAAGTGTTATGGGCCAAGCTCTGGGTTGGATGTGCATCCATTTGAATCAAGGATTTTATATATATTTATATATATTATAGATTTGATGTTGATCTACTGATGGAATATTTTCTACAGAAGGCATGTATTTGCGTTAGTTAAAGTCTGAAATAGTAGACATATATTTTAAACCATCTGCAGCTACATATTGAAAAATAATAGTCATCAGAAAATCATGTATGTGAAGCTAGCTCATTTCATGATTCTTTAGAACATGTAGATCTATAAGGAAAGATAGTAAGAGAAACAATAAAAGTGAAACATTCATTAACTTGGGATACCATTTAAAAATCTGAGGTGAATCTTGGTCCACAATCTGAGTTCCATAACAAGACCCCTAAGGCACAAATATTAAAAATCAAGAATAAATAAAGGGGATAGATTCAAACTAAAAAGCTGCTTCTCAGCAAAAGAAACAATAATTGAGAAAAGAATCTACAGATTTTATACAAATCTTTACTACACATAATTCAGAAAAAAGCACTAATGTCTAGGGAATATAAAGAACTCAAAATTTACAACCAATAAAAAAAAGGACTCAAAATTAACACAAACAACAACAACAAAAACCAATTAACAAATTGACTCACTAACTGAACAGACAACTTCACAGAAGAAATATAAGCCATCAACAAACATAAGAAAAAACATTCCAACTATCTAGCAATTAGGAAAATATAAATCAAAATTACTTAAAAATTTTATCTAATTTCAGTCAGAATGGCAATCATTAATAATACAGGCAACAATAAATGTTGGTGAGGTTGTGGGGAAAAAGGAACACTCACACATTGCTCATGAGATTGACTCCAAATTTGTGCAACCACCATGGAAAGCAGTATGAAGACGCCTTGAAAAACCAGAATGGAAAGATCATTTGACCCAGCTATTCCTCTCTTCAGACTATACCTAAAGGAATTAAAAACAGCATACTACAGGGAAACAGCTGCACCAATGTTTATAGCAGCACAATTCACAATAGATAAACAATAGAACCAACCTATGTTTCCTTCAACAGATGAATGGATAAATAAAATGTGAGATATATATATATATATATATATATATATATATATATATATATATATATATATATATAAATTTCCCCCACCAATGGAATGTTACTTAGCTTTAAAGATGAATGAAACTATGCCATTTGGTGGTGAAAGGATAGAGTTGAAGAATATCATGCTAAGTGAAATAAGCCCCAACCACCCCCCCCCACACAAACACAAAGGACAAATGTCCCTCTAAAAAGTGTATGCTAATTCACAATGGGGGTGGGAAAGAGTAGTTATTTAGATTAAGTAAAGAGGATTGCAGGGTGGGGAGGGAATATGGAGATAAAAATGATAGTAGAATGAAACAGACATTACATATAATACATAATATACATAGATGCTAAAGCACTCAAAAAGGTCAGGGGAGAGAATAGAAATTAAGTGGATTAGACAAAGTTGGATTGAAGAAAAGAATAGGGAAATAGGAATACAAATGACAGTAGAATGAATCAGGCACAACTTTTCAATGTTTATATATAAATACACCACCAGGGAAGGTCCACACCATGTACACCTCAAGAATGGAATGCTAACTAAAATGAGTTTTAGTCCATGTATAATATGTCAAAATTTGCTCTACTATCATGTATACCTAAAAAGAGTAATAAATTTTAAAAATGACAAGAAAAAATTTGTATACCGAAAAGTTTTGTCAGTTAAAAACTCTTCAATGAATGGTAATGTCATTAAGGTTAAATAAAAGTATAAAAGAATACTTTGAGCCCATACAAAACAACAATGGTAAATAGAGTTGCCCAAGTCAGTCTGTGAAACTAGCTATAATTACAAAATTTTTGGTTTACAACTCTTTTCTATTTGTTTTACAAAGCAGCACAAGAACAATACTTACAAGTTGAGCAGAGAGGAAACATTACATAGCAGTGTTATGAATACTATGAATAGTGCTGTGGGCACTCAAAGAAAGCATTCTCAATTTCCTCCCCCATGAAATAAAAAAATCATACAGTTGAAAGACACACTAGTTACTGATTAGATAACACATATATGTGTTTGTGACATTCAGTATGTTGGCAGCTGCTCAACTTGGCATGTCAGATCCAATAGATAAGGAAGACACTCTCATCACACAAGACAGTGTTTCCTTGAGTAATACTATGAATGCAAGAGAGAAAGCAAAAGTGAAAGACACAGGCAACTGTATTGCCAGACTAGGAAAACCCCAACACTGAACCTATGTACTGGGGAGTCCCAAAGAGCTTTTCAGGGTCCTGACTTGAAAGTGCTGGGCAGAGCATCCTCTCCACAGGTGAGAGTCTGAACTCTTGTTGTAACTTGTATTTAAAGTGAGGCCAAATAAATACAAGTTAGAACAAAGAAAACTTCATTCTAACATCTTGCATGACCTAGTGATCCCATGAAGAACACTACGTCCTCCCAAAAACAGGTCAGATCCTAGAGGAGGGAGTGATAGCCTTGAGATGACTAAATAAATTGGGATTCCAATGAGTGAGCCACTGAGCCAGATGCATTAAGAAATCAGCATTCTTTATCTGTTTTATCAAGGATTGCAGACATCATTCAATCAATAAAAGGGAAAATCTTTAGTATTTTCTTTAGACCTCTAGGACTGAATCTTCTCTCCTGGCCTTATAAATAGTTTAAACTCTCATATGTAAAACGAAGCCAGTTTTCTGCATAAAATAATGTGGAGATAAGCATGAAACCTAGAGATTTACCCTTTGAAATAAAGAATGGTGTGAATATTATTCTCCTAGAACTTATCATTATATTTCAATATTTATTTTCCCAAATAAGTTAAATGAAATGTTGGTGAGTGGTGTTGTGTTGACCCAAAAGGCTCACATATGCAGAGAATATTGTGTTTTTACTTTTTGAACAGGACTTGTAGATGAGAGTCTAAGGTTTATTTTAATCAAAATTGTGTTTCTCTCTGTGTGCTGTCATGGGCTCTTGGAGCTATAAGATCTGAGGAGGGACAAGGTTACTTTATAGTATCTTATAATTACTGGGTTGCAGAGGGTTCTGGAAGACCATGACACATGCTATCTATTGTATAATCCAATAAGTATAAGAAACATATTGTAAATTATTTAGTAGAACCAAAGGGTCTATAAAATGAAAATATATAATAAGATGTAAAATGTGGGGGCATAAATGCTCCTATAGTATGTCTTTCTCTTTTTACAGTCATCATTTTACATGTTTCTAGTTACACTTTTGTCTGGGTATGCAAAACTAAAGAAGTGGTCCCAAATTATGATGTTTTTCCTACACTAGATGGGAGTATAGTCACCTCAGTGATAAAAGTCATAGAATTCATGAGGAATTGCATGGTTTCTTTAGTCCAAGAGTCAGGATGGGCCTATGGACCATGTGGATTTCCAAGGAAACATTAAGACTCTTTCCCCCTTCAGCAACCCTCCTTTATTTCCTGAATACACACCTTGGATCCTAGTCTCTTGGGTCTTTCTCCTCTCCTTGATTGGGAGCTTGTATAACTCTCTGGAGTTGTAGATCCCTTAGGGGAGTACTGCTAGTCTATAAGGTGAAATGTTAACCTTATGATGAAAACTTGGGATATCTGGGCATTATTTTAGTATCCCTAGGTCCTTCGTATAACTTTCTTAATTTTCCCAAAATTACATACAAGAGAGTATATAATTTACATAAATAATATTCTCCAAATAATACTTGATTAAACATATGAAATAATTAATGGAGACGTTATAGCATTATTTACACAATAGAATGTTTTACTATTGCATCGATCCATTAGCAAAGTGATTCGTGGGAGATGTGTGACCTAATAACATCATTAAATGCATGACAAGGTTTACATTAAGAAATCCACACTTTATTTAGTATCAAATTGCATCTGTAATGAAATACAAGTAAAAATGCTATGTAAAACGGGCATGGTGGACCATGCCGTTACCCTAGAGATGTGAGAAGCTTTGCAAGTTCAAAGTCAGGTTCCATAACTTAGTGAGGACCTATACAACTTAGCAAAACCTGTCTCTAAATATAAAAGAAAAAAATCTGAGGATGTGGTTTACTGATTAAGTGCCCCTAAGTTTAAGAGACTCTTAAAAATTTAAATTTTAAATTTCATATAAATCTTAAGAGACTTCTGAAATAATCAACTCTGAGTATTATTATTTCTCCAGTTGTGAAAAATGAGACTCTTTAGTAATTGTTGATTTATACTAAAATTATATTCTTTTAGGGATGCACAATTCTATACTTGTATTTTCTTATTTCTGCAATACCAGCTAAAAATGTTAAGAAAATTTTCAGCAAATGTCCAAAGCAATTACCCATTTTCTACATTTAAATGATTCTTTTTTCCACCTAGGTCCCCAATACTTCAAGGAATGGGCTATACATAAGAAACTTACTACAATCTTTATATTTGTCAAGATGTTTTTGTAAATATTTTGCTGTTATTTAAGGTACACACTTTGGACAAATGCTACTCCACATTTGGTACAGATATGAGGTCAGAAATTAAAAAATGTTGAAAATTTGAATACAGTCTTGGACACATTCTTTGGGTTTCCATATGCTATAAATCCTCCAGTGTTTTAAAAATGTTTGATCAATGGCCAAAAGCTTTGCAAAAATTTTTTCCCATGTTCTCTCACTCGTATGAATTCTGAGGTGCTGAGTAGGCTGTTAACAACTATTGGAGACTCTTTCACCTATTTTAAATTTATATGATTTCTGTGCTATCATGTCTCTGGTGTGAAATAGTGTTGAACTACTGTGAAATAACTGTTGACTCATCCTCAAAGCCACTGATGCAATGTTTTCATTGTAAAACTTCTCTCCAGTATAAAATCTATAATGTTACTAAGATGTGATCTTCAATATTAAAAGCTTTGCCATTATTCACATTTATAAGACTTCTCTCTAGTATGGGTTCTCTGGTGTCGAGTAAGTGATGATTGTTGATTAAAATCATTTCCACATTCTCTACATTTGTAGGGCTTCTCTCCAGTGTGGATTCTTAGGTGCTGAGTAAGTGATGATTTTTGACTGAAACTCTTGCCACACATTTTACATTTGTAGGGCTTCTCTCCTGTGTGGATTCGCTGGTGCTGAGTAAGTGATGATATGTGATTAAAACTCTTGCCACACACTTTACATTTGTAGGGCTTCTCTCCTGTATGAATCCTTTTGTGACAATTAAGCTGTGATGTGCTATTAAACGCTTTGGCACACTCTTTACATTTGTAGGGCTTCTCTCCAGTGTGGATTCGGTGGTGCTGAGTAAGTGATGATATTTGACTAAAACTCTTGCCACACACATTACAATTGTAGGGCTTCTCTCCAGTATGAATCCTGTTGTGGCGATGAAGATTTGAGTATATATTAAAACCCTTGCCACACACTTTACATTTGTAGGGCTTCTCTCCAGTGTGGATTCGCTGGTGCCGAGTAACTGATGATTTTTGACTGAAACTCTTGCCACACACTTTACATTTGTAGGGCTTCTCTCTAGTATGAATCCTGTTGTGGCTATCAAGATTTGAGTTAGTATTAAAACTCTTGCCACTCACTGTACATTTGTAGTGCCTCTCTCCAGTATGAATAATGTTGTGGAGATTAAGATTCGAGTTTATATTAAAACTCTTGCCACACACATTACATTTGTAGGGCTTGTCTCCAGTGTGGATTCGCTGGTGCTGAGTAACTGATGATTTTTGACTGAAACTCTTGCCACATACTTTACATTTGTAGGGCGTCTCTCCAGTATGAATCCTGTTGTGTTGATTAAGCTGTGAGTTTGTATTAAAACTTTTGTCACACACTTTACAAATGTAGGGCTTCTCTCCCGTATAAATGCTCTGGTAATTTTTAAGGCTTGGTTTTTGACTGAAACCTTTGCAAAATTGTTTACATATGTAGGGCATTACTCCAGGGTGTGTCCACTGGTGACAAATAAGATTGGAGCTTGTATTAGAAGTTTTGTCACATTCTTTGCATTTGCATGGCATATCTCCTGTACAAACACTGTGATGTTGAGTAATGTTCTTGAGTGCATTGCATTCTTCACATTGGTAGGTCTTCTCTGCAGATTAAATTTTTTGGTGTTCAGTAAGGGTGAAAAACACTTTAAGGCTTTCACACACTTTTTACATTTACAGGTCTCTCCTTCAGTATAAATCCTCTGTTACTTAACAAGTTATAACTTTTCACTAAAAGTTCTTTTACAGTCTTTAAATTTGTGGAATTTATCACTATCAGTGCTGTGTTTAAAAAATATATCAAAGCATTTGCCTGCTGAATATCTTCTATACATATGGGGCTGTCTTTCCCTATAAATTTTCTTGTATCAAGCAAGCTTTGCACTGTGGTTAAGAGCCCTTTCACATATTTTACACTTGCAGGTTTTGTCTTGCCTAAGAATATTTTAATGAATAATAGTTTTTGATCACTAAAGCAAGACTTTCCTACATGGTCATCTTGGTAAATTTTTTTTAGAAAAGGATTAGGATTTCTCTATATTCATAAATTTTATCACCAAGGAAAATACACTGGTCATTACTCAGGGTAGAGACATGGCTTATTGTGTTACTTATAGCATTATCTATATAGTGCACTTTCCAGAAATCTGTATCAGAATTGTCATTAAGCTATAGTGGGGAAGTAGAAACTTTTCTACAATTTTTAATATTGTCCATTTGGGCACAAGCAGAAATTATTTTTTTGTTTCAGAAAAATGGATATTTTATAAAGAAACTCCCAAAAGAATCACTTTTAGAAATATCTTTTCTGTGCAAATATTTGACTGGAATTTTAAATTAGTGCTACTTTTATAATTGGCCAAGTTGAAAACTGATGCATGGACTAGATTTCAAATTTTCCACATTGTCTTTCAGTTCAAAAATGGCTGTGGATTTATTCTTAAAGACATATAAAACTCCTCAAAATAATTGGAATACATTGAAATTTTTTCAGATATTAATTTTCTCTGGTGTCTTTTGACCAAAATTTTTTTATCATAAATAGGGACTACTGATTGATTTTGTCTATTATAATACAATTTTTGAACTTTACTCTCACCTATATTTTCCCATTGTTTTTTTGGTTGTAAATAGTCAAAGTCGCACTTTCCATATCTTCCCTCTCTCTCATTTATTCCCTGCTCTGGGAAAATTTGTCGATGATGATGAGAAGTCATGGCTGTAATAAATAAAAATAACAAACATGTTTATTTACTGAACTGGGCTGAGTGTATTTTGTAGACCTAAAAAATTACAGCAAAAAATAACATCAGCAGAGGTGTGGATTATTAAATCCAAGTCTATCATTACTCTAGTAATATATATATATCAAATAAAAATACACACAGAAAATTACTTTGAAAATTTTCCTAATCATCTTTATGTTCACAGTATTCAAGATGAGTACATTACAATGAAGAGTAATATAGTAGAGAAAAATCCATTGTGTTACACAAAGAGTTTCCTCTTTCAGAATATATTTTCAAAATCTACCAACTTTCTTCTGTTTCATTAAAATATAAAAATATGAAACATGTGAATATTTGAAGACTGTTCAAAAAGGGGTCCCTGCTTACCAACAGAAAAAAACATGGCTAAATCAACTGTAAGCAAAGTTATGAATCACTCAAAAGAAATAGTCAATTATCACTTAAAAGAAATTTACTGAACTAAACCAACACACAAAAAACAGAATAAAAATTAGTCAAGAATTGTTAATAGTAATAAGCAGAAAATGTATGTTGAAAGACTTTCTTTAGAAAAGGTCTGAAAGAGTCAGGGGTGGTTGTACATAGCAACATAGGAGGTTGAGCTAGAGCATCAAAATTTGAAGGCCAGACAAAGTAAAAAATGCAAAATGCTAAATCGCCCTTAAGTTCTCTTTCCAGTACAAATAAACACACCTCAGAAAATAGGAAAAATGAAACATCCAAGCAGCTCAGTTTTCTACAAGTTGTAAAGATTAAAGTAGGTTGTAAATCCATGTTTAAAAACCCAGGATACTGAGAGCATCCAAGAGAAAAAGAAGGGTCACCTAGAAATGTGTAACTATATAATTGTGAAATCCTTAGTCCAATCTTCACAACACAGGAAGGAATTCAAGTCTATCTATATTCAAGGGATGAAAGAATAAAATTATCAACCAAGAAATTATATTCACAGCTACTACCTTTCAAAAGAGAAGGAAAATGAAGACTTTAAACATGTAAAAATATACACACTATTCATCAACACTGGATCTGTTCTCCAAAAAGTACTAAAGGTAATCTTTCATAATAAAATGTAAGTGCACAGCATCATAAGTCATATAAAATTTTAAAGATTTCATGGCAAAAATAATAATATTTTATTGTAATGACAGGTCTCCAAACATGTAATTTTGAAATAAAATTTGAAAGAAAAAAGCATACCAACAATACTGTTAGTAGGCATATATAACTGTAACAAAAATATGATTTTAAAAGGACACATAAATATATTCAGTTTTTTAATAAAGTGAAGTCAAGTTGATACTCATACAGTATGAGTAGGAGATTCTCCATTTTTAGACTTTTTTGTTGGCAAATGCAATATTACAGAATTCTGATTAAAACAAAACTTAGATATCTTAATTCACTCTAAATATTGCAATTGTAGATAGTCTACAGGATACTCTAAATCTAAGAACACACACATACTGAAAGCAAAGAGATATAATAATAACAAATACAAAAGTAGTTGAACAAAACTTTGGCTGTCTAAATTATAGTACACAAAACATACTTTAAGATAGTTATAGGACATAGAAGACGTTTTAAATTAAAAATAACTTTGAAAAGACGCAAAAGAGAGAAAAGGACCCTATTCCTAGGTTCTGAATTAAGAGTAAATACATTCACTACGTACTTCATACTTCCCAAGCACACAACAAAAACACTGAGAGGGTTGAATAAAAACAAAGAATCACTGTCATGCTAAGAGACATTAATCCCCACTTACTGAAAAGGGAAATACAGTGAAGCAAAATGGTAATTGCAAAGCATAAGACTTTGAAAATATTTTGAAACTACTATAGACTTATAGAATCCCTGTTCTTTATCACAACTGGGATATTATGCTGGTTAGATCAATTTTATATATTAAAACAAAGGTTAATATAAATTTAAGTGATAGTCATTTTGTAACGAACATGGAATAAATATTTGAAGTCAAAAGTGGTAGGGATTTTCAAAAATCCCTAAATATGTGTCAGTTTATTGAACACTCTTGGGCATGCTGTTGTTCAAAATTGAAAGATTAAATTTAAAGATTTTTATAGTATTTAAAGTTAACAAGAGGCTCCATGTAGTATTCGTTAACATTCTATTGTTATAAAAAATTTTTGCAGACAAATCCATCCTTTAAATTGTATAAATATCCCCCTAAATACAAATAAGACTATTTCCCTGCTAAAATAATATATTAAAAGTTACAGCATTCAATTGTAAATGCAAACATGGAGTCAGGTAAACGGAGTTCTTAGTGAGTGTGGCAAAAAGCCCTCACATCAATAGCAAATTAAAAACATTGCACACTAGTGTAGTTAGATTGTTATTAAACAGAGCCATCATGGGGAACACAAACCAAATATCCCTTGAAAAGAATGATGAGCCATATTGGAATATAGAAACTATAGAACTTTGAAGTCAAAGAATTTATTCTAATTATATATTTTACAAAATGTATGTATACTAGGTTAACTGATATGTAACAGAAAAAATACTGCAGAATTCTAGAACGTGAAAACATCTGTAAACTAAAGAAGCAGCTTTCTGAACAAAAGAGAATAGTTTTGTGATGAGATGACAGAAATGAGCCATTGCTTTCTAAGCATTCTTTATTTTTTTTTTGAGATTTAAACTTTTTAGAGATCTATTGCATGAAAAATTGAATTAATGTTACTGAAATGTATATTTAAAATTTTGGAGACAGTAAGTTTTATTTTGTGGTTTTGATTACAATGCAAATTAATAGATAAAGAGAATTGCAACATTTCTCAAAGCTATATTTAAAATAATGTGATCTTTATCCTATAAATAAGAACAAGCTCATCCATATACAAATGATGGGCATGCATGTAATCTCAGCTACTAGGAAGTCTGAGGCAAGTGAATTGCAAATTCAAAATATCCTCAATAACTTAGTGAGAACCTCTCTCCAAATATGAGGTAAAAAAAGCTTGGGGTGTAGTTCCGCATGAGAGTATCACTGCCATCAATCCCCATTACACTTATACATAGAAAACTTCAATTTCTATGTACACGGGCAGAATCAAAAGCCAATCAAGATAAAATACAAAAGTCATGGACAAAAGAGGCTTAATATTTATACAAGCAAAAGCACATATAATATTATTGGCAATACAAACATGAATCATACATATCTTAGTTTGTAAAGCAATTAACTGATATGAGAAAACCCAGTCCTTAAGAGAGAACATACTGTATACAATTAAAAAAAAAAAAACAATAAAATTGTAAATATCTACCAATGTATTATTTTACAAATCCTCTAACTCATATAAAACTTACACCATCTCTCGAAACAGCAATCTTTGTTCAACTTGACATTCATTCCATGGCAGATAATTTCACAGAAAATCCATTACACATATCATACAAAACCCTAATAAGGAATTTTTAGTGAAAAAATGTACAAATAAGATTAGAGAAACTGACTTATGATAATAAGGTATTACAATGGGTGGACCTAGAGGTCTCCAGAAATGTGCAAAACTTTCCTGCAAATAATGGAAGAAGGGCTGGAGTTGTAGAGTAGTGTTAGAGAGCTTTCCTAGCATGAGTGAGGCCCTGGGTTCAATTCTCAGAACCATATATGGATAAATAAAAAATTCATTAACAACTAAAAATATTTTTAAAATTATGGAAGAGCTGTCAGATAATATTTACACTCACAAGGCAAGGGGAGTGTTTTGTTGTTTATTTGAATGTATGGAGACATTACTGAAGAAAAAGCAGGATACTACATAATTTTAAAGCACAAAACACAGGACAAGTTTTTCTGATAACAAGAGAAAGAATTCAAAGCTTCTCGAAAATATTTTCTGCTGGATAATGTCTCAATGAACCTTTTTGAATATAGGCTGCCTCCCCTACCTCAACTATGTCCTCTGCTATATGCGGGCCACAGGATTTGACATCATTGCATTCCTCTAAGTCAACCATATTTCAAGTGAAAAATATATATCTTGCCACTAAAATAAAACATTAATGGTGAAAATAAACATCATTAACATTGTCTTGTCAGCACCAAGAACTACCCCATCTTCTTTATTGAAAGCATAAATCTGCAACACATTCTTGTGGAGAAGTTCCCAAAAGATATACTTCAAGGGAAGAAAACTAAATAATGATAATTAGGAATTTTGAAGGAAAGTTATGCTCACCCACAAAGACTAGGTTGCTGTAGTTCTCCAACATCACTTCTCTATATAAATTCTGCTGAGCAGAATCCAGAAATTTCCATTCCTCCTCAGAGAAATCAATAGCGACATCCCCAAATGTCAATGGCTCCTGAAATAAAAATTGTTAGATAAATAGAACATGGACCAAACCATTATTCAGTTTTTAATATGAATTAAGAGTTAGTAGAACTGACTGTCATGTAGGAGAGTGAATTTAATTATGTAATAAGATACTTTGCATTATCTAATTCAGAGGAAAATACATGAGTCCAAAAAAAGTATATATATTCCATACCAGAGTGAAGTAAAGGATATATACCATAATCCAAGCAATGAATAAAAGCCCAACTTTTTACTTTTCTGCCATCAGTGAATGTGAAATTTGGCAGAAATTCCAGATGCAGATCAGACTTTTCAGAGATATTCTCATAAGGTGATTGTGCACAAGGGAGACAAAAAGACTGGTAAAAAAGCTTTTGAAAACACTGTGGTTCCTATTCTCCCTGCTTTCTATCCATGAGATAGATTGAGATCCCCAATTCAATTAGTTTCAAGTATCATCCATGACACATTCCCAATGTGTAAAATATTTATAAAATATTAATGTTTGGAGACAGGTAAAGTGACACTTCCACCTCGTGAAAAGACTAACTTGTAATATTTCAAGTTCTATAAGCAGTTCAACGAGTGAATCAATTTGGTACAATGGAATGAACAATGGGTTAAAGAAGACTTCAAAGAGGAGATTAAAAAATTCTTAGAGGTAAACAAGTTCATAGACACAACATATCAAAATCTCTTGGACACTATGAAAGCAGTAGTAGGAGAAAACTTCGTTGCATGGAGTTCATTCTTTAAAGAAGAAAAAGTCAATAATTAATCTCATACTTCATCTCAATGCCCTAGAAAAACAAATCAACAGCAAAAGCAGTAGAAGGCAAGAAATAATTGAAATTAGAACTGAAATTGAATTAAAAGAAACAATTAAACCTTGACAAAAAGTTGGTTCTCTGACAGACCCTATGCTAATGAAGACAAAGAGAGAGAAAATTCAAATTACCAGCATACATGATGAAAAAGGCAATATCCCAACAGACACTACAGAAATAGAGAGGATATTTAGACATTATCTTGAAAATGTATACCCCAATAACATAGAAGACATACAAAGCATCTACAAATTTCTTAAGTCATATGATATGCCAGATTAAATCAGGAAGACATACAAAATTTAAAAAAACCAGTATTAAATGATGAAATACAAGATGCCATCAGAAGCTTATCAACCAAGAAAAGCCCAGGCCCAGATCTATACACTGCCGAGTTAAACAAGACCTTTAAAGAAGAAATTCAAAATACCAATATTCTTCAATTTATTTCAGAAAATACAGAAAGAAGCAGCACTTCCAAACTCGTTCAATGAGACCAATATCACCCTAATCCCCAAACCAGGCAGGGACAAATAAAAGAAAAAAAACTTCAGGCCAATATCTCTAATGAACATAGATGCAAAAATTCTGAATAAAATTCTGCCAAATTAAACACAAAAACATATTAAAAAAGCTCATGCACCAAGATCAAGTGGGGTTTGTGCAGGAATATAGGGTTGGTTCAACATATAGAAATCAATAAAGGTAATTCATCACATCAATAGACTTAAAAATAAGAATCATATGATCATCTCAAGAGACACAGAAAAACCATTTGACAAAACACAGCACCTTTTCATGTTCAAAAAATTAGAAAAACTAGAGATAACAGGAACATACCTCAACATCATACTGGCTCTCTACATTAAGCCTAAGGCCAACATCATTCTAAAGGGAGAAAAACTAAAGGCATTCCCTCTAAAAACTGGATCAAGACAGGGGTGCGCTCTCTCACCATTTCTATTCAAAATATTTCTTGAAACACTGGCCAGAGCAATTAGACAGATGAAAGAAATTAAAGGAATAACTACAGGTAAAGAACTTAAATTAGCACTATTTTCTGAAAATATGATTCTATAACTAGAAGACCATAAAAGCACCACCAGAAAACTTCTAGAACTAAAAATGAATTCAGCAAAGCAACAGAATATAAAATTAACACATATTTTAAAAAAGGCCTTTTTGTATATCAGTGTCACAGCCTCAAGAAGGAAATAAGAAAATCTATCCCATTTACAGTAACTTCAAAAAAAGAAAACATAAGATACTTGGGAATCAACTTAATGAAAGAGGTGAAAGATCTATACAAGGAAACCTACAGAACCCTAAATAAAGAAATCAAAGAAGACCTTAGAAGATGGAAAGATCTACCTTACTCTTGCATAGGCAGAATTAATATTATCAAAACGAGCATACAACCTAAAGCACTGTACAGATTTAATGCAATTCTGATCAAAATCCCAATGACATTTCTCATAGAAATAGAAAAAGCAATCATGAAATTCATCTCGAAAAATAAGAATCCCAGAATAGCTAAAGCAATTATAAGCAGGAAGAGCAAAGAAGGTGGTATCACTATACCAGACCTTAAACTATACTACAGAGTAAGAGTAACAAAAACAGCATAGTATTGGCAGTAAAACAAGCTACTAGACCAATGGTACAGAATAGAGGAAACACAGACTAACTCACAATATTACAATTATCTTACATTAGACAATGTTGCCAAGAACATGCATTGGAGAAAAGATTTCCTCTTCAACAAACGGTGCTGGGAAAACTGGAAATCCATTTTCAAAAAAATGAAATTAATACCCTATCTCTCACCATGCAAAAAACTCAACTCAAATTGGATCAACGACCTAGGATTTAAACCGGAGACTCTGCATCTAATAAAAGAAGAAGTAGGCCATAATCTTCATCACATGGGGCTAGGCCACCCAAACTTTCTTAATAAGATGCCTATAGCACAAAAATTATAAACAAGAATCAACAAATGGGATGGATTCAAACTAAAAATTTTCTTCTCAGAAAATAAAATCTGAGGTGAACAGAGAGCCTACATCCTGGGAGTAGATTTTTAACCCTCACACATCAGATAGAGAACTAATATCTAGTATATAAAGAACTAAAAATGCTAAGCAAGAAGAAACCCAATAATCCAATCAACAAATTGGCCAAGGACCTGACACTTCTCAGAAAAGGATGTAGAATCAATCAACAAATATTTTTTCAAAAAGTTCATCATCTCTTGCAATTAGAGAAATGCAAATCAAAACCACTCTAAGATATCATCTCACTCCAGTCATAAAGACAAACAACAAGTGTTGGCAAGTATTTGGGGGAAAAGTCACACTAATACACTGCTAGTGGGACTGCAAATTGGTGCAAACAACATGGAAAACTGTATAGAGATTTCTTTGAAATTTGGGATTGAAAACATCATTTGACCCCACTATTACTCTTCTCAGACTATTCTCAAAGGACTTGAAAACAGCATACTATAGGGTCATAGCCATGTCAATGTTTATAGCAGCACAATGCAGAATAGAAAACTGTTGAGAAAACCCAGATGCCCTTCAGTGGATGACTGGATAAAAATATGGGGCATATATACACAATGCAATTTTACTCAGCAATAATAAAATCATGGCAATTGGAGGTAAATGGATGGTATTAAAGAGTGAAGTGAGGAATACCCAAAAAATAAATGTTGAATGGTTTCTCTGATATAAGAAGGCTGACTATAGTGGGGTAGGGAGGGGGAGCTTAGGAGGAATAGATGAATTCTACATAGGGCAGACGGGTGGCAGGGGAGGGGATGAGGCAGGGAATTAGCAGTGATTGTGGAATGTGATGACAACATTATCTAAAGTACATGTATGAAGGCCCAATTTGGTGCCAACATACCTTATATACAACCAGAGATATGAAAAATTGTGATATATATGGGTATTAAGAGTTGTATTGCAGAAAAAAAATGAGTACATATATAATGGCATTAATTAGCATGAATATACTTTCTATACAGAGATACAAAAATTGTGCTCTATGTATGTAATAAGAATGTAATGCATTCCACTATTGTTGTGTATTTAATAAATAAATTTTTAATAAGAAAGGTATTGAAACCCATTGGGGACACTATAAGCCTACATGGCTATATATTTTTAAAACACAGGGATGGAAAGGAAGATGCATGAAAAACCTGAGAAACCAAGAAAGAATGTGCCTCAAAAAAAGATGCTACATTATTAGAATCCATGGTCAGAATAGCAGGATAAATGGTAGAAGGTACATAATTTTCTGTGAATTAAAGGATGATATGAGAGCAAATACAGGCAGCAAAGGATCATTTTGAAAAAGAGTTACATAAGTAAATACAGAAAGCAAAAGATTCCTTCAATAAGGAGATAGAGATTTTGAAAAAAAACCAACAAAACAAAGATCCTTGAAATGAAAGAAACAGTAAACCAAATTAAGAACTCAATAGGAAGCATCTCCAACAGAATAAATCACATGGAAGAAAGAACCTCTGACATTGAAGGCAAAATATATAATCTTGAAAAAATAAAGTTGACCCCAGTGAAGATGGTAAAAAACCATGAGCAGAAGATTCAAGAATTGTGAAATAATATGAAAAGGCCAAATTTAACAACTATTGGGATAGACGAAGGCATAGAGGTCTAATCTACAGAAATGGACAATCTATTCAATGAAATAATACCAGAAAAAATTTCCAAACATGTAGAGTGAATTGAAAAATCAAATACAAGGATCATATAGGACACCAAATGAAAAAGATCACTACAGGTTTACACCAACACACATAATAATGAAAACACCTAGCATGCAGGAGGAGCAGAGCATTTCAAAAGCCACAAGAGAAAGGAATCAAATTACATATTGGGAAAACCAATCAGGATCTCTGATTTCTGAACTGAGACCCTGCAATCTACAAGATCCTGCAACAGTATAAACCAAGCTCTAAAAGAAATGGATGCCAACCAAGAAGCATACCCAGCAAAATTAAATTTTGATTAGCAATCGGATTTCAATTCACATTTTATTTTATGACAAAATAAAAACCTTCCATCATACACAAATTTAAATAAATTTACAACCAGAAACCTGCACTACAGAACATCCTTAGCAAAATATTCCATGAGGAGGAAATGAACAACAATAAAAAATCAGAAAAGGGTAGTATAACTCTAAAGGAAAAACCTATCAAAGAGAAACTGACTTAGTTAGATACCAAAAATAAACAAAAATAACTGAGAATACATATGTTGTCTCAATAATAACCCTGAAAGTTTAGTTCCAACTTAGCAATAAAAAGACAGGCAGATTTGATTAAAAAGACAAACAATATGCTGCCTCCAAGAGACTCATCTCATAGGAAAAGACACCCAGAGACTAAATGTGACAGGTTGGAAAAAAATATATTGCTCAGGCTGGGGCTGGGGCTCAGTGGTAGAGCACTAGCCTAGCACATGTGAGGTCCTGTATTTGATCCTCAGCACCAAATAAAACTAAATAATAAAGGTATTGTGTCCATTTACAAAAAATAAATATTAAAACACATACCACTCACATGAAATGTGGAGGCTAGCAGGGGTTTCCATTCTTATATAAAATAATGTTGACTTCAAGTGAAAGTTAATCAAAAGGAATAAAGAAGGACACTACATACTGCTTAAAGGAACTATACACCAACAAGACAGAACAATTATAAACATATACACCTTCAAATAAATAGAGAATCTATGTTCAAACAGACTCTTTTAAAGTTTAAGGGCCAAGTAGACCACAAGACAATAATTCTGGGTGACTTTAACACACCTGTTTTACCACTGGATTGATCGTCCAAACAATACCCAGACAGAAAGTATAGAACTCAATAAAACAATCAATAACTTAGATTTAACTGGCATACATAGACTATTTCATCCTTCAACAGGTGAAGACACTTTCTTCTCAGCAGCAAATGGATCTTTCTCTAAAATAGACCATATGTCATGCCAAAAAGGAACTCTAAGCAATACAGAAAAGAAAGGATACTACCCTGCATTCTATCAGATCATAATGGAATGAAATTAGAAAACAATGATAAAAATAGAAGCTACTCCAACACCTGGAGACTAAATAATATGCTAGTGAAGGAACAATTTGTTGCAGAAAACATCAAAGAGGAGATTTAAAAATTCTTAGAGGTGAATGAGGACACAGATACAACATATAAAAATCTCTGGGACACTATGAAGGCATTACTAACAGGAAAGTTCATTGCATGGAGTTTATTCCTTAAAAAAATAAAAAGTCAAATAAATGACCTAAAATTACATCTCAAAGCCCTAGGAAAAACAATTAATCAACTCCAAAAGAAGTAAAGGACAGAAAAGAATTAAAATCAGAGCTGAGATCAATGAAATTGGAACAAAAGAAGCAAATAAAAATTGACAAAGTTACTGGGAATGGTACCAACATTTGATCCAGCTATCCCACTCCCCAGTCTACACCTAAAGGACTTAAAATCAGCATAGTAGAGACACAGTCACAGTGTTTTTAGCAGCACAATTCACAAGAGTTAAACTGTGGAGCCAACATAGATGCCCTTTAGTGGATGAATGGATAAAGAAAACATTGCATTTGTACACAATGGAATATTACTCAGCAATAAAAGAAAATGAAATCATGGCATTTGCAGGTAAATGGATGGCATTGGAGAAGATAATGCTAAGTTAGCCAAACCCAAATAACAAATGCTGAATGTTTTCTCTAATATAAGGAGGGTGATTCATAGCAGGATAGGGAGGGGAAGCATGGGAAAAATAGATGAATTTTATTTTGGGCAGAGTGGTGGGAGGAATAGCGAGGGGAAAGGGATTAGTCAGAATGGTGGAATATAATAGACATCATTATCCAAAGTACACGTATGAACACATGAATTGATTTCAACCTACTTTATATACAGATATATGAAAATTGTGCTGTATATGTGTAATAAGAATTGTAATATATTGTGCTGCCATATATTTTAAATTTTTTTAAAATTTTCAAAATGAAAAGTTGGCTCTTTGAAAAACAAATACATTTGATAAAACCTTATCCATGATATAGAGCAGGAGAGAAATACTCTAATTACTAAAATCCATGATGAAAAAGGAAATATCACCATGAACATTAGAGACATAGAGACGATAATTAGAAATTATTTTGAAAATTTGTACTGCAATAAAACAGAAAATATTGAAGTCATCAACAAATGTCTAGAATCATGTGACTTACACAAACTGAGTAAGTTAAACAGATTATTTTCAAGCAATGAAATAGAAGACATCATCAAAAGCCTACCAACAAAAATAAATAAATAAATAAAGCCCAGGACTCAATAGATACAAGACCTTCAAAGAAGAACTAACACCAAAACTCCTCAAATTATTCCGTGAAATTTAAAAAGAGGGAGCACTTCTAAACTCACTCTATAAGGCCAATATCTCCTTGATTATAAAATCAGACAAACACAGAAAAGAAAGTATACTTCAGACCAATACCTCTAAAAAGCAGAAGCAAAAATTCTGAATAAAATTCTGGCAAATCAAATACAAAAAACATATCAAAAAGATGGTTCATCATGATCAAGTGGGATTCATCCCAGGGATGCAAGGTTGGTTCAACATACAGATATCAATAAATGTAATTCATCACATCAGTAGATTTAAAGATAATAAACTTATGATCATCTCAACAAATGCAGAAAAAATATTTGACAAAACACAGCACTTCTTCATGTTCAAAACACTATAAAATCTAGGGATAACAGGAACTTATGTCAACATTTAAAAGGCTATTTATGCCATGCCTCAGGCCAACATCATTCTAAATGGAGAAAAACTGAAGGCATTCCCTCTAACATCAGAAACAAGACAGGGATTCCCTCTCTCACCCCTTCTATTCAATATAGTTCTTGAAACACTTGACAGAGCAATTAGACAGATGAAAGAAATTAAAGAATAAATATAGGAAAAGATGAACCTAACCTAGTAGTATTTGCTGATGATATGATTCTGTACCTAGATGACTCAAAAACTCCACTAGAAAACTTCTAGAACTATAATTCAGCAAAGTAGCAGGATATAAAATCAACAACCGTAAATCAAAGGCATTTCTGTATATCAGTGACAAATCCTCTGAGAGAGAAATGAGCAAAACTACCCCATTCACATAATCCTCAATAAAAAACAATACTTGGGAATCAACAAGAGGTGAAGGATCTATACAATGAAAACTATGAAACACTAAAGATAAATCAAAGACCTTAGAAGATGGAAAGATTTAACTTGATCTTGAATAGGCAGAATTAATATTATCAAAATGGTCCTACTACCAAAAGCACTCTACAGATTTAATGCAATTCTGATCAAAATCCCAATGGCATTCCTCTTAGAAATAGAAAAGCAATTGTGAAATTTATCTGGAAAAATAAGAGACTCAGAAGAGCTAAAGCAATCCTTAGCAGGAAAAGGGAGGAAGGTAGCATTGCTATACCAGACCTTAAACTATACTACAGAGCCACAGTAATAAGAACAGCATGGTACTGGCATCAAAACAGGCTGGTAGACCAATAGCCCAGAGTACAGGACACACAGACCAACCCACAAAACCACAATTATCTTATATTAGACAAAGGTGCTAAAAATATGCACTGGAAAAAAGATAGCATCTTCAACAAATGGTTCTGGGAAAACTGGAAATCCATATGCAGCAAAATAAAATTGAATCCCTCTCTCTCACTATGCATAAAAGTTAACTCAAAATGGATCAAGGATCTAGGAATTAAACCAGAGACTCTCCAAATAGAAGATAAAGTAGGCCTTATCTCCATAATGTGGGATTAGGCTACAACTTCCTTAATAACACTCCTATAGCACAGGAATTAAAAGCAAGAATCAACACATGTGATGGATTGAAACTAAAGATTTTTATCAAAAAAAACCCCAATAGAATAGAGAGCCTACACTCTGAGAGCAATTTTTACCCCACATTCATCAGATAGAGCACTATTTTCTAGGGTATATAAAGAACTCAAACGTCTTAACACCTAAAAATAATCCAATCAATAAATGGGCCAAGAAGCTGAAAAAACACTTCTGAGAAGAGAATATACAATCAATCAACAATTATATAAAAAATGTTCATCATCTCTAGCAATCAGAGAAATTCAAATTAAAACCACTCTAAGATACCATCTCATTCCAGTCAGAAGGGCAGATATTAGGAAGACAAACAAGAGTAAGTGTTCGCAAAGATGTGAGGGAAAGGTACACTCATGCATTGCTGGTGGGACTGCAAACTGGTGCAGCCAATTTTGAAATGAGTATGGAGATTCCTTGGAAATCTGGGAATGGAACCACCATTTGACTCAACTATTTCTCTTCTCAGACTATACCAAGAAACAAAAAGAGCACACTACAGAGAAACAGCCAGGTCAATGTTTATAGCAGCACAATTCACAATATCTAAACTATGGAGTCAACATAGATGCCCTTCAGTGGATGACTGGATAAAATAAAATGTGGCTTATATATACAATGGAATATTACTCATCATTAAAAAAGAACAAAATCACGGCACTTGCATGTAAATGGATGGAGTTGGAGAAGATAATGCTAAGTGAAGTCAGCCAATCTCCTCCCAAAAAATGCCAAATATTTTCTCTGATATAAGGAGGCTGAATCATAGTGGGTTAGGGAAGGGGAGCATGGGAGGAATAGATAAATTCTAAATAGGGCAGAGGGGTGGATGGGAAAGGGAAGACACAGGAGATTAGCAAGGATGATGGAATGTGATGGACATCTTTATACAAAGTTCATGAAAATTTGAAACATGAAAAATTGTGCTCTATGTGAAATAATGATTGTAATGCATTCCACTGTTGTAATGTATTTAAAAAATAATAAAACCCATAAAAAATCATGATCTAAAAAACCTCTAGAAAAAAAGAAAGAAAGAGGAAAGAAAGAAAGAAAGAAAGAAAGAAAGAAAGAAAGAAAGAAAGAAAGAAAGAAAGAAAGAAAGAAAGAAAGAAAGAAAGAAAGAAACTGACTGAGATACAATGCATTTGGTGCTACATACCTGATATATCCAGTGGTCTGGAGGCTGAGGCAGGGGGATCACAATTGTGAAGCTTACCATAGCAACTGAGTGAAACCCTGGCTAAATTTAAAAATAAATAGGCAGTAGTAATTTTAAAAAATTAAGAAAAGATAAAAATTCTTAAATAAAAATTTTAAAAAGACTGAGGATAGTGTTCAGTAACAGGGCACCCTGGTTCCAATCCCCAGTTTCACAAAAGGAAAAAAAGAATGAAAAAAAGTCCTTTTCAAAGTTACCGAAAAAATATTTTTAAATTTATACATTGTATATATGAAAACAAAAATTTTATTTCTTAAATGACTCTATTAAAGAGAACAAGGAGAAGTGACAGACGAAAGAAACGAATTGCCTCACCCTTAAACAAACTCTTCTAAGAAAGAAGAACATAGACTACAAGAGAAACGCAGGCAAGAGCCGTGAACAGCCCCTTCAAATAGCAGGTATCTAAATGTCCCTTCATCACAAAACAATCAACGTCTATAGAAAGGAGGGACTATACCATAAATTCACAATGAACACAAATTGATATAGTGTTGAAGAACATGTGGGTTATCATGAAGGTTCACAGAAAAAGATGTGGACCCTATAGCACCTGTTCATGTGGGGACACAGCACGCTCCTCCAGAGCCGAGACCCGGGGTCTGGTGAAAGAGGATGTCCATTTGGGAATAGATAAATACTAAACTATGGAAAATAACCATTTTTGGCAATCAGACACATTTCGTTTGCCACATTGCATACAGTTTGACCAATACTATGAACACCATGTCAGTTTTATATAGCTGTCACATAAATGTCACATTTCACATATAAGCATACTTAAATAGTTCATCTGCAGAATTTGAAAAAATACAAATACAGATCAGCACATAAAAGACTGAATTACACACCCTGGGTATAGATGATAGGACTCCTCATTATAAAGAGGACAGCTTCCTTCAGGTTCATCTATGACAACACCCATCAAAATTTCACCATGGTTACTTTTCATTGAAGACGGGACCAAAGCAAACAGTTTGAAAATTCTCCTGGAAGGTTGAATCAATATGAAATGAGCCAAGAATTCGGAACTCTAAGAGCAAAAGCAGAAGCTATCATTACCAGGCACTAATGCATATTATAAAATTATCATATTGCAGTAATTTGAGGACCAAAAAAATCACAAAGCAGAAATTTCATAGATGACTCCATATGTATGTAAATGTCATTATGAAGTGCATTGAAAAGGCCTAGATAAATGCCACCATCTCTAGCAGAGGATTTGATGTGAATGAACAGGACAACCAAACGTGAAGGGAGGTGTGGGAACTGGAGGCGCAGAGCACTGGTAGCGCTTGGGTGCAGGACGAGTGTGGTACTGGATTACACTCCATCACCCCAAAGAAGCACATATTGAGTAGGATTATGTTTCAAAATTATACCAGAATAGGAGGCTCCTAAATTCCCTTCACACATGGATACACAAAATAAACACCTACTTCTGTTTTGAGTCCCTTTTAAATAAAGTTATAATGGACTGAGAGACCTATGCATTGGACCACTCAGAAAATATCTACCATCAGAAGGGCAGGAAAAGTTGGGGGACACTTGGGAATTAGTCCTGCCTTGAGCAATGTGCCACATAATTGGTACAGAATACCCCAATCCAGTGTCACCCAGAGTAGAGAAAAACTGATTGGTGTCACAAATGGAGCACATGGGACACGAAATGACTTGTAGCTGGAAAAATAATTTGTCTGGTGATCATAGAAGAAAGAGGTGAATATACACAAGTATCAGGGTGAGAGAAAGGGGGAGATTTTCAATGGCTGTGGAGGGTCACGAGCTTTATCCATGGGACAATGGCAGAAGAAGAGTAAGATCAAGAGTCCCAGTTTTTCCCTACAAGGAATTTGCAGTGTGATCTGCAACCTGTGGTTGCTAACAGTTGAGGTCCTCCCCAGCCAGTCCCTAAGGGTAGACAGGACAAATGCAGTACACCCAGCAGCCCTTCCTGAGCCCTCTTCCTCCTACCCCAGTAATAACTCCAGGTCTAACCAGTTCTTTCTGGAAGAAGGTTCTCCAGGCACTCAGGGTCCCAATATTTTTTCCTTTCCATGGACTCCATCCTAATGCACCAAGCTTTGGGAGCAGTGGTAACTGTGCATGTGCATATCTCCGAAAGGAGGGGCTTCACATTAGTGTGCAAACACTTCCCTGGACTATGATCCCCCCTCCTAGGAGGAAAGCAAAAGCTGTCAAAGGCACAGCTCCCTGTTTCTTTCTAGAACAGGTTCACACCACCTTCCTGCAGTGAGCACAGGCAGCCTGGGTTCTAACCAATTGCATTACGAATTCAGCCCCCAGCCAAGTAGGACAGCTTCTCAGTCTAAGTGCAGCTGTGGGAAAGGCTCCTATCAAACAGTCAAAGAAACTAGTCCTCCAATGACATGGATTTGGAGAAAGAGACCTGCTCACATGGGGCGAGAATATACGCTCAGTGCAGCCATTTTTGAAAACAGCATGGAGTTCTTTAAAAGCTAACAGAGTAACAACAACTCTGGATGCATTCCCAGAGGAACTTGAACCAGTGTGTTCATAAAAGCTGCATTCCCATTGCTGTTCCAGGGTCCACAGGAGCCAGGACGAGGGAACTTCTGATGTGGCTCTGGCTAAGGAGACTCCTCCCAGCCACAGGGCCATCACCTACTCCCATGAGAAACTACTATCCCTAAATGCACCTGCTCATAGGTCAACAGGTGGATGATATGCACCAGATGCTCAGGAGACCTCAGATGAGCCAGGTGTGGGATCCTCGAGTCAGGCAGAGCCAAAACACGACCAGAAAAATATCACAGAGGGCATGAGACCCCTATGACATGCAGTCCACAGGGGGAAACCTCAGCCCATAGACATTCTGAACAGGGGTCTAGCCTAGGAGAGGAAGACAGAATACACATGCACACACACACAAACTCACACATTTTTTCAAATGTCAAGTGGTTTTTGGTGTACTTTTCTCTCATGTAAAATGCTCATAATCAGAAAACAAAACCTTTGCTTCTTATTTTATTACAGTTTGGACAGGGGACTGGAATTTGAGGAATTCATTAATACATATGTACAGGTTTCATCTGGGAGACGGGGTTCTGGATCTGACATTTTTCTTCCCTTACATTTAGAACATTCAGGGGGCCTCAGGCAGGAGGGCCACACCTGAAATCCCAGCCACTCAGGAGGCTGAAGTATAAGTTCAAGACCAGACTTGGCATCTCAGCATCTGTCAGGAGATAAATGATAGAAAGTACAAGTGATGTAGCTCTGTGGGAAAGGACTTCTGCACTCAATCCACTATGCTCCCCATGCCACCCCCCCAAAAAATGAAAACCTCAGGGGTGAGAAAAACCTGAAACCCCTTCAGATCCCAGCCCATTTTGGAAAAAAAAGGGCCCACGAACTGATAATTCTCATGGTCCCAACACTCTGAAATCCACCACAGAAGAAATTCAGGGAGAAGACTTGAGCTGCCAATTTTTACAGAGATATCCATGTGTTTAATAATAAGAATAAAAGAATCCAACATCTTTAGAAACCCAAGAAATGTAAAATAAAATCCTATTAGAGACAAAATTAAATAGTATCAATGATGATAGGAAACAAAAGAATTCTAATAAACTGAAAGAGTTTAAGTGCTTCTTAACTATTTGTAGAAACTCTTTTGCTAATAAAGACACATGATAGACTGCAGGGACCTTCTGAAAACAGTACCAGGATAATACATTAATAGTCATGGTACATTCAGCTTAAAAATAGTATAAAATACCATGGGTCAGTTTTACATGGGTGCCATATGCCGGTGGTATTATGTGTAACTCTAATGCACTAATAAACAATCCAGCATGCTTTACTCTTAATGGAAGCATCCAGTCCTAAAATTCATCCACAAAGTTAAATATATGTAAACTTAATCAAAAAACTTTTGAATTATAAGAGAAAAAGAGTTATTACCTAACATGTACATTGTGAAACTGTACTGTTACAATTATCATCTAGGAATCACGACGTCAATAAAGCCCACCCATGAACCCAGGTGGATGTGAAAATCCTATACTTAATTGCAACGGAAAAGTATTTATCAATCAAACCCTAACAAGGTCAATCTAAGCAACTTAGCTAGACTCGCGGTCAGAATAAAAACTAAAAACTACCAGGGACATGGCTGAGTGGTAAGGCACCCTTCTGTTAACTACAAAACAAAAAAACAAACTTCAGAAAACTAGCTCAGGAATAAGCAAGGTCCCCGTTCACCATAGCTCCCCTCCTGCAGGATTAGGGTGTTTGAAGATTGGAATTTTTTTTTTTTTTTTTTTTTTTTTTAGTACTGGGCATTGAACTCAGAGGCCCTCAACCACTGAGCCCCATCTCCTGCCCTATTTTGAATTTTATTTAGAAGCAGGGTCTCCCTGAGTCTCTAAGTGCCTCACCCACTTGCCTAGGCTGGCCTTGACCTTGCAATCCTTCTGCATCAACCCCCTACCCCCAGCCACTGGGATGACAGGTGTGCGCCATCCCCTGGCTTGCAGTTGATTATTCTCTGGTTCCACCTGTCAATCACCAGAGCCCAGAAAGACACTGGGCAGCCAAGTTCACCTGCCACTTAAGACTGGAGCAGGGGCTGAGGCTGCCCCAGGGGATGGGGAGGCTGGAGGGGTCTCCTCCACTGTCACCCTCTCCACCTGGCTGGCCATGGGGACTGAGGGGCACTGTCCCCAATGGGCTCAGACCTGTGGACGCGGAAAGCCCCTGGAGTCAGGGTTGGCCAACTCAGGTTCCGCCACAGTGGGTCCCACCTGATGGCCTCCCTGCCCCGCCTCCCTCCCCAGCCTTCCTGTCCAGGCACCAGGTACCACTGCACACTCACCATTTCCTGGTGCCCAGCAGACAAGCCTGCCCTGGGGAGCTTCAGCCACTGCATGGCAGGGCCAACCAGGATTCTGGGCACAAGGGAAGCCTGGAGGCCAAGTACACAGACCTCAGAGAAATAAATCCCATCCAGAGCATGGAGGCCCTCCTCCTGTTTGCTGGCTGCCCTCAGGATTGGACAGCTCTCAGCATGGGGGCTTCTGATTGGAAAGGGCGTCAGTAAGTCTCTGCTCTCCCCTGCCTGAGCCCAGCAAACCTTCTTTTTGAATGACAGCGGCAAGAAGGAGGCCAGAATGGCAGGGTTTGGGTGCAGCTTTTTTTTCCTTTAATTTTGGGGTCTGGGCATTGGGTTAGGGTTAGGGTGACCAAAATTCTAAGTTCTGTTGGGTTTTAATGTTAGTAAATTGAAGTCATTTTTTGAAAGTTTCACCACCTGGGCCCCCTCCTATAATAAGACCACCCAGAGCGTCTTCGGGGTGCTGACTTGTCCTCTGTTCATCTGTGCAAAATTCTCCAAGCAGAACTGGCCTTTCGCCCCGTGGGAACTCTCCAGTGCATCATGGCCAGTGCTGGTGGAGGCTCACGGTGGTTGGGGGGGGCAGGACCCCTGGAGGAGGTTCCACAGGGGTTGGCAGTATGAGAGCTGATGTTCCTCCAGCTGAGTTGAATCTGTATCTTGAGCCAACATTGAGCTGGAGGCAGAATAAGGATATCAGCACAGAAGAGACCCCCAGAGCGCAGACCTGGGTGAACCCCAGCTGCACCGGGCTGCTTCTCCCTCTGGCCACTGAGGGTTGAATTCAGAGGCCTAGACCTCTGAGCCCCTTCCCCAGCCCTAGCTTGAAGTTTAGAGACAGGGTCTCATTGAGTTGCTTAGCACCTTGCTTTTGCTGAAGCTGGCTTTCAATTAGCCATCCTTTTGCCTCAGCCTTCCTAGACGCTGCAATGAGGGGCGTGTGACACTTTTTTTTCTTTCTTTCTTTTTGAGAGAAATACCTGCGGTGGCCATAGGATAACAGCCTTGTGCAGATCAAGGCCACCCTGGGTGCTCTCCCTGGTTCCCACCAGTCCCCTAGATCCCAGGCAATGGAATCCTGCCTCCTCCAAAAACCAGAGACCCCCCTGCCCAGGTGTTCATCCTTATATCAGCTGAATACTCTGCACTTGACAAAAAGAAAAGAAAATAAAAGAAAAGAAAAAAGACAGACCCTACCTGCTTGTCTTGATGCAAACAAAGCCAATGTGTTTCTAAAGAGAGCTCTGGTCTTGTCCCCCCAATTCAGTGGTGCAAAAAGTCACATAATACAGAGAAGACTTCTCGTTAATGGGGACTCCAGGGACTGTCTATTAATGAAGAACAATTTGGGTTTGATTGGGAGTCTAGGAAAGCCAATTCCGGGTTTTCCTAATTTGGTAAATAACTCCATAGATTCAAATGCATTCTGCTCCTCTCTGCCTTAATTAATCATAGAGTCCTCTAGGTTACCTGCCCCCTGCAGATAAAATTGGGGGGGGATACTTTTTTCTCCATACAGCACCCTGAACCTCCACCTTCCCTTCTAACTCCAACACCTTTGGCAGTATCCAATGGGGGAGCGATTTAGAAAATTCTGGAATGTACCTAAAGACATTTCCTCATCTGAGTGTGATGTTATCAATTTGGTCCTATGGTCCTGTTTAGTAAGTTTTATGTTTTTCTATTTCGTTGGTTCCTTTTAGTTATACATGACCATAGAGTCTATTTTGGTAAAATTATCCAAGCATAAAATATACCTTGTTCTCCTTAGGACCCCATTCATGTGGGTGAGCATGATTGTTACTGTATTCTGGATAAATGCCATTTTGACTTGAGTGAAAGGGAATCTCAGTGCAGTTTTAATTTGCATTTTCCTAATTGCTAGATACATTGCCTTTTCAATATTTATTTTTTAAAATATATTTTATAGTTGGAGTTGGACCCAATACCTTTAATCTATCCATTTATTTTTCTGTGGTGCTGAGGATGGAACCCAGTACCTTGCATAAGCTAGGTGAGCACTCTATGGCTGAGCCTTAGTCCCAGCCCTCATTTTTAGTATTTTTTACTTTTGTTTCTCAGTAACAGCAGCCCAGGTCTTTGGGGAACCGATTTTGCTGCAATTGTGAATTGGGAACATTTCTCTTGAAGAAAGACTGGGAAGGTCAAGGCACATGCCCAGGATTCCAGGAATGAGAAGTACATGGTTGTCTTGACCAGGATGAGGAGAAGATTATGTGGGTGAAAAGAGGGAAAGAGCTATGGACACCTTTGGGCCAGAACCTCTCCTTCCCCCACTAGGGCAATTATTCTTGCTGTTAGTTTTCTTATCCCAAATGAGAGATTTTTCTAAGCTACCAGTGCCACTAGATATAGGTCCCTGGATGGAGCTCAGATTTGTCTTTAGAGGCAAGGAAAAGTGAATAACCAACCAAGTTCTTCCAATACCAACAATCTAGACCTTGGGCTCTTTGGGAACAAAACCCTGGGGTTTACCCAATAATTAACAATCCAACAGCACCCGACACCCAATTAATGGGCGACAGAGAATTGGATCAGTGGGTGTGGGGGTCTGTGGGTGGCCAGCTGCAGGAGCTTGCCTCTGGGTGCATTCCTTGCATCTGGGAGGTTTTTCAACACCAATGAGATAAACAAAGTGGTGAGAACACTGGAAAAACCCTCTGGAATATTCTAGCCAGGAAAATTCATAAGCACTTTAAAAGCATCTTAATGTTTACCCTCAGTCAAATGTGCCTCAATCCGAATGAAACCATTTGAAAAGAGCTGTCAACATGAAAAGTTTCTGAAATCTGCTGGTTTGTGGATCACTGCAAATCCATATGAGTCAATGGCTAAATAAATAAATAAAAATAGAAATCTAATAATGAGCATTCTCTTAAGACTTTCGTCCTGAAAACACTGCCCTATTTGCTTTGATAACTAAATGATCATTTAAGCGTTCCTCTAGCAACACTTGAGGTCCATAAAGAACTGTGGAACATTTCTGGTTGGGACAGAAATGTTTGGACACCAACAAGAAAGTTTTACTGAACCTCAAAAGAGAAGGTTCATAAATAACCAGATTGCAGGAAAGCCCACAAAATTTGATATTTGAAACAAGGGACTGGGTTCGTGACTCAGTGACAGAGCACCTGCCTAGCACCTGTGAGGAACTGAGTTAGATCCTTGGCACCACATAAAAAAGAAATATATAAAATAAAGGTATCCTATCCAAATAAAAACTATTTTAAAAAATAAAGATCAGATTTAAAATACAAAAGAAAACCAACTCCCTACAATGGAGCATTTCTCCTAGACCAGCTTCCTGGACCCCCATATACTAGCATGATATGAGCAAGCTTAGAAAAATGGGTGAGAAATTACAGAACTCTCCTCTGGCCCCATCTCTAGTCCAGCCTCACTTAAATTTCCCTCTCCAAATAGCAACACCTCAGACCACATATTTGCTGTCTCTCTCTTTAGAGCTTTCTCACATTTTTTCTTTCTTTCTTCTTGTGGTGCTGGGGATTGAACCTGCGACCTTGTGCATGCAGGGCAAGCACACTACCAACCTCACTGAATCCCTCTCCCCTCACGTTCTTTCCTGAATGTGCATCTGTTTTCTAAATAGGTCTGTTCATGCACCTGACAATGATGAAGTTGTTTTCTGCTTTGAAAACCAAGGAACCTACTAATTTCCCTCTCTCTCTCTGAAATCCCTTCCCATTACACAACCCAACAAAGCAAAAGTCAGACTTAAACTTTGTAATTGTGTGGGGTTTTTTATTGTTTGGGGTCTGATATCACATATATCACTGGAGGGAGGTAACTAGCAGCCATGAACTATTCTTAATAAGCAAAGGACAAGGTTTGGCAGCACATGTCATTAAGGCCAGGGATTTGGAAGGCTGCTTCAGGAGTATGTCAAGTCAGTGGCCACAGTTGGCCTCTTAGCAAGACCCTGCCTAAAAATAAAATATTCAAAGTTCTGACACTGGGTGACTCTTCATGAACAATGAAGGGTCAGAATTCCTGTTTCAACAGTCTCCCTTTAGAATGCTGTGTGTAGGTGTGTGACTGTTACCTTCTAACAGGACCTAGAGCTGTTGCTGGTGCCCTCCCTGTATTAATAAATAGATCAAATGAAGTGAGAAAATAAGTAAAGCAATAAAAAATCTGACATTTTTGCTGATTGTGATCCCAGAGATAAAAAGGTTATGTTGTGGTTTTTGGATCTTGTGTTCTTACAAGAGTAAATTTTAGATAATACATAAAATGTAATCAAAGTAGAGCAAAGTTTATTGGCCCACAAATCACTATCAAGAAGAGAGGAGAAAAACAGTGAGTCTTCTCTGACATCTCTAAGCCTCACACCCCTTTGATCCTCTGGTTTATGAGAGATGCTGTGTGACTCTAGAGGCCTGCCCATGGTCGAATTCCTACTCTTAAGTGGCAGTAGGATGACATCGTGTTTGTAGGTTCCTAGTCCACATGGTATTGTCCAGAGACACCAAAGCAAAACCCGAGTGTGTGTGTGTGTGTGTGTGTGTGTGTGTGTGTGTGTGTGTGTCTTTGTGAATTTTACTATAATAAAAATTTTATTATGGCAGCTACTATGAAGACAAACAACAAGTGTTGGCGAGGATGTGGGAAAAATGGTACACTCATACACTGCTGGTGGGACTACAAATTGGTGCAGCCAATATGGAAAGCAGTATGGAGATTCCTTGGAAATCTGAATATGGAACCACCAATTTACACAGCTATCCTGTGGAGCCAACCTATATGCCCTTCAGTGGATGAATGGATTAAAAAATATGCATTATTTATACACAATGGAAATTTATTTAGCAATAATAGAATAAAATCATGTGTTGGGGAGAGATTATGGTGTTGTTCTCTTGGTTTCTGGCTTTTGGTTTCTGACTTTTAGGGAATAGAGTTTTTTCTAAGATTCTCACCAGTATCTTTGCCTTTGTCAAATGGTTATTGCAACTTACTTCTGTTTCTTGCTGTCTAACTTTTGTGGTTTTCCAATATGAGGTATGAGGTAGAAGTGGATTTTAAGTGTATATTTTTAATGTAGGAGTTCACTAATTACTATTAGAAGCATCAGATGAGCTCAGAACAGTAATAAAATTTGGTATCATTAGTTATTTATGTGCATAAGAAAGTAAGTAGCAAACATAATATTAAAGACAGTTCTAATGACCATAATATCAAAAGCAAAATACTTGGGAATTTTTTCAAGAAATGTAAACACTTGCACATTTAACATGGCTTGTTTATAGAAAATATACCATTATCCCTAAGCCACCTTTTTTTTGTGGTGACCTTAACTCATAGAAAAAAGGTAGGAATTAAAAGTTTCTTCTGTGATCCTGAGGACAGAACTTAGGTATGGTCTACCAGTGAGCTCTATCATCATCCCATTTTTATTTTTCTTTGAGATATGGTCTTGCCAAGTTAGTGAGGCTAGACTCAGAGTTGTGACCCTCAAGGCTCAACTTCCAGGGTAGGTGGGGTTACATGCATGTGCCATCACATCCCTGGTAGGGATTAGTCTTTTATGTTTTCTTTAGTTGTAGTGGACAGAGTATTTTATATACTTTATTTTATATACTTATTTTTATGTGGTGCTGAGGATTGAACTCAGTGCCTCACATGTGCTAGGCAGGTGCTCTAACCCTGACCCCAAACCCAGGGATTAAATTCTTGACTTTAATATTATAGGTTGGCTCAACTACACAGCCACTTTCCCAGTCATTTTTATTTTTTTTAAAAAAAACAGGGTCTCACTGACTTTTATAGGTCCCTATTAATTTACTGAGTCTGTCTTTGAACTCGTGAATTTCCTGCCTCAGCCTCCCAAGCCATTGGGATTGCAGGTATGTGCCCCAACTCCCAGTTTCTTCATTCTTTTGTAGTTGTTGCTTTCTTTTGTTACATAAATTCAAGTTGAATAACAGTATGTTTAACAATACAGATATAGAGAAAAGCCAGTGGTGTAGGTAAGCAATTGAACATATCCACCAGAAAGTATATTGCATATTCACCATGGTGTATTACTCAGCCATTAATACAAATTCCTCTAATGGTCAGCAAAATAGATGGAATTGGATGATGTCATGCTAAGTGAAGAAATGCACAATAGTGTCACATCTCATATGTTAATATAATATCATGTGCAAGTACATTAATGATTATTATGGGTGAGAAGTGTGTGGGGCGCATCAAGGGCAGAAGAGGATGTTTCGATATTATGAATACATGTATATGCATATATATAAACATCGCACTGAATCCCATAGATATTTGCAATTGCTATGTGATAATAAAAAACATCATCTCTCATAATTATAAAATTCTGGACTAAAAACACAATCCTGCTGTCTTTTGGAATTTCCATTATATGATGCAATATTATTGATGAAGCTCCCTGATAACAACCAGGCTCTCCCTACACATCCATTCTATTTTATTCCAGGCTCTGAACATAGAGTATACAATGTATTTCTGCATCTAGATCTTCTCACTTATCCTAAAATCCTCCAGCTTGTCTGTGTTATTGGAGAATATTCTTTTGTTTCTGGGGTTTGGACCCAGGGTTGCCTTACCTGTTACAGAGATCCACCATCATTATCTTTTTCAGTTTTTAGACAGAATATTACCAAACTACTAAGGCTAGCCTTCAAATTTTGGCAACACTGCCATATACACCATTCTCATTTTAAAGTTGAGTAATAAGTGAATTGTGGAGGCACATTTCTTTTGTCATGCTAGAGATTCAAACAATATCACTACAAGTCTATACACCCACACAAATCATAATGAAAATACCTAGCATACAGGAGAAGCAGAGCATTTCAAAAGCCACAAGAGAAAGGAATCAAATTACGTATGGGTAAAACCAATCAGGATCTCTGATTTCTGAACTGAGACCCTGAAATCTTCAAGATCCTGCAACAGTATAAACCAAGCTCTGAAAGAAATGGATGCCAACCAAGAATCATACCCAGGAAAATTAAATTTTGATTAGCAATCAGATTTCAATTCAGATGTTATTTTATGACAAAATAAAAACCTTGCATCATACACAAATTTAAAAGAATTTACAACCAGAAACCTGCACTACAGAACATCCTTGGCAAAATATTCCATGAGGAAGAAATGAACAACAATAAAAGATCAGAAAAGGGTAGTATAACTCTAAAGGAAAAACCTATCCAAGAAAAACTGACTTAGTTAAATACCAAAAATAAACAAAAATAACTGGGAATACAAAAGTTGTCTCAATAATAACCCTGAAAGTTTAGTTCCAACTTAGCAATCAAAAGACAGGCAGATTGGATTAAAAAGACCAACAATATGCTGCCTCCAAGAGACTCATCTCATAGGAAAAGACACCCAGAGACTAAACGTGACAGGTTGGAAAAAAATATATTTCTCAGGCTGGGGCTGGGGCTCAGTGGTGGAGCAATAGCCTAGCACATGTGAGGCCCTGTATTTGATCCTCAGTACCACATAGAACTAAATAATAAAGATATTGTTTCCATATACAAAAAATAAATATCAAAATCCTACCACTCACATATACTGTGGAGGCAAGCAGGGGTTTCCATTCTTATATCAAATAATGTGAACTTCAAGTGAAAATTAATCAAAAGGGATAAAGAAGGATACTACATACTGCTTAAAGGAACCATACACCAACAAGACAGAACAATTGTAAATATACACACCCCAAAAACAATGGAGCATCTATGTTCAAACAGACTCTTCTAAAGTTTAAGGGCCAAGTAGATCACAAGACAAAAATTCTGGGTGACTTTAACACACCTCTTTTACCACTGGATTGATCGTCAAAACAATATCCAGACAGAAACTATAGAACTCAATAATACAATCAATAACTTAGATTTAACTGACATACATAGAATATATCATCCTTCAACAGGCGAAGACACTTTCTTCTCAGCAGCAAATGGATCCTTCTCTAAAAGAGACCATATGTCATGCCAAAAAGGAACTCTAAGCAATACAGAAAAGTAAGGATACTACCCTGCATTCTGTCAGATCATAATGGAATGAAATTAGAAAACAATGATAAAAATAGAAGCTACTCCAACACCTGGAGACTAAATAATATGCTAGTTAATGAACAATGGGTTGCAGAAAACATCAAATAAAAGATTTAAAAATTCTTAGAGGTGAATGAGGACACAGATACAACATATAAAAATCTCTGGGACACTATGAAGGCATTACTAAGAGGAAAGTTCATTGCATGGAGTTTATTCCTTAAAAAAATAAAAAGTCAAATAAATGACCTAAAATTACATCTCAAAGCCCTAGGAAAAACAATTAATCAACACCAAAAGCAGTAAAGGACAGAAAAGAATTAAAATCAGAGCTGAGATCAATAAAATTGGAACAAAAGAAGCAAATTAAAAATTGACAAAGTTACTGGGAATGGTACCAACATTTGATCTAACTATCCCACTCCCTGGTCTATACCTAAAGGACTTAAAAACAGCATACTACAGGGACACAGTCACAATGTTTTTAGCAGCACAATTCACAAGAGTTAAACTGTGGAGCCAACATAGATGCCCTTCAATGGATGAATTGATCAAGAAAACATGGCATTTGTACACAATGGAATATTACTCAGCAATAAAAGAAAATAAAATAATGGCATTTGCAGGTAAATGGATGGCATTGGAGAAAATAATGCTAAGTGAAGTTAGCCAAGCCCGAAATAACAAATGCTGAATGTTTTTTCTGATATAAGGAGGCTGACTCATAGTGGGGATGGGAGGGGGAGCATGGGAGGAATAGATGAATTCTATTTAGGGCAGTGTGGTGGGAGAAATAGGGAGGGGAAAGGGATTTGCAAGGATGGTGGAATATAATAGACATCATTATCCAAAATACACATATGAACACACGAATTGATGTCAACCTACTTTATATACAGAGATATGAAAAATTGTACTGTATATGTGTAATAAGAATTGTAACATATTCCGCTGCCATATATTTTAAAATTTTCAAAATGAAAAGTTGGCTCTTTGAAAAACAAATACATTTGATAAAACTTTATCCATACTACTGTAGAGGAGAGAAATACTCCAATTACTAAAATCCATGAAGAAAAAGGAAATATCACCATGAACACTAGAGAAATACAGAAGATAATTAGAAATTATTTTGAAAATTTGTACTGCAATAAAACATAATATATAGAAGTCATCAACAAATGTCTAGAATCATGTGACTTACCCAAACTGAGTAAGTTAAACAGATCATTTTCAAGCAATGAAACAGAAGATACTATCACAAGCCTACCAACCAACCAACCAATAAATAAATAAATAAATAAATAAATAAAGCCCTGGACTCAATGGATACAAGACTTCAAAAAAGAACTAACACCAACATTTCTCAAATTATTTCATAAAATATAAAAAGAGGGAGCCCTTCCAAAATCACTCTATAAGGCCAATATCTCCTTGATGCTAAAATCAGACAAACACTGAAAAGAAAGTGTACTTCAGAGCAATATCTCTAAAAAGCAGAAGCAAGAATTCTGAATAAAATTCTGGCAAATCAAATACAAAAACATATCAAAAGGATGGTTCATCATGATGAAGTGCTATTCATCCCAGGGATGCAAGGTTGGTTCAATGTAGAGATATCAATAAATGTAATTAATCACATCAGCAGATTTTAAGATAAGAAACTTATGACCATCTCAACAAATGCAGAAAAAGTATTTGAAAAAAATACAGCATCCCTTCATGTTCAAAACACTAGAAAATCTAGGGATAAGAGGAACTTATTTCAACATTTAAAAGGCTATCTATGCCACGCCTCAGGCCAACATCATTCTAAAGGGAGACAAACTGAAGACATTTTCTCTAAAATTTAAAAAAGACAGGGATGCCCTCTCTCACCCCTTCTATTCAATATAGTTCTTGAAACACTGGACAGAGCAAGTAGACAGATGAAAGAAATTAAAGAATAAGTATAGGAAAAGATGAACCTAACCTAGCACTATTTGCTCATGATATGATTCTGTACCTAGAAGACTCAAAAAACTCCACTAGAAAACTTCTAGAACTAAAATTCAGCAAAGTAGCAGGATAGAAAATCAACACCGGTAAATCAAAGGCATTTCTTTATATCAGTGACAAATCCTCTGAGAGAGAAATGAGCAAAACTACCCCATTCACAATATTCTCAATAAAATAAGATACTTGGGAATCAAAAAGAGGTGAAGGATCTATACAATGAAAACTATGAAACTCTAAAGAGAAATCAAAGACCTTAAAAGATGGAAAGATTTAACTTGATCTTGAATAGGCAGCGTTAATATTATCAAAATGGACCTACTACCAAAAGCACTCTACAGATTTAATGCAATTCTGATCAAAATCCCAATGGGATTCCTCATATAAATAGAAAAGCAAATATGAAATTTATCTGGAAAAACAAGAGACCCAGAATAGCTAAAGAAATCCTTAGCAGGATAAGGGAGGCAGGTGGCATTGCTATACCAGACCTTAAACTATTGTACAGAGCCACAGTAACAAAAACAGCATGGTTCTGGCATCAATACAGGCTGGCAGACAAATAGCCCAGAATAGAGGACACAGAGACCAACCCACTAAACCACAATTATCTTATATTAGACAAAGGTGCTAAAAATATGAACTGGAAAAAAGAGAGCATCTTCAACTAATGGTTCTGGGAAAACTGGAAATCCATATGCAGCAAAATAAAATTGAATCTCTCTCTCTCACCATGCATAAAAGTTAACTCAAAATGGATCAAGGGTCTAGGAATTAAACCAGAGACTCTCCAAATACAAGAAAAAGTAGGCCTTATCTCCATCATGTGGGATTAGGCTACAACTTCCTTAATAACACTCCTATAGCACAGGAATTGAAACCAAGTATCAACACATGGGATGAATTGAAACTAAAGATTTTTATCAAAAAAACTCAATAGAATAGAGAGCCTACTTTATGGGAGCAATTTTTTACCCCTCATACATCAGATAGAGCACTAATCTCTAGGGTATATAAAGAACTCAAACGTCTTAACACCAAAAAAAAAATACTAATAATCCAATCAATAAATGGGCCAAGTACCCGAACAGACACTTCTCAGAAGAGGATATACAATCAATCAACAATTATATAAAAAATGCTCATCATCTCTAGCAATCAGAGAAATGCAAATAAAAACTAAGATATCATCTCGCTCCAGTCAGAATGGCAGCTATTATAAAGACAAACAACAATAAGTGTTGGCGAGGATGTGGGGGAACACCCCATCAAAATTTCACCATGATTTCCTTTTCATTGAAGAAGGGTCCAAAGCAAACAGTTTGAAAATTCTCCTGGAAGGTTGAATTGATATGAAATTAGCCCAAAATTCTGAACTCTAAGAGTAAAAGCTGGAGCCATTATTACTAGGCACTAATGCATGTTATAAAATTATCATATTGCAGTAATTTGAGGACAAAAAAATATCACAATGCAGAAATTTCATAGGTGACTCCATATGTATGTAAATGTCATTGTAAGTGCAATAAAAAGGCCTAGATAAATGCCACCATCTCCAGCATAGGATTTGATGTGAATGAACAAGACAACCCAACGTGAAGGGAGGTGTGGGAACTGGAGGCGCAGAGCACTGGTAGGGCTTGGGTGCAGGACATGCGTGGTACTGGATTATACTCCAGCACCCCAAAGAAGCACATATTGAGAAGGATTATGTTTCAAAATTACACCAGAATAGGAGGCTCCTGGATTTTCTCCACACATGGATACACCAAATAAACACCTACTTATGTTTTGAGTCCCTCTTGAATAAAGTTATACATGGATTGAGAGACCTATGCATTAGACCACTGAGAAAATATCTACCATCTGAAGTGCAGGCAAAGTTGGGGGACACTTGGGCATTAGTCCTGCCTTGAGCGATGTGCCAAATAATTTGGACAGAATACCCCAATCCAGTGTCACCCAGAGTAGAGGAAGACTTCTTGGGGTCACAAATGGAGCACATTGGACACTAAATGACTTGTCGCTGGAAACACAATTTGTCTGGTGCTCATAGAAGAACAAACTAGATACACACAAGTATCAGGACTGGAAAAGGGATGGTTTTCTATGGCTGTGGAGGTTCATGAGCTTTATCCATGGGACGAGGGCAGAAGGGAAGCGAGATCAAGGGTCCCAGTTTATCCCTAGAAGGGATTTGCCCACATGATCTGCAAACTGTGGTTGCTAACAGTTGAGCTCCTCTCTAGCCAGTCCCTAAGGGTAGACAGGACAAATGCAGTCCACCCAGCAGCCCTGCCTGAGCACTCTCCCCCTACCTCAGTAATAACTCCAGGCCTGAGCAGTTCTTTCTGGAAGAAGGATGTCCAGGCACTCAGGGTCCCAACAGTTTTTTTCTATTCCATGGACTCTATCCTAACCCACCAAGCTTTGAGATCAATGGCAACTGTGCATGTGCAAATCTCCCTGGGTCAAAAACAAGTGGCTTCACATTGATGTGCAAGCACTTCCAGGGACTATTATCACCCCCCCACCCCGGAGTGAAGGAAAAGAATGAAAACCACAGCTCCTTGTTTCTTTATAGAATAGGCTCCCACCACCTTCTTGCAGTGAGCACTGGCAGCCTAGGTTCTAACCAACTGCATCAGGAATTCAGTCCCCAGCCAAGTAGGAGAGTTTCTGCTGTCTGAGCCCAGCTGTGCGGAAGGCTCCTATCAAAGAGATGAAGGAGTTAGTCCTCCAATGACATAGATATGGAGCAAGAGACATGCTGATGACATGGGGCTAGAATATAAGCTTAGTGCGGACAATTTTTAAAAATAGCATGGAGTTCTTTAAAAGCTAACAGAACAAAAACCACTCTTGATTTATTTCCAAAGGAACTTGAACTAGTGTGTTCATAAATGGCTGCATGCCCATCGCTGTTCCAGGATCCACAGGAGCCAGGATGAAGGAACGTCTGAAGTGGCTTCTGGATAAAGAGACTCCTCCCAGTAACAGGGACATCTCCTACTCCCCTGAGAAACTACTTCCCCTCAATGCACCTGCTCATAGGTCAACAGGTGGCTGATATGCATCAGACGCTCAGGAGACCTCAGATGAGCCAGGTGTGAGATCCTAGTGTCAGGCAGAGCCAAACCAGGACCAGGAAAATATCACAGAGGTCATGAGTCCCCTGGCACATGCAGTCCACAGGGGAGACACTCAGCCCAAAGACATTCTGAAAAGGTGTCTGGCCTGGGAGAGGAAGGGAAAATACACACACGTACGCATTTTTACAAATTTCAAGTGGTTTTTAGTGTACTTTTCTCTCATGTGAAATGCTCAAACAGAAAACAAAACTTTTGCTTCTTATTTTATTACATTGGGGAGGAAAATTGTCACTGGAAATGGGGACAGGGGACTTGAATTTGAGGAATTCAATGATACATATGTACAGGTTTCGTCGGGGAGACGGGTTCTGGATCGATCTGACACTTTGCTTCCCTTACATTTAGAACTTTCAGGGGGCCCCAGGCAGGAGGACCACACCTGTAAACCCAGCCACTCAGGAGGCTGAGGCACATGTTCAAGGCCAGACTCAGCCTCTGTCTCAAGATAAATGATAAAAAGTAGGAGGGATGTAGCTCAGTGGAAAAGAAGCTCTGCATTCAATCCACTATGACCCCCTGCCCCCCCCCCCAAAAAAAAAAAGCTGAGGAGGAAGAAAAACCTGAGACCCCTGCAGATCCCAGCCCCCTTGGGTAGGAAAAGGGCCCATGGAGTGGTGATTCTCAGGGTCCCAACACTCTGAAATCCACCACAGAAGAAATTCAGGGAGGAGACTTGAAATGGCAATTTGTCCAGGAGATACCCATGTGTTCAAAAATAAGAATAAAAAGAATCCTACATCTTTAGAAACCTGAGAAATGTAAACTAAAACCCTATCACAGAGAAAAATAAAGTATATCAATGAAGATAGGAAACAAAAGAATTCTAATAAACTCAAGGAGTTTTAGTGCTTCTTAACTATTTGTGGAAATTGTTTTTCTATTAAAGACACATGAGAGTCCCCCACCGCAGGGACTTGCTGCAATCAGTTCATAGGACCGAGATAATACATTACTAGTCATGGTACATTCAGCTTAAAAATAGTATAAGATACCATGGGTAAGTTTTACAGGGTGCCATATGCAGTTGGTGTTATGTATAACTGATGCACCAATAAACAATCCAGCATGCTTTACTCTTAATGGAAGCACCAAATCCTAAATTTCATCCACAAAGTTAAATATATGTAAACTTAACCAAGAGACTTTTGAATGATAAGAGAAAAAAATAATAAGAAAAAGTTATTAGCTAACACGTGCATTGTGAAGCTGTTCTGTTACAATTGTCATCAAGGAATCACGACGTCAACAGAGTCCACCCACGAACTCACGTGGTTGTAAAAATCATACTTAATTGCAATGGAAAAGTCATTATCAATCAAACCCTAACAAGGCCAATCTCAGAAACTTAGCTAGACCCGCGGTCAGAATAAAAACTAAAAACTACCAGGGAGAGAGCTCAATGGTAAAGCACCCTTCTGATAACTATCAAAACAACAACAAAAACAAACAAACAAAAAAAAACAATAAACTCCACAAAACTAGCTTAGGAATAGGCAAGGTCCCTGTTCACCGCAGCTTCCCTCCTGCAGGATAATGGTGTTTGGAAATTTGATTTTTTTTTTTGGGGGGGGTGCTGGGCATTGAACTCAGGGGCACTCCACCACTGAGCCCCATCCCCAGCCCTATTTTGCATTTGATTTCGAGGCAGGGTCTCCCTGAGTCTCTAAGTGCCTCACCCACTTGCAGAGGCTGGCCTTGACCTTGCAATCCTCCTGCATCAGCCCGCACCCCCAGCCGCTGGGAATGACAGGTGTGTGCCACTGTCTGGCTTGGAGATTGGATTCTTCTTATGGTCCCACCTGTCAATCACTACAGTCCGGGAAGACGCCAGGCTGCTTCGCTCACCTGCCAGAGAGATAGGACTTGAGCAGGGGCTGAGGCTGCCCCAGGGGATGAGGAGGCTGCCAGGAGTCTTCGCCATGTCAATGCTCTCCACCTGGCTGGCCAGGGGGACAGAGGGGCACTGTCTGCAATGGGTTCAGGCCTGTGGTTGCAGAGAGCCCCCTGAATCAGGGTCGGCCAACTCGGGTTCCCCCCACAGCTGGTCCCGCCAGATGGATTCCCTGCCCCGCCTCCCTCTGGAGCCTCCCTGTCCAGGCACCAGGTGCCACTGCACACTCACCATCCCCTGGTGCCCAGCCCCCAAGCCTGCCCTGGGGAGTTTCGGCTCCTACATGGCAGAGCCACCCGGGATCCTGGGCACCAGCGAAGCCTGAGTCCAACTACAGGAATCTGAGTGCAACCCAGGACCTCAGAGAAATAAATCCCATTCCGAGCGCGGAGGCCCGCCCCCTGCTGCTGGCTACGCTCAGGATTGGTCAGCGCTCAGCACGGGGGCTTCTGATTGGACAGGGAATCAGTCAGTCTCCACTCTCCACAGCCTGAGCCCAGAGAGCCTTTTTTTTGAGTGACAGGGGGGTGATATCTGCTCCAGGCAAGGAGGATACAAGAATGGCAGGGTTTGGGTGCAACTTTTTTCTTTTCCTTTTGAGGTCTCGGCATTGGGTTAGGGTCAGGGTGACCAGAATTCTAAGTTCTGTTGGGTTTTGATGTTAGGAAATTGAAGTCATTTCTTGGAAGTTTCACCACCTGGGCCTCCTCCTATAATAAGACCACCCAGAGCGTCTTTGGGTGCTGACTTGTCCTCTGTATATCTGTTCAAAATTCTCCAAGCAGAACTGGCCTTTCGCCCCTTGGGAACTGCCCAGTGGTGGAGGCTCTGGACTGGGCATGGCAGGCGCCCTGGAGGAGGCTCCGACCAGGTTGGCAGCATGAGCGCTGATGTTCCTCCAGCTGAGTTGAATCTATCTGGAGCCCACGTTGAGGCTGGAGGCAGAGTAAGGAGATCAGCACAGAAGAGACCCTGAGAGCGCAGACCTGGGTAAACCCCAGCTGCACCCAGGCTCCCACACTCTCTGGACACTGGGCGTTCAATTCAGAGGACTCGACCTCTGAGCCCCATCCCCAGCCCTAGTTTGAATATTGTTTAGAGAGACGGTCTCACTGAGTTGCTTAGCACCTTGCTTTTGCTGAGGCTGCCTTTGAATTCCCCATCCTCCTGCCTCAGCCTCCCCAGCCGCTGCAATGAAAGGCGTATGCCACTTTTTTTTCTTTCTTTTTGAGAGAAATACCTGCAGTGGCCACAGGATAAAAGCCTTGCACGGATCAAGGCCATCCTGGGTGCTCTCCCTGGTTCCCAGGCAATGGGATCCTGCCTCCTCCAAAAACCAGAGACACCCTGTCCAGGTGTGCATCCTTAGTATCAGCTGAATATGCTGCACTTATCAAGAAAAAAAAGAGAGAGACCCTACCTGCTTGTCTTAATGCAAACAAAGCTGATGTGTTTCCAAAGAGAGCTCTGGTCTTGTCCCACCAGTTCAGTGGTGCAAAAAGTCACATAATAATAAGAAGACTTCTCCTTAAGAGGGGCTCAAGGGTCTCTCTCTTAACGAATAACAATTTGCGTTTGACTGGGGTCCAGGAAAGACAACTCCAGATTTTCCTAATTAGGAAAATAACTCTATAGACTCAATGCAACCTGCTCCCCTCTGCCTTAATTAATCATGGAGGCCTCGAGGTTACCTGCCCCCTGGGACACCTGTAGATGAAGGGGGAGGGGTACTATCTTCTCCATGCAGCACTCTGAACCTCCACCTTCCCACAGGCTCCAACACCTTTGACAGCATCCAATGGGGGAGCGGTTTAGAAAATTCTGGAATGTACCTAAAGACATTTCCTCATCCGGCTATGATGCTATCAATTTGGTCCCATGGTCCTTTTCAGTACTCTTTATCTTCTTTTGTTTTATTGGTTCATCTTAGATATAGATGACCATAGTGTCCATTGTGGTAAACTTATCCAAACATAAAAATATACCTTATTCTCTTTAGGACCCCATTCGTGTGGGTGGCATGATGGGTGGATTCACTTAGGTATTTTCATACAATTAAATAGAAACATTATAGTCACTTCATGCTACTCTCTTTCTGGTTCTTATGTCCCCTCCCTTCCTGTTGCTCCCCCTTTCTCACATCTAGTGAACTTCTCTTCTTGACCCCCATTCCTTGTGAGGTAGATAACACATATCAGGGAAAACATGTGCCCTTTGGTTTTGGGGGATTGCCTTATTTTACTTTAGCATGATAATCTCCAGATCCATTCATTTACTGGCCACTGTTATGAAGTCATCCTTTTTTAAAGCTGAGTAATATTCCACTGTGTATACACACCACAATTTCTCTATCTATTCATCTGTTGGTGGGCATTTAGGCTGGCTCCATAGCTTAGCTAGTGTTAGTTGTGCTATCATGAACATGGATGTGGCTGTGTCCCTGTAGTATGCTGATTTTAAGTCCTCTGGATATATTCCAAGAAGTGGGATAACTGAGTCAAATGGTGGTTCCAGTCCTAGTTTCTTGAGGATTCTCCATCCTGCTTTCCAGAGTGGTTGCCTCAATGTGCAGTTTCTCCAACAAGGTGTGAGCATTCCCTGTCCCCCACATCCTCACCAATTTATTGTTATTGTATTCTTGATAATTGCCATTCTGACTGGAGTGAAAGAGAATCTCAGTGTAGTTTTAATTTGCATTTCTCTAATTGCTAGAATATGATGCCTTTTCAGTATTTTTAAAAAATCTTTTCTATTGGAGTCGGACACAATACATTTATTCTACCCGTTTATTTTTCTGTGGTGCTGAGGATGGAACCCAGTGCCTGCACATGCTAGGTGAGCACTCTATAGCTGAGCCCCAGCCCCAGCCCTCATTTTCAGTATTTTTTACTTTTACTTGTCAGTAACAGCAGCCCAAGTATTTGGGGGACCAGTTTTGCTGCTTTTGTGAAATGGGAACATTTCTCTTGAAGGAAGACTGGGAAGGCCAAGCCACATGCCCAGGATTACAGGGATGAGCAGTACATAGTTGTCTTGTCCAGGATGAGGAGATTATGTGGCTGAGAAGAGGGAAAGAGCTGGGGACACCCTGAGGCCAGAACCCTTCCTTCCCCCATGAGGGAAATGGTTAATTATTCTTGCTGTTACTTTTCTTCACCAAAATGTGAAATTTCCCTAAACTACCAGTTCCACTAAATTTAGGTCTCTGGATGGAGCTCAGATTTGTCTCGAGAGGCAAGGAAAAGTGAATAACCAACCCAGTGGTTCCAAAACCAACAAGCTAGACCTTGGGCTCCTTGGAGACAAAACACTGGGTTTTACCCAATAATTAACAATCCAACAGCACCCGACACCCAATTAATGGGGGATGGAGAATTGAATCAGTTGGTGTGGGGTTCTGTGGGTGGCCAGCTGCAAGAGCTTGCCTCTGGGGGCATTCCTTGCATCTGGGAGGTTTTTCAACACCAATGAGATAAACAAAGTGGTGAGAACACAAGCAAAACCCTCTGCAATATTCTATCCAGGAAAATTCATAAGCACTTTAAAAGCATCTTAATGTTTACCCTCAGTCAAATGTGCCTCAATCCGAATGAAACCATTTGAAAAGAGTTGTCAACATGAGAAGTTTCTAAAATCTGCTGGTTGTGGATCACTGCAAATCCATATGAGTCCATGGCTAAATACATAAGTAAAAATAGAAATCTAATAATGAGCATTTTCTTAAGACTTCTCTCCTGAAAACACTGCCCTATGTGCTTTGATAACTAAATGACCATTTAATCATTCCTCTGGCAACACTTGAGGTCCATAAAGAACTGTGGAACACGTCTGGTTGGGGCAGAAATGTTGAGACACCAACAAGAAAGTTACTCTGAACCTCAAAGAAAAAGATTCATAAATCACCAGAATGCAGGAATGCCCACAAAATATTTGTAATTAAAAACAAAATACTGGGTTTGGTGTTCAGTGACAGAGCACCTGCCAAGCACCTGTGAGGCACTGGGTTTGATACTCAGCACCACATTAAATAGAAATATGTAAAAAAAAAGGTATCCTGACCAACTAAAAACTATTTTTAAAAATAAAGATTAGATTTATGAAAAAGCAACTCCCTGCAATGCAGCATTTCTTCTAGAGCAGCTTCCTGGACCCGCAAATACTAGCATGATGTAAGCAAGCTTAGAAAAATGGGTGAGAAATTGCAGAAGTCTGATCTGGCCCCAACTCTAGTCCAGCCCCACATAAATGTCCCTCTCCAAATAGCAACACCTCAGACCACGTATTTGCTGTCTCTCCCTTTAGAGCTTTCTCACATTTTTCCTTTCTTTCTTCTTGTGGTGCTGGGGATTGAACCTAGGACCTTGTGCATGCAGGGCAAGCACACTACCAACCTCACTGAATCCCTGGCCCCTGACATTCTTTCCTGAATGTGCATCTGTTTTCTAAATAGGTCTGTTCATGCACCTGACAATGATGAAGTTGTTTTCTGATTTGAAAACCAAGGAACCTACTTTTTCTGAGCTGATGTCCCTCTCTCTCCCTGAAATCCCTTTTTATTTCACAACCTCACCCAGCAAAAGTCAGACTTGAGCTTTATAATTGTGTTGGGTTTTTTATTGTTTGGGGTCTGATATCACATATATCACTGGAGGGAGGTAATTAGCAGCCATGCAGTTTTTTTTTTTAATAAGCAAAGGACAAGGTTTGGTAGCACATGTCATTAAGGCCAGGAATTTGGAAGGCTGCTTCAGGAGGATATCAAGTCAGAGGCCACAGTTGGCCTCTTAGCAAGACCCTGCCTGAAAATAAAATATTCAAAGTTCTGACACTGGGTGAGTCTTCATGAAAAATGAAGGGTCAGAGTTCCTGTTTCCACAGTCTCCCCTTAGGATGCTGTGTGTAGGTGTGTGACTGTTACCTTCCAACAGGACCTAGAGCTGTTGCTGGTGTCCACCTGTATTAATAAATAGATCAAATGAAGTGAGAAAATAAGTAAAGCAATCAAAGATCTGACATTGTTGCTGGTTGTGATCTCAGAGATACAAAGGTTATGTTGTGTTTCTCGGATTTGTGTTCTTGCAAAAGGGAATTTTAGATAATACAAAAATCTTAATCAAAGTAGAGCAAAGTTTATTGGCCCAGAAATCACTATCAAGAAGGGGGGAGGAAAACAGTGAGTCTTCTCTGACATCTCTAGGCCTCACACCCCTTTGATCCTCTGGTTTATGGGAGATGCTGTTGGTGATTCCAGAGGTCTGCCCATAAACCAATTCCTACTCTTAACTGGCAGTAGGATGACATTGTGTTTGTAGGTTCCTACTCCACATGGTCTTGTCCAGAGACACCAAAGCAGAACCCGAGTGTGTGTGAGTGTGTGTGTGTGTGTCTTTGTGAATTTTACTATAATAAAAATTTTATTATGGCAGCTATTATGAAGACAAACAACAACAAGTGTTGGCGAGGATGTGGGGAAAATGGTACACTCATACACTGCTGGTGGGACTGGTAATTGGTGCAGCCAATATGGAAAGCAGTATGGAGATTCCTTGGAAATCTGAGAATGGAACCACCATTTTACACAGCTATTCTGTGGAACCAAACTATATGCCCTTCAGTGGATGAATGGATTAAAAAATATGCATTATTTATACACAATGGAATTTTATTCAGCAATAAAAGAATAAAATCATGTGTGTGTGGGAGATTATACTCTTGTTCTCTTGGTTTCTGACTTTTGGTTTCTGACTTTTAGGGAATAGAGTTTTTCTGAGATTATCACCAGTATCTTTGCCTTTGTCAAATGGTTATCGCAACTTACCTGTATTTCTTGCTATCTAACTTTTGTGGTTTTCCAATATGAGGTATGAGGTAGAAGTGGATTTTAAGTGGATATTTTTAATGTAGGGGTTCACTAATTACTATTAGAAGCAACAGATGAGCTCAGAAAAGTAATAAAATTTAGTATCATCAGTTATTTATGTGCATAAGAAAATAAGTAGCAAACATAAAATTAAAGACAGTTCTAATGACCATAATATCAAAAGCAAAATACTTGGGAATTTTTCAAGAAATGTGAACACTTGAACATTTAACATGACTTGTTTTTAGAAAATATACCATTATCCCTAAGCCACCTTCTTTTTTGTTGTGACCTTAACTCATAGAAAAAAGATAGGTATTAAAATTTTCCCCTGTGATCCTGAGGACAGGACTTAGGTATGGTCTACCAGTGAGCTCTATCATCATCCCATTTTTATTTTTCTTTGAGATATGGTCTTGCCAAGTTAGTGAGGCTAGACTCATAGTTGTGACCCTCAAGGCTTGGCTTCCATGTCAGCTGGGGTTACATGCATGTGCCATCAGAACCCTGGTAGGGATTCACCTTTTTTGTTTGCTTTAGTTGTAGTGGACACAGTACTTTTATTTTATATATTTATTTTTATGTAGTGCTGAGGACTGAACCCAGTGCCTCACATGTGCTAGGCAGGTGCTCTCACCCAGAGCCCCAGCCCCAGGGATTAAATTCTTGACTTTCATATTACAGGTTGGCTCAGGATAATATCTAGGTTTGCAAACGTGAATAATGTCCCCATTTTGTGAGTAGAAGTTAGAGGCCACAATGAGAGAAAATGTCTATCCTTATCCTTGGAAGAGGAACATCAACTGTGGATTCACCTGCAACTTAGTATTTGAGGATTTTCCAGATATTAAAAATATAAGCAAAAGAAACATGAGGTCAAGGCTCTGAGGAAGGGGGAGTAAATATTTCAAATTGTGAGGCATCAGATTGAGAAATGCAATGCTAAGGTAGCTGGGTATGGAGAATAGTGTCCCTCACATTTAACTGTAGGATCACAGAAGACATAGAAGAAAATAAACCATTTACTGGGTACATTTTTAAAAGATGATCATGGGTAGGACTTGGTCAGAAGTCATCATTATCACACTCCACCCACATGCCCACACACATTACTTCCCTTTTACCTCTTCCCCACTTTAGCAGTCAAGTCAACATCCACTCCTCAAGGTGCATTCTTGCATGAAGAGAAAGGACTGAGCCACAGTACCCTGGGGATCACAATGGGCACATCTTTGCCTAGCTTATGGCAGAAACTAGCAAAGGAATGGCAGAGTTCAGGAACATCTCTGTCTCCTTTCTCTCACAAACAAATAACTAGAGATTTCAATTATAAATTGATGGATGAAGTGAAATTGGGAGTATTGGGCCAAATATTTGCAACACTGAAAATATAAATGTTCAGCAGCCTAATGTCTTATTTTTTATCTTTGTTTTTGTTTTTTAATGCTGTGGATTGAGCCCAGGAGCACTCAACCTCTCAGCAACATTCCTGATCTTTTTTATAATTTAGTTGGAGACAGGGTTTCACTGACTTGCTTAGTCCCTCCCTAAGTTGTTGAGGCTGGCTTTGTATCAGCCTCCAGAGACAATGGGATTACAGTCATGCACCACCACACCTGGCTAAGGTTTTATTTCATTATATGCAGAAGAGCAGTTTTTTGCGTAATATAACCTACTGAATGTTCTCAAAATATTGCACTTTATGAAAGATTCAAAGAGAGATATTATAAACTTTATATTAACAAACTTGAAGAATATGATTTTTCTTATGTCTTTTCTTTTTTTCATGATATAATCAGGCTAAGACATAGTTTTCTAGTTTATTTTTTTTGGGGGGGGATGTATACTAGGGATTGGTCCCAGTATCACTCAACCACAAAGCCACTGCCCCAGTCATGTTTAATTTTTTTTAGAAACAGGGTCTCACTGAGTTGTATAGGTCCCTTTTAATTTGCTGAGTCTGTCTTTAAACTCGTGAATTTTCTGCCTCAGCCTCCAAAGCCATTGGGATTGCAGGTATGTGCCCCCACTCCCAGTTTTTTCATTCTTTTGTAGTCGTTGCTTCCTTTTGTTACATAAATTCAAGGTGAATAACAGTATGTTTAACAATACAGACATAGAGAAAAGCCAGTGATGCAGGTAAGCAATTGAACATATCAACCAGAAAGTAGATTATGTATTCACCATGGTGTATTACTCAGCCATCAATACAAACTCCTCTAATGGTCAGCAAAATAGATAAAATTGGATGATGTCATGCTAAGTGAAGACATACACAATAGTGTCACATCTCATACGTTAACTAATATAATATCATGTGCAAGTTCAATAGTGAATAGTATGGCTGAGGTGTGTGGGGGGGCATCAAGGTCAGAAGAGGGTGTTTGAATATTATGAATACATGTATATGCATATATATAAAAATCACACTGAATCCCATTAGTATGTGCAATTGCTATGTGATGATAAAACCCATCATCTCTCATAATTATCCATTTTGCACTAAGAACAGAATCCTGCTGTCTTTTGGAATTTCCAGTATATTATGCAATATTATTGGTGATGCTCCCTGATAACAACCTGGCTCTCCCTACACATCCATTCTATTTTCTGCCAGGCTCTGAACATAGAGTATACAATGTATTTCTGCATCTGGATCATCTCACTTAGCCTAAAGTCCTCCAGCTTTTCTGTGTTATTGGAGAATATTCTTTTGTTTCTGGGGTTTCAACCCAGGGTTGCCTTACCTGTGACAGAGATCCACCATCATTTTATTTTTCAGTTTTAAGACAGAATGTTACAAATCTACTAAGGCTAGCCTTCAAATTTTGGCAACACTGCCATATACACCATCCTTATTTTAAAGTTGAGTAATAAGTGAGGTGTGGAGGCACATTTCTTTTGTCATGCTAGGGACTCGATAGGCTGAGGGAGGAGAATCATGATCTTGGAGCCAGCCTCGCATCTTGGTGACACCCACTGCACCTTAAAAGACCTTGTCTCAAAATAATGTTAGAAAAACTAAAAAGGTTATATATGTATGTTGATACATTTGTGTGTAAACACAGTGATAAATCTCTCTTTATTATCTGTAATATACCATAGGTTCTTCTGCCTGAGATACTCTTTGAAAATTTAGGTTGTGATAGTATGGCAGTTAACTTGGGAGGGTAGATATTCCTAAGGATGGATTTTATTTCCTTCAATTGTTGAAGTGGTTAATGTCAGCTGTCCATTTGAGTGGATTGAGATACCCAGAGAATTGGTGTGGACGATCTCTGCAGGTGTCTCTGAGTGTGCTTCCAGAAGGCTGAGTCAGAAAGCATGGGGAATACCTGTAATGAACATATGTATTGGTATTCAATAGGTTTGATTTTAAAAAAGCAAGAGAAGCAGTCACTCACTTATGCTCCAAGCTTCTTGAAGTCCCCTTTGGGGACTTGCACCATTGGCTCTACCTGGGTCTTTTAAAAATTTTTTATTTGTTTTAATTAGTTATCCAAGACAGTAGAATGCATTTATATACTTTGATATATCATACATGGATGGGATGTAATTTCTCATTTTTCTTAGTATACATATTGTAGAATGACATGGGTCACACAGTGACATACATACATAAAGCAATCATGTCTGTTTCATTCTTTCTTATCCCCACATCCCCTGCCTTCCCCTGCTTTCACTTTCCTCTACCTAATGTAAGTTAATGCGATTCTTTTTTTATTTTCCATTACAATTCTTAATACACATATATTCCACAATTTTTGTATCTTTTTTATGTAACATATGTTGACACCCAATTCATTCTCCATACAAGTATTTTGGATGTATGACACATTCCACCATCCTTGCTAATCCTCGTCCCCCTCCCTTTTCCTCCCACCCTTCTGCCTTATCTAGAATTCATCTATTCCTCCTATGCTCCCCCTGCATACTCTACTGTAAGTCAGCCCCCTTATGTCAGAGAAATATTCCGCATTTGTTTTTTTGTTTTTAAAGGGGGGTGGCATTGGCTAACTCTAGTTATTATCTTCTCCAACTCCATCCATTTACATGCAAATGCCACGATTTTATTCTTGCATTTCTGAGTAAAATTCCATTGTGTATATATGCCACATTTTTTTTTATCCATTCATCCACTGAAGGGCATCTATGTTGGCTCCATAGTTTAGCTATTGTGAATTGTGGTGCCATAAACTTTTATGTGGCTGTGTCCTTGTAGTATGATGTTTTTAAACCTTTGTCCTTAGACTGAGGAGAGGGATAGGTGGGTCAAATGGAGTTTTCATTCTCATATTTCCAAGGAATCTCCATACTACTTTCCAAATTGGCTGCACCAATTTGCAGTCCCACCAGCACTGTATGAGTGTATCTTTTCTCCACATCCTCACCAACACTTATTGTTTTTTGTCTTCATAATAGCATCCATTCTGACTGGAGTGAGATGATATCTTAGAGTAGTTTTGATTTGCATTTCTCTGGTTCCTAGACATGATGAGCATTTTTTCATATATTTATAGATTGTATATCCATCATCTCCTGAAAAGTATCTGTTCAGGTCCTTAGCCCACTTGTTGACCAGGTTATTCATTTTTTCATCTACCAGGATCATTTAAGTCCTCTATCCTGGAGCACAGCTGCTTCATTTGCTTCCTCATATTGTGAAGCTTCCAGCTTCTTGGATTGAGCTGTTACCAGTTTCCCAGTGTTGCCATCCTGTAGGCAAACATTTGGTGAATATTCCTCTCATGATTATGTGAGTAAATATAATAAGCTCCTTTCTGTATACACATGTACATTTTGTGTGTATTCTATTTTCTGAAGAATCCTAAATATACAGGCATATTCTCAACTTCTAGGTCATATTGCATCTCTAATTATAATTTTTTGAAAAATCCCTTATAGTTTTTTAATGTCTATTCAAATTTATATTCCTGGCAAGGATGTCCAAATGTTTCCTTTTCTGCATATCCACTGCAGTATGTGTTACCTACCAACATTTTGAGGATTGAGTCCACAAGCGTGTGGTTATATCTCATTGTGATATAACCTGAAAGCATAAAAATTTCAGAAGAAAATGAGAAAAATTTTTTGCCATTGGTATTGGCAATGATTTTAGTTAGAATATGCAGAGACTGGGCAAGGAAAAACAGCTGAGACTATATAAAGCTAAAAATGCTTCTATACAGCAAAGGAATCAATCAATAAAATGTAAAAGTGGACTTGGTTGAAGAAAACCATTTCTAGCCACATGTCTGAAAAAGCTCAAAATATACAAAATATAAGAAACTTACACAACTCACCAAAATTTAATATAAACCCCTCATAATCTAATTTAAATATGGTAAACTACTTGGATTCTGCCCTAAAAATTAAAAAAGTGTGATATATGAAAGTACTCAAGATCACATATTAGGCTACATAAACTGATAATTTAGCTTTTCTGCTTTATTTGTCTCACATGATTATGGGTGCACACTCTCAATCCTTCACGGGGCATCTTGAGATCAATTAGCAATATGCCAGGTTCTCATTTTCCCCACATTAGCTTCATCCTTATTCCATCTTAATTGCAAGAAAATCCGAGTTGGTAAACAACAAAAAAATATAGATAAATTGCTAGATAATCATCAACTTTGAAAATTACTTAAGAAATCAATAAATACATTAGTAGACCCAGATGTGAAGAAATATAAAATAGACCTACAAATCGACATTTAACTTTACAGCTGCTCATAATAATACTTGCAGTTATGCTGATATGGGAGCACATGCTTCACTACCTTGAGGCCACAGCAGGAGGAGGATTTAGGCTAAGGAATTTGAGGCCAACCTGGCAAAAATCCAGCTCTAAAAATTGACCCACCAAAAAACCAAACCATAATCACATTTTTAAAAAGGAGCCTTCACATGTGATTTCTATGAAACATGTAATTAGGATCAGTAACAATAATTCATAATCACGTCTAAATGTAGAAGAAGAAAATTGACTAATTCTTTCTGTAAGGCAAGAAATACCAGCTAACAAAGCATAAGAATGGAAATTTCAGACCATCTTTTTATAGATGTTGATGCAGATATTCAAAACCCCTAGCAAACTGAGAACAACCACAAAAAGAATGATTGGACTTCATGACCAAGAGGGACATTGTCATATGGGAAGTTTCCAAAAATCATTTTGATAGAGCAAATCTCTGGCAAATCACTTACTAAATTATTGTAAAACCTATGGCCAATTATGACCAGAGGAAAATTCTTTTTCAATCCACTTAATGGCAGCTGTGAACTGTTTTCATACTTATTGATGTGAACTGAAGTGTTTATCAATTTATTTTTAGGAAAAGAAAAAAAATGTATGCTTTTCTAACTTATAAGTGTTGTTTGAGAATATTAAATTGTATTTTATACATCAAAAATCAAATAGCATATGCAGATGATACTATTATTTCTATAATGTTTCTAAGCAATTTCCATGAACTAATGAAACATAAGAATTACTTTAATAATGTCATGGGCTAAATGGTCAACATTAAATCATTTAAATTATATACAGTAGCAGTGAGCAGTGTTAAAATCGAGGCACAATCCATTCACAAATATAGGGAAAACAATCTAAATGAAAATATTAACAAAAGAATTGTTCACTGCAAAGTAAAAAATTAAGGTGAAAGTAAAATGCAAAAAAGATCATGGAAACAAAATGGGAAAACTGTTAATATTCAATAAATAAAAGTCTGATTTTGGGTTATAAGGGTTGATAGGCTTCCTCCAGATTAATGCGTGGGGTGGGGCCAGGCTTCCTCCTCCAATCTGATATGTATTCTATATATATGAGTTAAGTTATTAATTGAGTTATTGAGCTCTATAGTTTCTTTATTCAACTTTTGTTTGGAAGATCTATCCAGTGGTGAGAGAGGTTTGTTAAAGTCACCCCAGATCACGTTGTGGTCAATTTGACTCTTGAACTTGAGAAGAGTTTGTTTGAACATAGGTGCCCCATTGTTTGGGGCATATATATTTATGATTGTTATGTCTTGTTGGCATATGGTTCCCTTGAGCAGTATGAGATGTTCTTCTTTATCTATTTTGATTAACTTTGGCTTGAAGTCTACTTTATTTAATATAAGTATGGAGACCTCTACTTGCTTTCAAGGTTCATGTTAGGGGTATGTTTTTTCCCAATCTTTCACCTTCAGTCTGTCTTTTCCTGAGTCTCCTGGAGGCAGAATATGGATGGATTTTATTAAAATCCAGGCTAATAGCCTATATTTTTTGATATATCTTTTGATTGGTGTGTTTAAGCCAGTAACATTTAAGGTTACTATTGAGACATGGTTTGTATTTCCAGCCATCCTTGTTTATTTTTTTCCACTTGACTTGAAGTGTTATTTATTGTTTAAGTTTTAATTGGTATCTACATTTACGATCCAGCATTTTAATTGAACATGTGTAGTAATCAAATCTGTGCAATTTCTACCTTCTAAAATATCATTTTGATGTTTGAAACCTGTGAACTCTTTTTAGAATGTCCACAGTCTAATAATTACTTGTACGATTCAAACTATGGGCTATAAACCCTAAGAGTTACTTTTCCCTCTTAACGGCTTTTTGGCACTCTTTGCCATCTGTCTCTTAAAACAGATATAAAAAGCTTTTCTAGTTTGTGGTTCTTTGTGATCAACTTTTTCAGCTTCAAAATATGAGTGCAAACATACAGGATTTGTGAAATATTAAAAATCACTAGATAAAGACAGTCTCCCATGGTAAATCCAGAAAAAAAGAATATAAATTTAAAAATTGTAGACTATAATCCCAGTGCCTTAGGAGGCTAAGACAGGAGGATGGTGAGTTCAAATCCAGCAACAGCAAGATCTTGAGCAACTTAGTGATTTGCTGTCTCTAAATAAAATACAAAATAGGAGTGGAGATGTGGCTCACTGGTTGGGTGCCCATGAATTTAATCACTGGTACCCCCCCAAATATATTAGGGTTCACGTTTAATCACTAGGCCTTAGTTATTTTGGGGTGAGATCTATATATAAATGGCAAATGCCAATTCTTATGAATTTATTATATGTAAGTGAAATATTAAATATTTTTATATTATAAGCTCAAATTGATCTATATTAACATTTAAAAATAACTTAAAAATGCTTTTAGGTGAGGCTGAATGCCTGCAATCTCATCAGCTCAGGAGTCAGAGGATTACAAGGCCAAAGCTCAGCAAGATTTTGTCCCAATATAAAAAAAAAATGGCTGATGAGATAGTTTAATGACTAACTTCCCAGGGTTCAATCTGGGGTACAAAGGAAAGGAGGAGGGTTTTAAAATTGCCTTGTCTCAACAACAAAAACAAATGTGAAATTTAAAACCAAAAACTGCATTCTACCACTTTTCTGTGACACACAGAATCTACTTTGATTCATTTTAAACATTTGAATCCTACACCATCCAAGTTTTCTAAATCTCAATAAATGACATGTTTTAATCACGTGTGTCTCCAGGCCATTCGATGAGTTTAAGATCTGTGTATCTGAGGAATCTGCAGTCATAGAACTGGAGTGTGCAGGTGCCATGAATTTGCAGTAATAGTCAAGAACTCATGGATGGGTTTGTTTATTGCCTTGAAACTGTTGGAAAATTGTGTTCTGATGATCAACTTCTATACAAATATTGAGAAAAACTTAGACCCTTTCCTGATACTATGCTTCAAAGAAAGGGACACAATCTCATGCAATAATGAGGAGAACTAATCTTCATACAGGTAGTGGCCAGGAGAAAGCACAGTCTGGTCATTCTGCTAGCTCCAGTTTTGAACCACAATCACCACTAAATGATGTGCATCAAGTATGATTAAAATTGTGTAAATGTACCATGGTGGTGTTGTGAAGAAATATCTATAGTAATGTCCATGCTAAGGTACCATTGTTGTTAGGAAGCATCCTGGGGAATGGGAATGATACACAGATGACTGAAATCCTGAGCTATGTACCTTCCCAGCTGTGCACATTATGCCTGGCACAACATAGTCCAGGAGATCATGAGACATAACACAAGCTCTCTGACATCAAGGAGGTATTCTGAGAAACACCCCTCAAACAAGTGTCTACGGAGTGATACTTCCAGATTGGTCCACAGATGTCCTATTGTACTGGGCACTCATGTCCTTTATGCACTGGAGAAATCAAGCTGCCCCCTAGAGTGGGCATTCTGTGTGGAAAGATATGTATATTACAAAAAATCTAACACAGATTTCTGAAATAGGTTACATTTGAAGAATTCACATATGGTAAGAAGAAGGAAAGGCCAAGTGAGGAGATGAGAAAAAACAGATCACACATGAAAAAGAAATTTTCAAAAAAAAAAATCACAAGTTTTATTTGTTAGAGCTGATAGTAAAGACTCCCTCTAGTATCTGGATCCAGGAAGGAGTCATATTAGATATGGTGCTGTCACTAAAGTCAGGGGAGGCTGTGTGATACATGCACCATCATCTGTGTTGCAACCATCTAGTGAGGACTGCTCAGGCAGTAGACATGAGCAGGTGGACAGGACAGAAGTAGAGAGAATTACAGGAGAAGGACACCCCACTGCACGTCAGGGTTATTTGGACCCTCTGGGTGGGCACATTCCAGGGTAAAGTGAGAGGAAGAAGCATCTCTTCTCCCATATGCAGTGTGAGCACCATCCTGTTCATAAGGGATGAGGAAATACGATCTGTCACCCCTAACAACACATGTGCAGACTTACACCTTGGGGTTGTCCTCATCACCCAGCTCAGCTTTACCACTACTGCCAACTCTCCCCATGTCCCCTTGGTATTCACTAACAGACAAAAGGGAGATGGAGAATTGAGACTGGTCTTTTTTCAAGCAAGTGTACTGATGTCAGCCTTGGCAGAAACCTCTTACTGGTGGCTCTTTATGTGCTGGGAATCTATGAAGAGCACTAAGGAGAAATGAATGACACCTCAGAGAGGGTGACATTATCACCCAGCCCCTCTGCTGCAAAACACACCCTCCAGTAACATGACGAGCAAACCCTGGGAAATACTTGACTGAATGAATGGCAGCTATTTGTGAGAAGTAGATATTAGAACCATGGGTTGCTTTTGTAAATTGTCAGGGTGTGAAAATACAGCTCAGGGTTCACACTTACATCTATAGTATTTATATTACTATCATTTTAAATTTCTCCTGAGAAAAGCCACTAGAAGAGGAATTGTTCTTTAAACTCAAGAAAGAAGCAGCCCCAGAGGTGCTTCTCTGTGGGGACAAGTGCATGGAGTACTGCATATAGGGCATAGGTTAAGGGTGTCTGTATGGCAGGCCACTCCCCATGCTAGGCGTGTGAGTGGCAAACTGCTTACCCCATCGGCACAGCTCTGAGCAGGAGGCCATGTGTTGCAGTCCCACTCTTTAATTGTTCACTGCAAGGACAGTTAGCATACATTGCATTGGTGGCAGTCTATATTCTGCATAGGTACTGCCTGAGTACATATACATGGTAACTGCACAATAAAATCAGGCCTGCTTCCTGCTTGGTCTCTGGAGGTCTTGATTAGAGACTCCACAGCCACACTCTCCTCTACTCTGTTCTGTGGACCTTCTCAGGGTTGAGAGACCCCAACCTCCCATTACTGCGAAACGCACATGATCCTGCAGGAGGGTCCATTTTCCCTGACTGATATTGCGATGGAAGAGTCAAGTTCTGCTTTCATCTTTCCTGCTTTATCTTGTTCTGTGGGTCTTAGGGTCACATTTATCTGTGCATGCTAATGACATAAAAAATTGAATTTTGGAAAAAAATCTGAAAGTGACCAGGGTAGGATGGATTTCAAGTGTCCTGAATGTTACCCTAAGAAAAATTGAATTTACACACTTCCATTATTAGATATTAAAAAAGGTTTTTAGTGATTAAAACCTAATGGACTAATACATAAAAATATTCTTCCATATTCTTGTTAATTATATTCACAAGCCTATAATTTGGCACCATGAATTGGAACTTACCAGCACAGTTATTTGATTTTCTAAAATATTTAATGTACTTCCTTCTGATCACGGTCCCTTATTTGACACTTACCAACTGAAAATTCTTAACCATGTGAGATTCCATTCTATAAAATGAGGTTTTGAATGTAGAACCTCATTTCCCTTTAAAGATTTTAAAATGTACAATTACTCAAACATAATTGTTCTATGAATCATGAAGATGACCAAAGCAAGATTATCAATCAAAATATTAAAACTTATTAATTCCCTGGTAATAAGTGTACAAATTAGTAGTGTTTAAAATCTCTCCATGACATACCATATGTATGTTATGTCCCATGAAGTTATTAAATTAAAAAATGAAGAAGTAAAACTGACATTCCCTGTAAGAAAAATTGACTCATTTTAGCAGGATCTCAAAGAAGCAAATATCTTTAGAAGACAATATCCTCATTACACCATACAGAACATAGTCCTCTGGGCTCCAACCATCCTAATGAGCTCTGAGGACCATGTTCTGTATGGTGCAATGAGGATATTGTCTTCTAAAGATGTTTGCTTCTTTGAGAAGCAAAGAAGCTACTGGGAAACCTCACAAGTAGACGGAATTTCGTCCTCCAATGCCCTTTTTAGAATCCACAGTAACTCTGCATCTGAGGACACAGAGGTACTTTGTCACCTGAATAAGCTGAGCAGAGCACAAACACTTGTAAGTTTTATGGAAAAGATGTGTTTAAGTCCTGTCTCTGCAGATTTGTAATTTTAATGTCTGTAGAAAGGCAAGAAGTTCCCACTGGAGAACAAAGAACTGTGGCTTCTCCAGTGGGACATATCATCTCTCTTAATTTTGTTGTCTTCTCTGATGGATAACAGCAACACAAGAGATCTGGTCTTCAAACTCTTAAAGTTTCCTGGACACATCTGGAAAAGGATCTTGATTGAGATCATTTTCTCATGTTGATAAGGAAACTTAAATTACTCTAATTCTGGTCCTAGAATCAAATTAGTCCAAACCCTGTCCCACAACCTATAATGCCTCTACTTTGATGTGAGGGACTCCTGGTACCCCCATAATTTCCATGAAGCCCTGAAGTGTGTGATGGGCTCCTCTTTCCTAGTTTGCACATGGAGCACACATTATTCGGGGTAGTGATGGTTTGGTAAGTCATCCTTTCCAAAGTGACAGTCCTGTGGCACAAGCTCTAAGTGAAATATTAAAATTAAGAAAATAAGAGGAAGAGCTATAGGTCACAGGTTGTAGAAATCACAGGCAGATGGAATCTAGTCAGAGTCGAGGCAGAGTCCAAGCTGGAGTCCACTCTAAAAAACCTACATGATCAACTCCACCTTCTCTGAGAGAAAACCATGTAAAAGCAGGCTCAGTCTTCTGGGTACTTTATATAAATATACATAAAAGCACTAAAGTGCTATATTATCTAGAGTCAAAACAAAGGACAGGCATTTCAAGCAGACCCAATTATGTTCCAGTTGTAGAAATCAGAAGATACTTCTTGAACACTGCCATTATCAACATGTGAAGGGTAAGTACAAGCATGATAATGAATGAAACGTTTGTTTTTTCTAGATATGGCTGGAAACGTGGACTAAATGGAAATATATAAAATGAAAACTTATATCCACAGACAGCAATTCCACATGGATAGGATGAGGGAGGTTGGAAAACTGAAGAAGAAAGTCACAATAATTGCCAAAGCATGAGTCCTTCAAAGCCACATGAGAGGAAAACATAAAACAGGAAAAGGGCACAAGTCGTTGAACAAGTATTTCAGCATATGAACACTTAGGAAAGACACATCAAGGGTGGAGGAAAAGAATTCCCTCATGCAGCCTTCATCCTGGACCAGCCACATGAAAGTTTTGTGCCTTTGGTGAATTGGCCTCTGCCTTACTCCCTGTCATAGCCCATTAATCACCAACGTGCCACCTGGAATACTGTCCCTCATATACACTCACCTCCTGGGAGGCTTCTGAATGAGCCATGGCAAAGGGTTGGCCAGTACTCCCAACTTTGTGGAGCCAAGAAGAGCTCATTGGAGAGGTGGAGAATTGCAGACCACACCTTTGTTGTAATGTGGACATGCTGAATAATTAGGTGTTGTTGAGTCCAATCTCTTTGTAGCCATGATTTTTCATAGAGAGGAAAATAATTTCATCTCTAATTGTGAGGATTAAGACACAATATACTGAACAAGTGGGTTCCAACCAGTTCAAGAAGGCTCTCTGGGAAGCTGGGCATGGTGGTATTTGCCTGTAATCTCAGCAGCTTGGAAGACTGAGGAAGGAGGGTCGTGAGTTCAGAGCCAGCCTCAGTGAAAAAAATTTACTAAGCATATCAGTGAGATCCTGTCTCCACATAAAATAAAGATAGGGATGTGGCTCAGGGGTTGAGTGCCCCTGAGTTCAACCTTTGTCATCGTACCATTCCCAAAAAAGAAGAATGTCTGGGGAGTGAGTCTCATGCTTTGGATTTATAAGAGCTTTCATGGAGGTTCAAAAGTGTAGAACTAGTATAGGGTAAGTGTTATGGGCCATACTCTGGGTTGGATGTGCATGCATTTGAATCCAGGCTTTTATATATATCTATATATATTATAAATTTGATGTTGATCTATTGATGGAATATTTCCTACACAAGGCATGGATGTGCTTTATTTAAAGTCTGAAATAATAGATTTATATTTTAAACCATCTGCAGCTACATATTGTAAAATAACAGTCATCAGAAAATCATGCATGTGAAGCCAGATCATTTCATGACTCTTTAGAACATGTAGATCTATAAGGCAAGATAGTAAGAGAAACAATAAAACTGAAACATTCATGAACTTGGAATACCATTTAAAAATCTGAGGTGAATGTTGGTCCACAATCTGACTTCCGTAACAAGACCCCTACAGCACAAAAATTAAAAATCAAGAATAAATAAAAGGGATAGATTCAAACTAAAAAGCTGCTTCTCAGCAAAAAAAAAAAAATAATGTGAAGAAAGAACCTACAGATTTTATACAAATATTTACCACATGTAATTCAGAAAAATCACTAATGTCTAGGGTATATAAAGAACTCAAAATTAACACAAACAACAACAACAATAACCAATTAACAAATGGACTCAGTAACTGAACAGACAACTTCACAGAAGAAATATAAGCCATTAGCAAATATATGAAAAAACATCCCACATATCTAGCAATTAGGAAAATGTAAATCAAAATTACTTTAAGATTTTATCTCACTTCAGTCAGAATGGCAATCATTAATAATACAGGCAACAATAAATGTTGGTGAGGTCGTGGGGAAAAGGAACACTCACACATTGCTCATGAGATTGACTCCAAATTCGTGCAACCACCACGGAAAGCAGTATGGAGACACCTTGAAAAACCAGAATGGAACCATCATTTGACTTAGCTATCCCTCACTTTGGACTATACCCAAAAGACTTAAAAGCAGCATACTAGAGGGGAAACAGCTGCACCAATGTTTACAGCAGCACAATTCACAATAGTTAAACCACAGAACCAACCTATGTTTCATTCAACAGATGAATGGATAAGTAAAATGCGATTATATATATATATATATATATATATATATATATATATATATATATATATATAAAATTTTCCCCATCAATGGAATATTACTTAGCTTTAAAGATGAATGAAACAATGCCATTTGGTGGTAAAAGGATAGAGTTGAAGAATATCATCCTAAGTGAAATAAGCCCCGTAAACACACACAAACACAAAGGCCAAATGTTCCCTTCAATAAGTGTATGCTAATTCACAATGGGGGTGGGGAAGAATACTTAGTTATATTAAGTACAAATGATTGCAGGGAGGGGAGGGAATATGGGGATAGAAATGATAGTAGAATGAAACAGACATTACATATAATACATAATATACATAGATGATAAAGGACTCAACAAGGGGCGGGGAGAATAGAAATTCAGTGGATTAGACAAAGTTGGATTGAAGGGAAAAAAGGGAAATAGGAGTACAAATGACAGTAGAATGAATCAGACACCACTTTTCAATGTTTATATATAAATACACCACCAGGGAAGGTCCACACCATGTACACCTCAAGAATGAAATGCTAACTAAAATGAGTTTTACTCCATGTATAATATGTCAAAATTTGCTCTACTATCATGTATACCTAAAAAGAGTAATAAATTTTAAAAATGACAAGGGAAAATTTGTATACCGAGAAGGTTTGTCAGTTAAAAACACTTCAATGAATCGTAATGTCATTAAGGTTAAATAAAAGTATAAAAGAGTACCTTGAGCCCATACAAAACAACAATGGTAAATAGAGTTGCCCAAGTCAGCCTGCACAACTAGCTATAATCACAAAATTTTTGGTTTACAACTCTTTTCTATTTGTTTTACAAACCAGCACAAGAACAATACTTACAAGTTGAGCAGAGAGGAAACATTACATAGCAGTATTATACTATGAATAGTGCTGTGTGCACTCAAAGCATTCTCAATTTCCTCGCCCATGCAATAAAAAACCATGCAGTTGAAAGATACACTAGTTACTGATTAGATAACGCATACATGTGTTTGTGACATTCAGTTTGTGGGCAGCTGCTCAACTTCACAGGTCAGATCCAATAGATAAGGAAGACACTCTCTTCACCCAAGACAGTGTTTCCTTGAGTCATACTATGAAAGCAAGAGAGAAAGCAAAAGTGAAAGACACAGGCAACTGTATTGCCAGACTAGGAAAACCCAACCACTGAAGCTATGTACTGGGGAGTCCCAAAGAGCTTTTCAGGGTCCTGACTGGGAAGTGCTGGGCAGAGCATCCTCTCCACAGGTGAGAGTCTGAAGTCTTGTTCTAACTTGTATTGAAAGTGAGGCCAAATAAATACAAGTTAGAACAAAGAAAACTTCATTCTAACATCATGCATGACCTGGTGATCCCCTGAAGAACACCAAGTCCTCCCAACAACAGGTCAGATCCTAGAGGAGGGAGTGATAGCCTTGAGATGACTAAATAAATTGGGATTTTAATGAGTGAGCCACCCAGCCAGATGCATTGAGAAATCAGCATTCTTTAGCTGTTTCATCCAAGATTGCAGACATCATTCAATCAAGAAAAGGGAAGATCTTTAGTATTTTCCTTAGACCTCTAGGACTAAATCTTCCATCCTGGGCTTATAAACAGTTTAAACTCTCATATGTAAAACGAAGCCAGTTTTCTGCATAAAATAATGTGGAGATAAGCATGAAACCTAGAGATTTACCCTTTGGAATAAAGAATGGTGTGAATATTATTCTCCTAGAACTTATCATTATATTTCAATATTTATTTTCCCAAATAGAGTTAAATGAAATATTGGTGGGTGGTGTTTTGTTGACCCAAAAGGCTCACATATGAAGAGAATATTGTGTTTTTACTTCTTGAACAGGACTTGTAGATGAGAATCTAGAGGTTTATTTCAATCAAAATTGTGTTTCTCTCTCTGTGGTGTCATGGGCTCTTGGAGCTATAAGATCTGAGGAGGGACATGGTTAGTTTATAGTAACTTATGATTACTGGGTTGCAGAGGGTTCTGGGAGACCATGACACATGCTATCTACCGTATAATTCAATAAGTATAACAAACATTATATTGTAAATTATTAAGTAGAAACAAAGGGTCTACAAAATCAAAATATATAATTAAATAAAAAATTTGGAGGCATAAATGCTCCTATAGTATGTCTTTTTCTTTTTACAGTCATCATGTTACATGTTTCTAGCTACACTTATTTACTGGGTATGCAAAACTAAAAAGGTGGTCCCAAATTGTGATGTTTTTCCTACACTAGAGGTGAGTATAGTCACCTCAGTGATGAAGGACATAGAATTCATGAGAAACTGCATGGTTTCTTCAGTGCAAGAGTCAGGATGGGCTTATGGACCATGTGGATTCCCCAAGAAACATTAAGACTATTTCCCCCTTCAGCAACCCTGCTTTATTGCCTGAATACGCATTTTGGCTCCTACTCTCTTGGGTCTATTTCCTCTCCCTGATTGGGAGCTTGTATAACTCTCCGGAGTTGTAGATCCCTTAGGGAGTACTGCTACTCTATAAGGTGAAATGTTAAACTCATAATTCAAACTAGGGATATCTGGGCATTATTTTAGTATCCGTAGGTCCTTCCTATAACTGTATTAATTTTCCCATAATTACATACAAGAGAGTATATAATTTACATAAATAATATTATCCAAATAATGCATGATTAAACATATGAAATAATTAATTGAGAGGTTATAGCATTATTTACCCAACAGAATGTTTTACTATTGCATCCATCCATTAGCAAAGTGAATAGTGGGAGATGTGTGACATAATAACATCATTAAATGCATGACAAGGTTTACATTAAGAAATTCACACTTTATTTAGCAACAAATTGCATCTGTATTGAAATATAAGTAAAAAAGCTCTGTAAAACTGACATGGTGGACCATGCTGTGACCCTAGGGATGTGAGAAGCTTTGCAAGTTTAAAGTCAGGCTCCATAATTAGTGAGGACCTATGCAACGTAGCAAACCCTATTTCTAAATAAAAAAGAAAAAAAATCTGAGGATGTGGTTTACTGATTAAGTGCCCCTAACTTAAGGGGCTCTGAAATGTTTAAATTTTAAATTTCATATAAATCTTAAGAAACGTCTGAAATAATCAACTCTGAGAATTATTATTTCTCCAGAAAAATGAGACTCTTTAGTAATTGTTGATTTATACAAAAATTATATCCTTTTATGGTTACACAATTCTATACTTGTATTTCCTTATTTCTACAATATCAGCTAAAGATGCTAGAAAATTTTCAGCAAATGTCAAAAGCGATTACCCATTTTCTACATTTAAATGATTTTTTCCCTCCTAGGTCCCAAATACCTCAAGGGATGGGCTATAGATACGAAACTTACTACCATCTTTATATTTGTCAAGGTGTTTTTTCTAAATATTGTGCTGTTATCTAAGGTACACACTTTGAACAAATGCTACTCCACATTTGCTACAGATATGAGGTCAGTAATTTAAAAAATGTTGGAAATTTGAATACAGTCTTGGACACAATCTTTGAGTTTCTATATGCTATAAATCCTCTAGTGTTTTAAAAATGTTGTTTCAATGGCCAAAACATTTACAAAAATTTTTCCACATGTCCTCTCACTCGTATGAATTCTGAGGTGCTGAGTAGGGTGTGAACAATTATTGGAGACTCTGTCACCTATTTTATATTTATATGATTTCTGTGCTATCATATCTCTGGTGTGAAATAGTATTGAACTACTATGAAACAGGGTTGATTCATCCTTAAAGACACTGATGCAATGTTTTCATTGTAAAACTTCTCTCCAGTATAAAATCTATAATGTTTAGTAAGATGAGATCTTCAATATTAAAAGCTTTGCCATTCTTCACATTTACAGGACTTCTCTCTAGTATGGGTTCTCTGGTGTCGAGTAAGTGGTGATTGTTGATTAAAAGCTTTGCCACATTCTCTACATTTGTAGGGCTTCTCTCCAGTGTGGATTCGCTGGTGATGAGTAAGTGATGATTTTTGACTGAAACTTTTGGCACACACTGTACATTTGTAGGGCTTCTCTCCAGTGTGGATTCTCAGGTGCCGAGTAAGTACTATTTTTTGATTAAAACTTTTGCCACATTCTTTACATTTGTAGGGCTTCTCTCCAGTGTGGATTCTCAGGTGCTGAGTAAGTGATGATTTTTGACTGAAACTCTTGCCACACCCTGTACATTTGTAGGGCTTCTCTCCAGTATGAATCCTTTTGTGGTAATGGGGATGTGAGTTTGTATTAAAACTTTTGCCACACACTTTACATTTGTAGGGCTTCTCTCCAGTATGAATACTTTTGTGCCAATTACGCTGTGAGATGCTATTGAAAGCTTTTCCACATTCTTCACAGCTGTAGGGCTTCTCTCCAGTGTGAATTCGCTGGTGGTGAGTAAGTGATGATGTGTGACTAAAACTCTTGCCACACACATTACATTTGTAAGGCTTTTCTCCAGTATGACTTCTTTTGTGACAATTACGCTGTGATATTCTACTAAAAGCTTTGCCACACTCTTTACATTTGTAGGGCTTCTCTCCAGTGTGGATTCGCTGGTGCTGAGTAAGTGATGATTTTTCACTAAAACTCTTGCCACACGCTTTACATTTGTAGGGCTTCTCTCCAGTATGAATCCTGTTGTGGCGATCAAGATTTGAGTTTCTATTAAAACTCATGCCACACACTTTACATTCGTAGGGCTTCTCTCCAGTGTGGATTCGCTGGTGCTGAGTAACTGATGATTTTTTACTGAAACTCTTGCCACACACTGTACATTTGTAGGCCTTCTCTCCCGTATGAATTCTCTGGTAATTTTTAAGGCTTGGTTTTTGACTGAAACCTTTGCAAAATTGTTTATATATGTAGGGCATCACTCCAGGGTGTTTCCACTGGTGACAAATAAGATTTGAGCTTTTATTAGAAGTTTGGTCACATTCTTTGCATTTGCATGGCATATCATCTGAATGAACACTGTGATGTTGAGTAAAGTTCTTGAGTGCATTGCATTCTTCACATTGGTAGGTTTTCTCTGCAGAATAAATTTTTTGGTGTTGAGTAAGGGTTGAAAAACTTTTTAAGGCTTTCCCACACTTTTTACATTTACAGGTCTCTCCTTCAGTCTAAATCTTCTGATACTTAACAAGTTGTAACTTTTCACTAAAAGTTTTTTCACATTCTTTAAATTTGTAGAATTTATCACTGTCATAGTATCTGCTGTGTTAAAAAAAAATAGCAAAGCATTTGCTTGCTCAATATCTTCTATACATAGAGGGCTCTCTTTCTCTAAAAGTTTTCTTGTATTAAGCAAGCTCTGCACTGTGGTTAAGAGCCCTTTCACATATCTTACACTTGCAGGTTTTCTCTTGGCTATGAATATTTTAATGAATAATAGTTTTTGATCACTAAAGCAGGACTTTCCTACATTTTTCATCTTGGTAAATTTCCTTCAGAAAAGGACTAGGATTTCTATATATTCATAAATTTTATCATCAAGGTAAATATACTGGTCATTACTCAGGGTAGAGACATGGCTTTTTGTGTTACTTATAGCATTATCTATATAGTGCACTTTCCAGAAATCTGTATCAGAATTGTCATTGAGCAATAGTGGGGAAATAGAAACTTTTCTACAATTCTTAATATTGTCCATTTGGGCACAAGGAGAAATTAATCTTTTGTTTCAGAAAAATGGACATTTTATAAAGAAACTCCCAAAAGGATCACTTTTAGAAATATCTTTTCTGTACAAATGTTTGACTTCGATTTTAACTCAGTGCTACTTTTATAATTGGCCAAGTTAAAAACTGATGCATGGACTAGATTTCAAATTTTCCACATTGCCTTTCAGTTCAAAAATGGCTGTGGATTTATTCTTAAAGACATATAAAACTCCTCAAAATAATTGGAATACATTGAATTTTTGTTTCAGATATTAATTGTCTCTGGTGTCTTTTGACCAAAAAAATTTTATCATAAATTGACTACTGATTGATTTTCAAATTGTTGAACTTTACTCTCACCTATATTTTGGCATTGTTTTTTTTGGTTGTAGATAGTCAAAGTCAAAGTTTCCATATCTTCCCTGTCTCTCATTTATTCCCTGCTCTGGTAAAATTTGTCGAGGATGATGAGAAGTCATGGCTGAAATAAATAAAAATAACAAACATGTTTACTTACTGTACTGGGCTGAGTATATTTTGGAAACCTAAGAAATTACAGCAAATAATAACATCAGCAGGGGAGTGGATTATTAAATCCAAGTCTATCATTACTGTAGAAATATATAAATCAAATAAAAATACACAAAAAAAATTACTTTGAAGATTGTCCTAATCATCTTTGGGTTCACAGTATCCAAGATGAGTACATTACTATGGAGAGTAATAAAGTAGAGAAAACTACATTGTGTTACACAAAGATTTTCCTCCTTCAGAATATATTTTCAAAATCTACAACTTTCTTCTGTTTCATTAAAGATAAAAATATGAAACATATGAATATTTGGGGACTGTTCAAAAAGGGGTTCCTGCTTACCAACAGAAAAAACATGGCTAAATCAACTGTAAGCAAAGTTATGAATCACTCAAAGGAAATAGTCAATTATCATTTAAAAAAAGTTTACTGAACTAAACCAACACACAAAAAACAGAATAAAAATTAGTCAAGAATTGTTAATAGTAATAAGCAGAAAATGTATGTCTAAAGACTTTCTTTAGAAAATGTCGGAAAGAGTCAGGAGTGGTTGTACATAGCAACATAGGAGGTTGAGCTAGAGCATCAAAATTTGAAGGCCAGACAAAGTAAAAAATGCAAAGTGCTAAATTATTCTTTAGTTTTCTTTCCAGTACTAATAAACACGTCTCGAAAAATAGAAAAAATGAACATCCAAACAGCTCAGTTTTCTCCATGTTGTAAAGACTTAAAGTAGGTTTTAATCCAAGTTTTAAAACTCAGAATACTGAGAGCATCCAAGAGAGAAAGATGGGTCACCTAGAAATGTGTAACTATATAATTGTGAAATCCAATCTTCACAACACAGGAAGAAATTCGAGTCTATCTATATTCAAGGGATGAAAGAATAAAATTATCAATCAAGACATTATATTCACAGCTACTATCTTTCAAAAGAGAAGGAAAATGAAGACTTTAAAGATATAAAATACACACACTATTCATCAACACTGGATCTGTTCTTCAAAAAGTACTAAATGTAATCTTTCATAATAAAATGTAAGTGCACAGCATCATAAGTCATATGAAATTTTAAACATTTCTTGGCAAAACAATTCTATTTTATTGTAATGATGGGTCATAAAACATGTAATTTTGCAATAGAATTTGAAAGAAATAAAGCATAACAACAATACTGTTTATAGGCATATATACCTGTAACAATAATATAATTTTAAAAGGACACATAAATATATTCAGTTTTTTAATAAAGTGAAGTCAAGTGGATACTCATACAAAGTATGAATAGGAGACTCTTCAGTTTTAGACTTTTTGTTGGCAAATGCAAGATTACAAAATTCTGATCAAAACAAAACTTGGATATCTGAATTAACTCTAAATATTGCAACTGTTGGTAGTCTAAAGGATACTCTAAATCTAAGCACACATACATACTGAAAGAAAAAGGATATAATAATGACACATACAAAAGTGATCGAACAAAACCTGGGCTGTCTAAATTATAGTACACAAAACATAGTTTAAGACAGTTATAGGACATAGAAAGCATTTTAATTTAAAAAAAACTTTGAAAAGAGGCAAAAGAGTGAAAAGTACCCTTTCCCTTAGCTTCTGAATTAAGAGTAAATACATTCGCTACATACTTCATACTTCCCAAACACACAAAAAACAACACTGAGAAGGTTAAATGAAAACAAAGAATCACTGTCATACTAAGAGACATCAATCCCCACTTACTGAAAAGGGAAATACAGAGAAGCAAAGTGGTAATTGCAAAGCATAAGACTTTGAAAATATTTTGAAACTACTATAGACTTATAGAATCTGTGTTCATAATCACAAGTGGGATATTATGCTGGTTAGATCAATTTTATATATTAAAACAAAGGTTAATAAATATTTAAGTGATAGTTATTTTGTAACCAACATGGAATAAATATTTGGAATCCAAAGTGGTAGGGATTTTCAAAAATCCCTAAATATGTGTCAGTTGATTGAACACTCTTGGGCATGCTGTTGTTCAAAATTGAAAGATTAAATTTAAAGATGTTTATACTACTTAAATTTACCTAGAGGCTCCATGTAATATTCATCAACCTCCCATTTTTAAACAATTTTTTTTGCAGAGAAATATATCCTTTAAATTGTATGAATATCTCCCAAAATACAAATAAGATTATTTCCCTGCTAAAATTATACTAAAATTTACAGCATTCAATTGTAAATGCAAACATGGACTCAGGTAGATGGAGTTCTTAGTGAGTATGGCAATAAGCCCTCACATCAATAGCAAATTAAAAACATTGCACACCAGTGTTGTTACATTGTTATTCAACAGAGCCATCATGGGGCACGCAAACCAAATATTCCTTGAAAAGAACTATGAGCCATATTGGAATATAGAAACTATAGAACTTTGAAGTCAAAGAATTATTCTAATTATATATTTTACAAAATGTATGTACAAGAGGTTAACTGAAATGTCACTGAAAGAATACTGCAGAATTCTATGAACATGACATCTCTAAACTAAAAAAAGAAGGTTTCTGAACAAAAGAGAATAGATTTGTGATGAAGAGATAGAAATGAGCCCTTGCTAGCTAGGCATTGTGGTATTTTTTTTTTGAGATATAAACTTTGTAGAGATATATTGCATAACAATTTGAATTAATGTTACTGAACTGTATATTTACAATTTTGAGACAGTAAGTTTTACTTTGTGGTTTTGATTACACTGAAAATTAATAGATAAAGAGAATTGCAACATTTCTCAAAGCTACATTTAAAATAATGTGGTCTTTATCCTATAAATAAGAACAAGCTCATCAATATACAAATGATGAGCATGCATGTAATCTCAGCTACTAGGAAGTCTGAGGCAGGCGAATTGCAAATTAAAGACATCCTCAATAACTAAACGAGAACCTCTCTCCAATTATGAGTGAAAAGGAGCTCGTGGTATAATTCCACATGAGAGTATCACAGCCATCAATCCCCAATAGAATTACACATAGAAATTTTCAATTTCTACGTACATGGGCAGAATGAAAAGCCAATCAAAATAAAATACAAAAGTCATGGACAAAAGAGGCTTAATATTTATACAAGCAAAAGCACATATAATATTTTTGGCAATACAAACAAGAATCAGAGATATCTTACTTTGTGAAGCAATTAACTGATATGAGGAAACCAAGTCTATAACATGGAACCTACTGTACAGAATTTAAAAAAAGAGGAAAAAACAACTAAATTGTACATATCCACAGATGTATTATTTTACAAATCCTCTCACTCAAATTAAACTTACACCATCTCTCAAAACAGAAGTCTTTGCCCAACTTGACATTCATTCCATGGCAGATATTTCACAGAAAATCCATTACACATATCAGAAAAAACACTGATAAGAAAATTTTAATGAAAAAATGTACAAATAAGATAAGAGAAACTGACTTATGATAGTAATGTATTACAATGTGTGGACCTAGATGTCTCCAGAAATGTGCAAAACTTTTCTGAAAATAATGGAAGAAGGGCTGGAGTTGTAGAGTAGTGTTAGAGAGCTTGCCTAGCATGTGTGAGGCCCTGGGTTAAATTCTCAGCACCATATATGGATAAATAGGAAATTCACTAACAACTAAAAATATTTTTTTTAAATTATGGAAGAGCTGTCATATAATATTGACACAAGGCAAGGGGAGTGTTTTGTTGTTAATTTGAATGTATGGAGAAAAAGCAGGATACTAAATAATTTTAAAGCACAAAACACAGGACACGTTTTTCTATAATAACAAGAGAAAGAATTCAAAGCTTCTCGAAAATATTTTCTGCTGAATAATGTCTCAATGAACCTTTTCAAATTTAGGCTTCCTCCTCTACCTCAACTATGTCCTGTGCAATATGTGGGCCACAGTATTTGACATCAGTGCATTCCTCTAAGTCAATCATATGTCAAGTGAAAGATATATATCATGCCACCAAAGGAAAACATTAAGGGTGAAAATAAACATCATTAACATTATCTTGTCAGCACCAAGAACTACCCCATCTTCTTTATTGAAAGCATAAATCTGCCACACATTCATGTGGAGAAGTTCCCAAAGATATACTTCAAGGGAAGAAAAGTAAATACTGATAATTAGAAATTTTGAAGGAAAGTTATGCTCACCCACAAAGACTAGGTTGCTGTAGTTCTCCAACATCACTTCTCTATATAAATTCTGCTGGGCAGGATCCAGGTATTCCTATTTTTATTTAGAGAAATCAATAGACACATCCCTGAATGTCAATGGCTCCTGAAATAAAAATTGTTAGATCAATAGAACATGGACCAAACCATTATTCAGTTTTTAATATGAATTAAGAGTTAGTCGAACTGACTGTCATTTAGGAGAGTGACTTTAATTATGTAATAAGATACTTTGCATTATCTAATTCAGAGGAAAATACATAAGTCCAAAAAAGTATATATATATTCCATATCACAGTGAAGTTAAGGATATATACCATAATTTAAGCAATGAATAAAAGCCCAACTTCTAATTTTTCTGCCATCAGTGAATGTGAAATTTGGCAGAAATTCCAGATGCAGATTAGACTTCTCAGAGATATTCTCCTAAGGTGATTGTGCACAAGGGAGACAAAAAGAATGGTAAAAAAGCTTTTGAAAACAGTCTGGTTCCTATTCTCTCTGCTTTGTATCCATGAGATAGATTGAACTCCCCAATACAATTAGTTTCCATTATCATCCATGAAACATTCCCAATGTGTAAAATATTCATAAAATATTAATGTTTGGAGACATGTAAAGTGACACTTCCACCTTGAGAAAAGACAAACTTGAATTATTTCAAGTTCTATAAGCAGTTCAACGAGTGAATCCATTTGGTACAATAGAATGAACAATGGTTTACAAAAGACTTCAAAGAGGAGATTAAAAAATTCTGAGAGGTAAACAAGAACATAGACACAACATATCAAAATCACTTGGAAACTATGAAAGCAGTACTAAGAGTAAACTTCATTGCACGGAGTTCATTCCTTAAAAGAAGAAAAAGTCAATAATTGATCTCATACTTTATCTCAAAGCCCTAGAAGAACAAATCAACAGCAAAAGCATTAGATGGAAGAGATAATTGAAATTAGAACTGAAATTGAATTAAAGAAAACAATTAAACCTTGACAAAAAGTTGGTTCTCTGACAGACCCCTAGCTATGCTAATGAAAAGAAAGAGAGAAAATTCAAATTACCAGCATACATAATGAAAAAGGTATTATCCCAACAGACACCTCAGCAATAGAGAGGATATTTAGAAATTATCTTGAAAATGTATACCCCAACAAAATAGAAGACATTGAAGGCATCAACAAATTACTTAAGTCATATGATATGCCCAGATTGAATCAGGAAATATACACAATTTAAACAGACCAATGTTAAATGATAAAATACAAGATGCCATCAGAAGCTTATCAACCAAGAAAAGCCCAGGCCCAGATGGATACACTGCCGAGTTACACAAGACCTTTAAAGAAGAAATTCAAAATACCAATATTCTTCAAATTATTTCAGAAAATACAGAAAGAAGCAGCACTTCCAAACTCATTCAATGAGGCCAATATCACCCTGATCCCCAAACCAGGCAGGGACAAATGAAAGAAAGAAAACTTCAGGCCAATATCTCGAATCAACATAGATGCAAGAAGTCTGAATAAAATTCTGCCAAATTAAACACAAAAACATATTAAAAAGCTCGTGCACCAAGATCAAGTGGGGTTTGTCCAGGAATATAGGGTTGGTTAAACATATAGAAATCACTAAAGGTAATTCATTACATCAATAGACTTAAAAATAAGAATCATATGATCATCTCAAGAGACACAGAAAAGCCACTTGACAAAACACAGCACCTTTTCATGTTCAAAAATTAGAAAAACTTGAGATAACAGGAACATACCTCAACATCATACTGGCTCTCTACATTAAGCCTAAGGACAACTTCATTCTAAAGGGAGAAAAACTAAAGGCATTCCTTCTAAAAACTGGAACAAGACAGGGGTGCTCTCTCTCACAATTTCTATTCAACATATTTCTTGAAACTCTGCCCAGAGCAATTAGACAGAGGAAAGAAATTAAAGGAATAACTACAGGAAAAGAACTTAAATTAGCACTATTTGCTGAAAATACGATTCTATACCTAGAAGACCCCAAAAGCACCACCAGAAAACTTCTAGAACTAAAAATGAATTCAGGAAAGCAGCAGGATATAAAATTAAAACACATTAAAAAAAGGCATTTCTGTATATCAGTGGCAAAGCCTCAAGGAGGAAATAAGAAAACCTACCCCATTTACAGTAACTTCAAAAAAGAAAACATAAGATACTTGGGAAACAACTTAACGAAAGAGGTGAAAGATCTATACAAGGAAACCTACAGAACCCTAAAGAAAGAAATCAAAGAAGACCTTACAAGATGGAAAATCTACCTTCCTCTTGCATAGGCAGAATAAATATTATCAAAACGACCATACAACCAAAAACACTATAGTGATTGAATGCAATTATGAACAAAATCCCCATGACATTTTTCATAGAAATAGAAAAAGCAAACATGAAATTCATCTGGAAAAATAAGAAGCCCAGAATAGCTAAAGCAGTAATAAGCAGGAAGAGCAAAGCAGGTGGTATCACTATACCAGACCTTAAACTATACTACAGAGCAATAGTAACAAAACCAGCATGATAATGGCACTAAAACAGGCCAGTATACCAAATGTACAGAATAGAGGACACATAGACAAACTCACAAAACTAAAATTATCTTATATTAGACAAAGGTGCCAAGAACAGGCATTGGAGAAAAGATAGCCTCTTCAACAAACGGTGCTGCGAAAACTGGAAATCCATTTTCAAAAAATGAAATTAAAACCCCATCTCTCACCATGCACAAAACTCAACTCAAAGTGGATCAAGGACCTACAATTTAAACCAGAGACTCTGAATCTAATAGATGAAAAAGTAGGCCATAATCTTCAACACATGGGGCAAGGCCACCACAACTTCTTTAATAAGATGCCTATAGCACAAGAATTAAAACCAAGAATCAACAAATGGGATAGATTCAAATTAAAAATTTTCTTCTCAGAAAATAAAATCTGAGGTGAACAGAGAGCCTACATCCTGGGAGTAGATTTTTACCCCTCACACACCAGATAGAGAACTAATATCTAGTATATGAAAAACTCAAAATGCTAAGCACCAAAAAACCCAATAATCCAACCAACAAATTGGCCAAGGATCTGAACAGACACTTCTCAGAAAAGGTAGTAGTATCAATCAACAAATATTTAAAAAAATGTTCATCATCTCTTGCAAGTAGAGAAATGCAAATCAAAACAACTCTAAGATATCTTCTCACTCCAGTCAGAATGGCAGCTATCATAAAGACAAACAACTAGTGTTTGCAAGGTTGTGGGGGAAAAGGCACACTCATACACTGCTGGTGGGACTGTAAATTGGTGCAAACAACATGGAAAACTATATAGAGATTCCTTGGAAATCTGGGAATGAAAAAACTATTTCACACAGCTATTCCTCTTCTCGGAAGATAATCAGAAATTATTTTGAATCCTTATACTTCAATAAAATAGAAGATAGTGAAGGCATCGATATATTTCTTAAGTCATATAATCTGCCTAGATTGAGTCAGGAGGATATAGACAACCTAAACAGACCAAAATCAACTGAGGAAATAGAAGAAACCATCAAAAGATTACCATCTAAGAAAATCCCATGACCGGATGGGTATACAGCAGAGTTTTACAAAACCTTTAAAGAGGAACTAATACCAATACTTTCCAAGCTATTTCAGGAAATAGAAAAAGAGGGAGAACTTCCAAATTCATTCCACGAGGCCAACATCACCCTGATTCCGAAACCAGAGACACTTCAAAGAAAGAAAACTACAGACCAATATCTCTAATGAACCTAGATGCAAAAATCCTCCATAAAATTCTGGCGAATAGGATTCAAAAACATATGAAAAAAATTGTGCACCATGATCAAGTAGGATTCATCCCTGGTATGCAAGGCTGGTTCAATATACGGAAATCAATAAATGTTATTCACCACATCAATAGACTTAAAAATAAGAACCATATGGCCATCTCGATAGATGTGGAAAAAGCATTTGACAAAGTACAGCATCGCTTTATGTTAAAAATTCTCAAAAAACTAGGGATAACAGAATCATACCTCAACATTGTAAAATCAATCTATGCTAAGCCTCAGGCTAGCATCATTCTGAATGGAGAAAAACTGAAGGCATTCCCTCTAAAATCTGAAACAAGACAGGGATGCCCTCTCTCACCACTTCTGTTCAACATAGTTCTTGAAATACTGGCCAGAGCAATTAGACAGACGAAAGAAATTAAAGGCATAAAAATAGGAAAAGAAGAACTTAAATTATCACTATTTGCAGATGATATGATTCTCTACCTAGCAGACCCAAAAGGGTCTACAAAGAAACTATTAGAGCTAATAAATGAATTCAGCAAAGTGGCAGGATATAAAATCAAAACGCATAAATCAAAGGCATCCCTGTATGTCAGCGACAAATTCTCTGAAATGGAAATGAGGAAAACCACTCCATTCACAATATCCTCAAAACTAATAAAATACTTGGGAATCAACCTAACAAAAGAGGTGAAAGACTTATACAATGTAAACTACAGAACCCTAAAGAGAGAAAATGAAGAAGATCTTAGAAGATGGAAAAATTTAACCTGTTCATGGATAGGCAGAACCAACATCATCAAAATGGCGATATTACCAAAAGTTCTCTATAGGTTTAATGCAATGCCAATCAAAATCCCAATGGCATTTCTTGTAGAAATAGAGAAAGCAATCATGAAATTCATATGGGAGAATAAAAGACCCAGAATAGAAAAAACAATTCTAAGCAGGAAGTGTGAATCAGGTGGTATAGTGATACCAGACTTCAAACTATACTACAGAGCAATAGTAACAAAAACAGCATGGTACTGGTACCAAAACAGGCGGGTGGACCAATGGTACCGAATAGAGGACACAGAAACCAACCCACAAAACTACAACTTTCTTATATTTGATAAGGGGGCTAAAAGCATGCAATGGAGGAATGATAGCATCTTCAACAAATGGTGCTAGGAAAACTGGAAATCCATATGCAACAAAATGAAACTGAAGACCTTTTCTCTCGCCATGCACAAAAGTTAACTCAAAATGAATCAAGGTGCTTGATATCAAATCAGAGACATGGCATCTGATAGAAGAAAAAGTTGGCTATGACCTACATACTGTGGGGTCGGGCTCCAAATTCCTCAATAGCACACCCATAGCACAAGAGTTAACATCTAGAATCAACAAATGGGACTCAAACTAAAAAGTTTTTTCTCAGCAAGAGAAACAATAAGAGAGGTAAATAGGGAGCCTACATCATGGGAACAAATCTTTACTCCTCACACTTCAGATAGAACCCTAATATCCAGAGTATATAAAGAACTCAAAAAATTAGACAATAAGATAACAAATAACCCAATCAACAAATGTGCCAAGGACCTGAACAGACACTTCTCAGAGGAGGACATACAATCAATCAACAAGTATATGGAAAAATGCTCACCATCGCTAGAAGTCAGAGAAATGCAAATCAAAACCACCCTAAGATACCATCTCACTCCAGTAAGATTGGCAGCCATTATGAAGTCAAACAACAACAAGTGCTGGTGAAGATGTGGGGAAAAGGGTACACTTGTACATTGTTGGTGGGACTGCAAATTGGTGCAGCCAATTTGGAAAGCAGTATGGAGATTTCTTGGAAACCTGGGAATGGAACCACCATTTGACCCAGCTATTCCCCTTCTCGGTCTATTCCCTAAAGACCTAAAAAGGGCATACTACAGGGACACTGTTGCATCAATGTTCATAGCAGCACAATTCACAATAGCAAGACTGTGGAACCAACCTAGATGCCCTTCTATAGACGAATGGATGAAAAAAATGTGGCATTTATACACAATAGAGTATTACTCTGCATTAAAAATAGACAAAATCATAGAATTTGGAGGGAAATGGATGGAATTAGAGCAGATTATGCTAAGTGAAGCTAGCCAAGCCCTAAAAAACAAATGCCAAATGTCTTCTTTGATATAAGGAGAGTAACTAAGAACAGACTAGGGAAGAAGAGCACGAGAAGAAGACCAACATTAAACAAGGATGAGAGGTGGGAGGGAAAGGGAGAGAGAAGGGAAATTTAATAAAAATGGAAGGAGACCCTCAGAGTTATACAAAATTAAATACAAGAGGAAGTGAGAGGAAAGAAAAAAATAATACAAGGGGGAGGAACTAATTACAGTAGAGGAAGTAGAGAGAGAAGAGGGGAGGGAAGGGAGGGAGGGGGGATAATAGAGGATAGGAAAGGCAGCAGAATACAACAGACACGAGTATGTCAATATGTAAATCAATGGAAGTGTAACTGATATGATTCTGCAATCTGTACACGGGGTAAAAATAGAAGTTCATAACCCACTTGAATCAAAGTGTAAAATATGATATATCAAGAACTATGTAATGTTTCGAACTACCAACAATAAAAAATAGAAAAAACCATTTCACCCAGCTATTCCTCTTCTTGCACTATTCACAAAGGACTTAAAAACAGCATACTATAGGGTCATAGCCATGTCAATGTTTATATCAGCCCAATGCAGAATAGCAAACTGTGGAGCCAACCCAGATGCCCTTCAGTGGATGAATGGATAAAAATATGGGGCATATATACACAATGCAATTTTACTCAGCAGTAATAAAATCACGGAAATTGCAAGTAAATGGATGGTATTGGAGAAGTGAAGTGAGGCAAACCCAAAAAATAAATGTTGAATGGTTTCTCTGATATAAGGAGGCTGACTATAGTGGGGGAGAAAGGGGGAGCATAGGAGGAATAGATGAATTCTACATAGGGCATAGAGGTTGGAGGGGAGGGGAAGAGGCAGGGGATTGTGGAATGTGATGACATCGTTATCCAAAGTACATGTATGAAGACCAAAATTGGTGCCAACATACCTTATATAGAACAAGAGATATGAAAAATTGTGATATATATGGGTATTAAGAGTTGTATTGCAGAAAAAATGAGTACATTCATAATTGCATAAATTAGCATGAATATACTTTCTGTACAGAGATACAAAAAATTGAGCTCTATGTATGTAATAAGAATTGTAATGCATTCCACTGTTGTCATGTATTTAAAAAAATAAATTTTTAAAAAAGAAAGGTATTGAAACCCATTGGGGGAAACGATAAGCCTACATGGCTATATATCTTAAAAACACAGAGTTGGAAGGGAAGATGCATGAACAACACGAGAAACCAAGAAAGAATGTACCCCAAACAAAGATGCTACATTATTATAATCCATGGTCAGAATATCAGGATAAATGGGAGAAGGTACATAATTTTCTGTGAATTAAAGGATGATATGAGAGAAAATACAGGCAGCAAAGGATCATTTTGATAAAGAGCTACATAAGCTAATACAGAAAGAAAAAGATTCCTTCAATAAAGAGAGAGAGATTTTGAAAAAAAAAACACCACAAAACAGAGATCCTTGAAATAAAGGAAACAGTAAACCAAATTAAGAACTCAATAGGAAGCATCTCTAACAGAATAGATAACTTGGAAGACAGAACCTCTGACATTGAAGGCAAAATATATAATCTTGAAAAAATAAAGTTGACCTCAGTAAAGATGGTAAGAAACCATGAGCAGAAGATTCAAGAATTGTGAGATAATATGAAAACACCAAATTTAAAAACTATTGGAATAGATGAAGGCATAGAGGTCTAAACTACAGAAATGGACAATCTATTCAATGAAATAATACCAGAAAAATTTCCAAACATGTAGAGTGAATTGTGAAATCAAATACAAAAATCATATAGGACACCAGATGAACAAGATCACTATAGGTCTACACCAACGCACATAATAATGAAAACACCTAGGATACAGGAGAAGCAGAGCATTTCAAAAGCCACAAGAGAAAGGAATCAAATTACATATGGGAAAAACCAATCAGGATCTCTGATTTCTGAACTGAGACCCTGAAATCTACAAGATCCTGCAACAATATAAACAGAGCTCTGAAAGAAATGGATGCCAACCAGGAATCATACCCAGCAAAAATAAATTTTGATTAGCAATTAGATTTTGATTGAGATTTTATTTAATGAGAAAATAAAAACCTTCCATCATACACAAAATTAAAAGAATTTACAACCAGAAACCTGCACTACAGAACACCCTTGGCAAACATTCCATGAGGAAGAAATAAACAACAATAAAATATCAGAAAAGGGTAGTATCACTCTAAAGGAAAAACCTATCAAAGAGAAACTGAATTAGTTAAATACCAAAAATAAACAAAAATAACTGGGAATACAAATCTTGTCTCCATAATAACCCTGAAAGTTTAGTTCCAACTCAGCAATCAAAAGACAGGCAGATTGGATAAAAAAAAAAGACCAACAATATGCTGCCTCCAAGAGACTCATCTCATAGGAAAAGACACATACATACTGAAGGTGACATATTGGAAAAAAAATATATCACTCAGGCTGGGGCTGGGACTGGGGCTCAGTGGTAGAGCACTCATGTAGCACATGTGAGGCCCTGTATTCGATCCTCAGCACCACATAAATCTAAATAATAAAGGTATTGTGTTCATATACAAAAAATAAATATTAAAACACATACCACTCACATGGACTGTGGAGGCAAGCAGGGGTTTCCATTTTTATATCAAATAATGTGGACTTCAAGTGAAAGTTAATCAAAAGGGATAAAGAAGGACACTACATACTGCTTAAAGGAACCATATACCAACAAGACACAACAATTATAAATATACACACCCAACACAATGGAGCATCTCTGTTCAAACAGACTATTCTCCAGTTTAAGGGCCAAATAGAACACAAGACAATATTTCTGGGTGACGTTAACACACCTCTTTTACCACTGGATAAATATTCCAAACAATATCCAGACAGAAACTATACAACTCATAATACAATCAACAACTTAGATTTAACTGACATACATAGACTATTTCATCCTTCAACAGGCGAAGACACTTTCTTCTCAGCAGTAAATGGATCTTTCTCTAAAATAGACCATATGTCATGTCAAAAAGAAACTTTAAGCAATAAAGAAAAGTAAGGATACTACCCTGCATTCTATCAGATCCTAATGGAATGAAATTAGAATTCAATGATAAAAATAGAAGCTACTTCTATACCTGGAGACTAAATAATATTCTAGTGAATGAACAATGGGTTTCAGAAAACATCAAAGAGGAGATTTAAAAATTCTTAGAGGTGAATGAGGACACAGATACAACATATCCAAATATCTGGGACACTATGAAGGCATTACTAAGAGGAAAGTTCATTGCATAGAGTTCATTCCTTAAACAAAGAAAAAGTCAAATAAATGACCTAAAATTACATCTCAAAGCCCTAGGAAAAACAATTAATTAACACCAAAAGCAGTAAAGGACAGAAAAGAATTAAAATCAGACCTGAGATCAATGAAATTGGAACAGAAGAAGAAAATAACAATTGACAAAGTGACTGATAATGGTACCACCATTTGACCCAGCTATCCCACTCCCTGGTCTATACCTAAAGGACTTAAAAACAGCATACTACAGGGACACAGTCACAATGTTTTTAGCAGCACAATTCACAAGAGTTAAACTGTGGAGCCAACATAGATGCCCTCCAGTGGATGAATGGATAATAAAAACGTGGCATTTGTACACAATGGAATATTACTCAGCAATAAAAGAAAATAAAATCATGGCATTTGCAGGTAAATGGATGGCATTGGAGAAGATAATGCTAAGTGAAGTTAGTCAAAGCCAAAATAACAAATGCTGAATGTTTTCTCTAATATAAAAAGGCTGACTCATAGTGGGGAAGGGAGAGGGAGCATGGGAGGAATAAATGAATTCTATTTTGGGCAGAGTGGTGGTAGGAATAGGGAAGGTGAAGGGATTAGCAAGGATGGTGGAATATAATAGACATCATTTTCCAAAGTACACATATGAATACACGAATTGATGTCAACCTACTTTATATAGAGAGATACGAAAAATTGTGCTGTATGTGTAGTAAGAATTCTAACATATTCCGCTGTCATATATTTTTAATTTTTTAAAAAAATTTCCAAAATGAAAAGTTGGCTCTTTGAAAAACAAATATATTTGATAAAACCTTATCCATAATACTGTAGAGAAGGAGAGAAATACTCCAATTACTAAAATCCAAGATGGAAAAGGAAATATCACCATGAACATTAGAGACATACAGAAGATAATTATAAATTATTTTGAAAATTTGTACTGCAATAAAACAGAAAATATTGAAGTCATCAACAAATGTCTAGAATCATGTGACTTACACAAACTGAGTAAGTTAAACAGATCATTTTCAAGCAATGAAATAGAAGACATCATCAAAAGCCTACCAACCAAAAAATAAATAAATAAAGCCCGGGACTCAATGGATATAAGACCTTCAAAAAAGAACTAACACCAACACTCCTCAAATTATTCCAAGAAATATAAAAAGAGGGAGCACTTCCAAACTCATTCTATAATTCCAATATCTCTTTGATGCTAAAATCATACAAACACAGAAAAGAAAGTGTACTTCAGACCAATACCTCTAAAAAGTAGAAGCAAAAATTCTGAATAAAATTCTGGCAAATCAAATACAAAAACATATCAAAAAGGTGGTTCATCATGATCAAGTGGGATTCATCCCAGGGATGCAAGATTGGTTCAACATACAGATATCAATAAATGTAATTCATCACATCATCAGATTTAAAGATAAGAACCTATGACCATCTCAACAAATGCAGAAAAAGCATTTGAAAAAATACAGCATCCCTTCATGTTCAAAACACTAGAAAAACTAGGGATAACAGGAACTTATTTCAACATTTTAAAGGCTATCTATGCCATGCCTCAGGCCAACATCATTCTAAATGGAGAAAAACTGAAGGCATTCCCTCTAACATTAGAAACAAGACAGGGATGCCCTCTCTCATGCCTTCTATTCAATATAGTTATTGAAACACTGGCCAGAGCAATTAGACAGATGAAAGAAATTAAAGAATAAGTATAGGAAAAGATGAACCTAATCTAGCAGTATTTCCTGATGATATGATTCTGTACCAAGAAGACTCAAAAAACTCCACTAGAAAACTTCTAGAAATAGAATTCAGCAAGTAGCAGGATATAAAATCAACACCCATAAATCAAAGGCATTTCTGTATATCAGTGACAAATCCTCTGAGGGAGAAATGAGGAAAACTACCCCATTCACAATATCCTCAATAAAAAAGGATACTTGGGAATCAACAAGAGGTGAAGGATCTATACAATGAAAACTATAAAACACTAAAGAGAAATCAAAGACTTAAAAAGATGGAAAGATTTAACTTGATCTTGAATAGGCAGAATTAATATTATCAAAATGGCCCTACTACCAAAAGCACTCTACAGATTTAATGCAATTCTGATCAAAATCCCAATGGCATTCCTCATAAAAATAGAAAAGCAATCATGAAATTTATCTGGAAAAATAAGAGACCCAGAAGAGCTAAAGCAATCCTTAGCAGGAAAAGGGAGGCAGGTAGCATTGCTATACCAGACCTTAAACTATACTACAGAACCACAGTAACAAAAACAACATGGTATTGCCATCAAAACAGGCTGGTAGACCAATAGTACAGAATAGCGGACACAGAGACCAACCCACAAAACCACAATTATCTTATTTTAGACAAAGGTGCTAAAAATATGCACTGGAAAAACGAAAGCATCTTCAACAAATGGTGCTTGGAAAACTGGAAATCCATATGCAGCAAAATAAAATTGAATCCCTCTCTCTCACCATGCATAAAAGTTAACTCAAAATGGATCAAGGATCTAGGAATTAAACTAGAGAGTCTTCAAATAGAAGATAAAGTAGGCCTTATCTCCATCATGTGGGATTAGGCTACAGCTTCCTTAATAACACTCCTATAGCACAGGAATTAAAACCAAAAATCAACACATGGGATGGATTGAAACTAAAGATTTTTATCAAAAGAAAAAACCAATAGAATAGAGAGCCTACTTTTTGGGAGCGATTTTTTTCCCCCTCATACATCTGATAGAGCACTAATATCTAGGGTATATAAAGAACTCAAATGTCTTAACACCAAAAAAATAATCCAATCAATAAATGGTCCAAGAACCTGAAAACACACTTCGGAGAAGAGGATATACAATCAATCAACAATTATATAAAAAATGTTCATCATCTCTAGCAATCAGAGAAATTTAAATTAAAACCACTCTAAGATAGCATCTCATTTCAGTCAGAAGGGTAGATATTAAGAAGACAAACAACAGTAACTGTTGGTGAGGATGTGGGGGAAAGGTACACTCATACATTGCTGGTGGGACTGCAAATTGGTGCAGCCAATTTGGAAATCAGTATGGAGATACCTTGGAAATCTGGGAATGGAACCACCATTTGACACAACTATTTCTCTTCTCGGACTATACCAAGAAACAAAAAGAGCACACTACAGGGACACAGCAAGGTCAATGTTTATAGCAGCACAATTCACAATAGCTAAACTATGAAGTCAACCTAGATGCCCTTCAGTGGATGAATGGATAAAATAAAATGTGGCTTATATACACAATGGAATATTACTCATCATTAAAATAGAACAAAATCATGGCAGTTGCATGTAAATGGATAAAGTTGGAGAAAATAAATCTAGGTGAAGTAAGCCAATCCCCCCCAAAAAAATGCTGAACGTTTTCTCTGATATAAGGAGGCTGAATCATAGTGGGTAGGGAGGGGGAGCATGGGAGGAATAGATGAATTCTAAATAGGGCAGAGAGATGGAAGGGAAAGGGAGGGCACAGGGGATGAGTAAAAATGATGTAATGTGATGGACATCTTTATATAAAGTTCATGAAAATTTGAAATATGAAAAATTGTGCTCTATGTGAAATAAGGATTGTAATGCATTCCACTGTTGTCATGTATTTAAAAAAATAATAAAAATCATAAAAAATCATGATCTAAAAAACATCTAGAAAAAAGAAAGAAAGAGGAAAAAAGAAAGAAAGAAAGAAAGAAAGAAAGAGGGGATCCATCATGGCGGCCGGCGAGGAAGCAGCGATTCCAATGTCTCCCCCTTAACGGGACCAGAACGACCCACTGCAACAGCCGCAGTCTACCTACAGAGGAACTTCTAACAAAATTCCCTTAAGAGGAGAGCAGCCGAGAACTGGTAGGTTTATTAGAAGTGACAGTTTGTCCCAGAGAAGTGGATCTTGGCTGGCCACGCGGGCACAGAGGTACAGTCCTGCAGCCATCAGCCACTCCTGCAAGCGGCTCTCACGGGAAGCCCATCTCTGACTCAGCGAGCGGCTGCCCCACCCACTTGCCTGGCCCTTGACCATGCGGCCGCAGCTACCCGGCTCCACAGGCGGCTCCATGACGCGGGCAAGAGTTTAGTCCCACAGCCAGCACGCGCTTCGACAAGCAGCTGGCACCTGGAGCTGCCCCTTCCAAAACCGGCAGGTGCCCTCCACCATCTGGGCTCTCACGGGAGGTCCATCTCTCGCTCTGCGAGTGGCTGCCCCACCCGCCCGGCTCTTAACCACACGGCAGTATGAAAAGACAAAGAAAGAAAGGACCACAAGCAATGCAGGTCAACTCAACTTTAGAAGAGGCAATAGCTGCATCAGATGGAATGTCAGATAAAGAATTCAGGATATACATGCTTCAGATGATCTGGAGTCTCAAGGAAGACATGAAACAGCAAAATCAGACAATGAAAGATCACATTGACAATGAATTACATAAACAAATCCAAGAAGCAAAAGATCAATTACACAGGGAGATAGAGGTAATAAAAAACAAACAAATAGAAATCCTAGAAATGCAGGAAGCAATAAACCAACTTAAAAACTCAATTGAGAATACTACCAGCAGAGTAGATCACTTAAAAGATAGAACATCAGATAATGAAGACAAAGTATTTCAACTTGAAAAGAACATAGACAGCTCAGCAAGACTGCTAAGAAACCATGAGCAGAACATCCAAGAATTATGGGATAATATCAAAAGACCAAATTTAAAGGTCATTTGGATACAGGAAGGCACAGAGCTCCAAACCAAAGAAATAAATAATCTATTCAATGAAATAATACGAGAAAACTTCCCAGACTTGAGGAATGAGACAGAATCCCAAATCCTAGAAGCCTACAGGACGCCGAATGTGCAAAACCATAAGAGATCCACACCTAGACATATTATAATGAAGATGTCCAAAATACAGAATAAGGAAAGAATTTTAAAAGCTACAAGAGAGAGGAAGCAGATTACATTTAGGGGTAAACCAATCAGGATAACAGCGGATCTCTCAAAACAGACTCTGAAAGCTAGAAGATCCTGGAATAACATATTTAAAACACTGAAAGAAAATGGGTTCCAACCAAGAATCATGTATCCGGTGAAATTAAGCTTCAGGATGCAAGATGAAATTAAAACCTTCCACGATAAACAAAAGTTAAAAGAATTCGCAGCTAGAAAACCTTCTCTTCAAAAAATCCTTGGCAAAACATTACAGGAAGAGGAAATGGAAAATAACATTGAAAACCAACATTGGGAGGTAGGACAGTAAATGGGGGAAAGTAATCAAAGAGGAAAACAAATCAGGTGTAGTATCATCAATAAACAAATATGGCTGGAAGAACAAACCATATCTCAATAGTAACCCTAAATGTTAATGGCTTAAACTCACCAATTAAGAGACACATGCTAGTTGAATGGATCACAAAACAAGACCCAACAATATGCTGCCTGCAGGAGACGCATTTGATAGGAAAAGATATACATAGACTGAAGGTGAAAGGTTGGGAAAAATCATACCACTCATATGGACTGTGGAAACAAGCAGGAGTGTCCATACTCATATCTAATAAAATAGATTTCACTCCAAAGTTAATCAAAAGGGATAAAGCGGGACACTACATACTGCTCAAGGGAACCATACACCAACAAGACATAACAATCATAAATATATATGCCCCAAATAATGATGCAGCTATGTTCATCAAGCAAACGCTTCTCAAGTTCAAGAGTCTAATAGACCCCCATACAATAATCATTGGAGACTTCAACACACCTCTCTCACCACTGGACAGATCTTCCAAACAAAAGTTAAACAAGGAAACTATACAACTCAACAACACAATCAACAACCTAGACTTAATTGACATATATAGAATATACCATCCAACATCAAGTAGTTACACTTTTTTCTCAGCAGCACATGGATCCTTCTCAAAAATAGATCATATATTATGTCACAGGGCAACTCTTAGACAATATAAAGGAGTAGAGATAATACCATGCATCTTGTCTGATCATAATGGAATGAAACTGAAAATCAATGATAAAAGAAGGAAGGAAATATCAAGCATCACTTGGAGAATGAACAATAGGCTACTGAATGATCAATGGGTTTTAGAAGACATTAAGGAGGAAATTAAAAACTTCTTAGAGTTAAACGAAAACAAAGACAAAACATATCGGAATCTATGGGACACATTGAAAGCAGTTCTAAGAGGAAAATTTATTGCTTGGAGTTCATTCCTTAAAAAAAAAAAAAAAAAAAAAAAAAAAAAAAAAAAAAAAAAAAAAACCAACAAATAAATGATCTCATACTTCATCTCAAAATCCTAGAAAAAGAAGAGCAAAACAACAGCAAAAGGAGTAGAAGGCAAGAAATAATTAAAATCAGAGCTGCAATTAATGAAATCGAAACAAAAGAAACAATTGAAAAAATAGACAAAACTAAAAGTTGGTTCTTTGAAAAAATAAATAAAATCGACAGACCCTTAGCCATGCTAACGAAGAGAAGAAGAGAGAGAACCCAAATTACTAACATAGGGGATGTAAAAGGCAATATCACAACAGACACTTCAGAAATACAGAAGATATTCAGAAATTATTTTGAATCCTTATACTCCAATAAAATAGAAGATAGTGAAGGTATAGATAAATTTCTTAAGTCATATGATCTGCCCAGATTGAATCAGGAGGATATAGACAACCTAAACAGACCAATAACAATAGAGGAAATAGAAGAAACCATCAAAAGACTACCAACTAAGAAAAGCCCAGGACCAGATGGGTATACAGCAGAGTTTTACAAAACCTTTAAAGAGGAACTAACACCAATACTTTTCAAGCTATTTCAGGAAATAGAAAAAGAGGGAGAACTTCCAAATACATTCTACGAGGCCAACATCACACTAATCCCTAAACCAGACAAAGACACTTCAAAGAAAGAAAACTACAGACCAATATCTCTAATGAACCTAGATGCAAAAATCCTCAATAAAATTCTGGCAAATTGGATTCAAAAACATATCAAAAAAATTATACACCATGATCAAGTAGGATTCATCCCTGGGATGCAAGGCTGGTTCAATATACAGAAATCAATAAATGTTATTCACCACATCAATAGACTTAAAAATAAGAACCATATGATCATCTCAATAGATGCAGAAAAAGCATTCGACAAAGTACAGCATCCCTTTATGTTCAAAACTCTAGAAAAATTAGGGATAACAGGATCATACCTCGACATTTTAAAAGCAATCTATGATAAGCCACAGGCCAACATCATTCTGAATGGAGAAAAATTGAAGGCATTCCCTCTAAGATCTGGAACAAGACAGGGATGCCCTCTCTCACCACTTCTGTTCAACATAGTTCTCGAAACACTGGCCAGAGCAATTAGACAGACGAAAGAAATTAAAGGCATAAAAATAGGAAAAGAAGAACTGAAATTATCACTATTTGCTGATGATATGATTATATACCTAACAGACGCAAAAGGGTCTACAAAGAAACTATTAGAGCTAATAAATGAATTCAACAAAGTGTCAGGGTATAAAATCAACACGCATAAATCAAATGAATTCCTGTTTATCAGTGACAAATCCTCTGATACAGAAATGAGGACAACTACTCCATTCACAATATCCCCCCAAAAAATAAAATACTTGGGAATCAACCTAACAAAAGAGGTGAAAGATTTATACAATGAAAACTACAGAACTCTAAAGAAAGATATAGAAGAAGACCTTAGAAGATGGAAAAATATACACTGTTCATGGATAGGCAGAACCAACATCATCAAAATGGCGATACTACCAAAAGTTCTCTATAAGTTCAATGCAATGCCAATCAAAATCCCAACAGCATTTCTTGGAGAAATAGATAAAACAATCATGAAATTCATATGGAATAATAAAAGACCTAGAATAGCAAAAACAATGCTAAGCAGGAAGAGAGAATCAGGCGGTATAGCGATACCAGACCTCAAATTATACTACAGAGCAATAGTAACAAAAACAGCGTGGTACTGGTACCAGAACAGGCGGGTGGACCAATGGTACAGAATAGAGGACACAGTAACCAATCCACAAAACTACAACTATCTTATATTTGATAAAGGGGCTAAAAGCATGCAATGGAGGAAAGATAGCATCTTCAACAAATGGTGCTGGGAAAATTGGAAATCCATTTGCATCAAAATGAAACTGAATCCCTTTCTCTCACCATGCACAAAAGTTAACTCAAAATGGATCAAGAAGCTTGATATTAAATCAGAGACATGGCGTCTGATAGAAGAAAAAGTTGGCTATGATCTACATACTGTGGGGTAGGGATCCAAATTCCTCAATAGGACACCCATAGCGCAAGAGTTAAGAGCTAGAATCAACAAATGGGACTTACTCAAACTAAAAAGTTTTTTCTCAGCAAAAGAAACAATAAAAGAGATAAACAGGGAGCCTATATCCTGGGAACAAATCTTTACTCCACACACTTCAGATAGAGCCCTATTATCCAGAGTATACAAAGAACTCAAAAAATTAGACAATAAGAAAACAAACAACCTAATCAACAAATGGGCCAAGGACCTGAGCAGACACTTCTCAGAGGAGGACATACAATCAATCAACAAGTACATGAAAAAATGCTCACCATCGCTAGCAGTCAGAGAAATGCAAATTAAAACTACCCTAAGATACCTTCTCACTCCAGTAAGATTGGCAGCCATCACGAAGTCCAACAACAACAAGTGCTGGAGAGGATGTGGGGAAAAGGGTACACTTGTTCATTTTTGGTGAGACTGCAAAATGGTGCAGCCAATTTGGAAAGCAGTATGGAGATTTCTTGGAAAGCTGGGAATGGAACCACCATTTGACCCAGCTATTCCCCTTCTCGGTCTATTCCCTAAAGACTTAAAAAGAGCATGCTACAGGGACACTGCTGCATCGATGTTCATAGCAGCACAATTCACGATAGCAAGATTGTGGAACCAACCTAGATGCCCTTCAATAGATGAATGGATAAAAAAAATGTGGCATTTATACACAATGGAGTATTACTCTGCATTAAGAAATGACAAAATCATAGAATTTGGAGGGAAATGGATGGCATTAGAGCAGATTATGCTAAGTGAAGCTAGCCAATCCTTAAAAAATAAATGCCAAATGACTTCTTTGATATAAGGGGAGTAACTAAGGACAGAGTAGGGACGAAGAGCAGGAGAAGAAGATTAACATTAAATAGGGATGAGAGGGGGGAGGGAAAGGGAGAGAGAATGGAAACTTCAGGGAAAGGGAAGGTGATCCTCAGGGTTATATAAAATTACATAAAAGAGGAAGTGAGGGGTAAGGGAAGAAGTACACAAGTGGAATAAATGTTTTACAGTAGAGGTGGTCGAGAGAGAAGAGGGGAGGGGAGGGGAGGGTTGGGGGGATAGTAGATAATAGGTTAGAGAGCAGAATTCATCAGACACTAGAATGGCAATGTGTAAATCAATGGAAATGTAACTGATGTAACCGATGTGATTCAGCAATCTGTATATGGGGTAATAATGGAAGTTCATAACTCTTCTGAATCAAATTGTGAAACATGATACATTAAGAAAGATGTAATGTTTTGAACGACCAACAATAAAAAAAAGAAGAAAAAGAAAACTTAAATTCAACAGTTAAAAAATTGTGAAAATAGGCAAGATGTGTTTTACTGAAGAGAATTCACAGATGACAAATAAGCACATCAAAGACTTGTTCAACATCATTAGCTGTTAGGAAAATGCAAATTAAAGTTACAAGGAAATATCATTACACACCTATCAGAATAGGTGAATCAAATAAATAATGAGGACAAAATAAAAAACCGTGGGGACACCATATCCTGGCAAGAATGACAGGTAAATAGATCACCATAAACTGTAGGTGGAAATGTAAAATGGTACAATGGTAAAGTCACTCTGGAAAAAACTGATACTTTCTTACAAAACACAATAAACTTATTATACAGCCTAGCAATAGCACACCTGGGCATTTATCCCAGAGGAAAAAAAACCTAGGTTCACATAAAAACCTATGTATAAGTGTCCATAGCAGCTTTATTCACAATAACTGAAAACTGGAAATTACCCAACATCCCTCAGTGGGTAAATGGCAAAACTGTGGTATAGTCATACCATGAAATATTCTCAGCAATAAAAAAGAGCAATTGGATAGAGCTCAAGGAAATACTGCTTAGTTTTTAATAATATTCATTCTAAAAACATACACACAAAAGTATGCCATTAATGTAACACTGTTAAAATGACAAAATTATAGAGATAGAGAACAAATTAGCAGTTGCCCTGAGTTAGTGATAGGAGAGTTCAGTTACTTTAAAAGTTATTAAAAGAGCTTTATGATGAAAAAAAAAGAAAGAAAGAAAAAAACTGACTGAGATAGGATGCATTTGGTGCTACATACCTGATATATCCAGTGTTCTGGAGGCTGAGGCAGGGGGATCACAATTGCGAAGCTTACCCTAGCAACTGAGTAAAACCCTGCCTAAATTTAAAAATAAATAGGCAGTAGTAATTTTTAAAAATTAAGAAAAAATTAAATTTTTTAAATAAAAATTTTAAAAGAACAGAGGATAGTGTTCAGTAACAGGGCACCCTGGTTCCAATCCCTAGTTTCACAAAAGGGAAAAAAGAATGAAAAAAAAGTTTTTTTCAAAGTTACAGAAAAAAATATTTTTAAATTTATAAATTGTATATATGAAAACAAAAATTCTATTTCTCAAATGACTCCATTAAAGAGAACAAGGAGAAGTGACTGATGAAAGAAACCAATTGCCTCACCTTTAACCAAACTCTTCTAAGAAAGGAGAAAAGAGACTACAAGGGAAACGAAGGCAAGAGCCGTGAACAGCCCCTTGAAATAGCAGGTATCTAAAACACACAAAGCAATCAACGTCTTAAGAAAGGAGGGACTGCACCATAAAGTCACATTGAACAAAAATTGAGACAGTGTTGAAGAACATGTGGGGTTATCATGAAGGTCCACAGAAACAGATGTGGACCCTACAGCACCTGTCCATATGGGGATACAGCATGCTCTTTCAGAGCCGAGACCCAGGGCCTGGTGACAGAGGATGTCCATTTGGTAATAGATAAATAATAAACTATGGAAAATAACCATTTCTGGCAATCAGCCACATTTTGTTTGCCATATTGCATACAGTTTGACAAATGCTATGAAACACTGTGTCAGTTATATACAGCTGTCACATAAATGTCACATTTCACATATAAGCATACTTAAATAGTACATCTGCAGAATTTGAAAAAATACAAATACAGATCAGCACATAACAGACTGAATTACACACCCTGGGTATAGATGATAGAACTCCTCATTATAAAGAGGACAGCTTCCCTCAGGTTCATCTATGACAACACCCCATCAAAATTTCACTATGATTTCCTTGTAATTGAAGAAGGAACCAAAGCAAACAGTTTGAAAATTCTCCTGGAAGGTTGAATCCATATGAAATTAGCCAAGAATTCTGAACTCTAAGAGCAAAGGAAGGAGCTATCATTACCAGGCACTAATGCATATTATAAAATTATCATATTGCAGTAATTTGAGAACCAAAAAACTCACAAAGTAGAAATTTCATAGATGACTCCATATGTATGTAAATGTCATTTTTATTATGAAGTGACATGAAAATGCCTAGATAAATGCCACCATCTCCAGCAGAGGATTTGATGTGAATGAAGAGGACAACCCAACGTGAAGAAAGGTGTCGGAACTGGAGGCGCAGAGCACTGGTAGGAATTGGGGGCAGGACATGTGTGGTACTGGACTATACTTCAGCACCCCAAAGAAGCACATATTGAGTAGGATTATGTTTTAAAATTACACCAGAATAGGAGGCTCCTGGATTCTCTTCACACATGGATACACCAAATAAATGCCTACTTCTGTTTTGAGTCCCTCTTAAATAAAGTTATAATGGACGGAGAGACCTATGCATTGGACCACTCAGAAAATCTCTACCATCCAAAGGGCAGGCAAAGTTGGGGGACACGTGGGCATTAGTCCTGCCTTGAGCAATGTGCCACATAATTGGGACAGAATACCCCAATCCAGTGTCACCCAGAGTAGAGGCAGACTGAATTGGGGTCACAAATGGAGCACATGGGACACGAAATGACTTGTAGCTGGAAACAGAATTTGTCTGTGCTCATAGAAGAAAGAGCTGGATATACACAAGTATCAGGGTGAGAGAAAGGGGGAGATTTTCAATGGCTGTGGAGGGTCACGAGCTTTATCCATGGGACAATGGCAAAAGGGGAGTGAGATCAAGGGTCCCAGTTTATCCCTACAAGGGATTTGAAGCATGATCTGCAAACTGTGGTTGCTAACAGTTGAGGTCCTCCCTAGCCAGTCCCTAAGGGTAGACACGACAAATGCAGTCCACCCAGCAGCCCTGCCTTAGCCCTCTCCAATCTACCTCAGTAATAACTCCAGGCCTGACCAGTTCTTTCTGGAAGAAGGATGTTCAGGCACTCAGGTTCCCCATATTTTTCCCATCTCATGGACTCCATCCTAACTCACCAAGCTTTGGGAGCAGTGGCAACTGTGCATGTGTATATCTCAGAAAGGAGGGGCTTCACATTAGTGTGCAAGCACTTCCCTGGAGTATGATCCCCTCTCCCAGGAGTGAAGCAAAAGCTGTCAAAAGCACAGCTCCCTGTTTCTTTCTAGAACAGGCTCACACCACCTTCTTGCAGTGAGCACAAGCAGCCTGGGTTCTAACCGATTGCATCAGCCCCCAGCCAAGTAGGACAGCTTCTCAGTCTGAGCCCAGCTGTGGGAAAGGCTCCTACTAAACAGTCAAAGGAACCGTCCTCCAATGACATGGATATAGAGAAAGAGACCTGCTCACATGGGGCTAGAATATAAGCTCAGTGCACCCATTTTCAAAAACAGCATGGAGTTCTTTAAAAGCTAACAGAACAACAACAACTCTAGATGCATTCCCAGAGGAACTTGAACCAGTGTGTTCATAAATGGCTGCATGCCCATCGCTGTTCCAGGATCCACAGGAGCCAGGACAAGGGAACTTCTGAAGTGGCTTCTGGCTAAGGAGACTCCTCCCAGCCACAGGGCCATCACCTACTCCCCTGAGAAACTACTTCCCCTAAATGCACCTTCTCATAGGTCCACAGGTGGCTGATATGCACCAGATGCTCAGGAGACCTCAGATGAGCCAGGTGTGGGATCCTCGTGTCAGGCAGAGTCAAACAAGGACCAGGAAAATATCACAGATGGCATGAGACCCCTAGGACATGCAGTGCACAGGGGGAACCCTCAGCCCAAAGACATGCTGACCAGGGGTCTAGCCTAGGAGAGGAAGGGAGAATTCACATGCACACACACATGTGCACACATTTTTCAAATGTCAAGTGGTTTTGGGTGTACTTTTCTCTCATGTGAAATGCTCATAAACAGAAAACAAAACCTTTGCTTCTTATTTTATTACAGTGGGGACAGGGGACTGGAATTTGAGGAATTCATTGATACATATGTACAGGTTTCGTCTAGGAGACAGGGTTGTGCATCTGACATTTTTCTTCCCTTACATTTAGAACATTCAGGGGGCCCCAGGCAGGAGGGCCACACCTGTAATCCCAGCCACTCAGGAAGCTGAGGTATAAGTTCAAGGCCAGACTCAGCATCTCAGCATCTGTCAGGAGATAAATGATAAAAAGTACGAGGGATGTAGCTCTGTGGGAAAGGACCACTGCATTCAATCCAGTATGCTCCCCATGGCCCCCAAAAAGAACGAAAACCTCAGGGGTGAGAAAACCTGAGATCCCTGCAGATTCCAGCCCATTTTGGAAGGAAAAGGGCCCATGAACTGGTGATTCTCACGGTCCCAACACTCTGAAATCCACCACAGAAGAAATTCAGGGAGAAGACTTGAGCTGTCAATTTGTACAGGAGATACCCATGTGTTTAATAATGAGAATAAAAGAATCCAACATCTTTAGAAACCCGAGAAATCTAAAATAAAATCCTATCAGACACAAAATTAAATAGTATCAATGATGATAGGAAACAAAAGAATTCTAATAAACTGAAAGAGTTTAAGTGCTTTTTAACTATTTGTAGAAACTGTTTTGCTAATAAAGACACATGATAGACCCCTGCTGCAGGGACTTGCTGAAATCAGTTCACAGGACCAGGATAATACATTACTAGTCATGGTACATTCAGCTTAAAAATAGTATAAAATACCATGGGTCAGTTTTACAGGGTGCCATATGCATGAGGTATTACGTATAACTATGATGCACTAATACACAATCCAGCATGCTTTACTCTTAATGGAAGCATCCAGTTGTAAAATTCGTCCACAAAGTTAAATATATGTAAACTTAACCAAGAAACTTTTCAATTATAAGAGAAAAAGAGTTATTACCTAACATGTACATTGTGGAACTGTACTGTTACAATTATCATCTAGGAATCACGACGTCAATAAAGTCCACCCATGAACCCACGTGGATGTGAAAATCATGCACTTAATTGCAACGGAAAAGTAATTATCAATCCAACCCTAACAAGGCCAATCTCAGCAACTTAGCTAGACCCGCGGGCAGAATAAAAACTCAAAACTACCAGGGACATGGCTGAGTGGTAAGGCACCCTTCTGTTAACTACAAAACAAACAAACAAACTCTACAAAACTAGCTCAGGAATAAGCGAGATCCCTGTTCACCATAGCTCCCCTCCTGCAGGAAAAGGGTGTTTGAAGATTGGATTTTTTTTTTTTTTTTTTTTTTTTTGGTACTGGGCATTGAACTCAGAGGCCCTCAACCACTGAGCCCCAGCCCCAGCCTTATATTGAATTTTATTTAGAGGCAGGGTCTCCCTGAGTCTCTAAGTGCCTCACCCACTTGCCTAGGTTGGCCTTGACCTCACAATCCTTCTGCATCAGCCCCCTACCCGCAGCCACTGGGATGACAGGTGTGCGCCATCCTCTGGCTTGCAGTTGATTATTCTCTGGTTCCACCTGTCAATCACCACAGCCCAGGAAGACGCTGGGCAGCCAAGCTCACTTGCCACTTAGGACTGGAGCAGGGGCTGAGGCTGCCCCAGGGGATGGGGAGGCTGGAGGGGTCTCCGCCACTGTCACGCTCTCCACCTGGCTGGCCATGGAGACTGAGGGGCGCTGTCCCCAATGGGCTTGGGCCTGTGGACACGGAGAGCCCCGGAGTCGGGGTCAGCCAACTCAGGTTCACCCACAGTGGATCCGACCTGATGGCCTCCCTTCCCCGCCTCCCTCCCGAGCCTCCCTGTCCAGGCACCAGCTGCCACTGCACACTCACCATTTCCTGGTGCCCAGCAGACAAGCCTACCCTGGGGAGCTTCAGCCCCTGCATGGCAGGGCCAACCAGGATCCCGGGCACCCAGCGAAGCCTGGAGGCCAACTGCACAGACCCGGGAGAAATAAATCCCATCCCGATTGCAGAGGCCCGCCCCCTGTTCGCTGGCTGCGCTCAGGATTGGACAGCGCTCAGCATGGGGGCTTCTGATTGGACAGGGCGTCAGTCAGTCTCTGCTCTCCCCAGCCTGAGCCCAGCAAACCTTCTTTTTGAGTGATAGTGGCAAGAAGGAGGCCAGAATGGCAGGGATTGGGTGCAGCTTTTTTTTTTTTTTCCTTATGGGGTCTGGGCATTGGGTTAGGGTTAGGGTGACCAGAATTCTAAGTTCTGTTGGGTTTTGATGTTAGGAAATTGAAATCATTTTTTGAAAGTTTCACCACCTGGGCTTCCTCCTATAATAAGACCACCCAGAGCGTCCTAGAGAATCTGACTTGTCCTCCCTTCATCTGTGCAAAATTCTCCAAGCAGAACTGGCCTTTTGCTCCATAGGAACTGTCCAGTGCATCATGGCCAGCACTGGTGGTGGCTGGGGGGAGGGCGGGGGTGTGTGGCTGGCAGGCCCCTTGGAAAAGGTTCCCACCGAGTTGGCAGCCTGAGAGCTGATGTTCCTCCAGCTGAGTTGAATCTGTATCTGGAGCCCACATTGAGCTGGAGGCAGAATAAGGAGATCAGCAGAGAAGAGACCCCAAGAGCACAGACCTGGGTAAACCCCAGCTGCACCGGGCTCTCTCTCCCTCTGGCCACTGAGGGTTGAATTAGGAGGCCTCGACCTCTGAGCCCCTTCCCCAGCCCTACCTTGAACTTTAGAGACAGGGTCTCACTGAGTTGCTTAGCACCTTGCTTTTGCTGAAGCTGGCTTTCAATTCGCCATCCTCCTGCCTCAGCCGCCCTAGACGCTGCAATGACAGGCGTGTGACACATTTTTTTCCTTTCTTTCTTTTTGAGAGAAATACCTGCGGTGGCCACAGGATAACAGCCTTGCACAGATCAAGGCCACCCTGGGTGCTCTCCCTGGTTCCCACCAGTCCCCTGGATCCCAGGCAATGGAATCTTGCCTCCTCCAAAAACCAGAGACCCCCTGCCCAGGTGTGCATCCTTATATCAGCTGAATACTCTGCACTTGACAAAAAAAAAAAGGAAAGAAAGAAAAGAAAGAAGACAGACCCTACCTGCTTGTCTTGATGCAAACAAAGCCAATGTGTTTCCAAAGAGAGCTCTGGTCTTGTCCCCCCAATTCAATGGTGCAAAAAGTCACATAATACAGAGAAGACTTCTCATTAAGGGGGGCTCCAGGGTCTGTCTATTAATGAAAAACAATTTGGGTTTGATTGGGAGTCCAGGAAAGCCAATTCCAGGTTTTCCTAATTTGGTACATAACTCCATAGATTCGAATGCACCCTGCTCCTCTCTGCCATAATTAATCATGGAGGCCTGGAGGTTACCTGCCCTCTGGGACCCCAGCTCCTGCAGATAACAGCGGCGGGGGGGGTGTCCTTTGTTTTCCATGCAGCACCCTGAACCTCCACCTTTCCTTCACACTCCAACATCTTTGGGGGAGCGATTTAGAAAATTCTGTAATGTATGTAAAGACATTTCCTCATCCAAGTGTGATGCTATCAATTTTGTCCTAAGGTCCTGTTTAGTATTTTTTTATGTTTTTCTATTTTGTTGGTTCTTCTTAGTTATACATGACCATAGAGTCAATTGTGGTAAAATTACCCAAGCATAAAATATACCTTATTCTCCTTAGGACCCCATTCATGTGGGTGAGCATGATTGTTACTGTATTCTGCATAAATGCCATTTTGACTTGAGTGAAAGGGAATCTCAGTGCAGTTTTAATTTGCATTTCCCTAATTGCTAGATAAATTGCCTTTTCAGTATTTATTTTTTAAAAAATATATTTTCTAGTTGTAGTTGGACCCAATACCTTTAATCTATCCATTTATTTTTCTGTGATGCTGAGGATGGAACCCAGTACCTTGCATGTGCTAGGTGAGCACTCTATGGATAAGCCCCAGTCCCAGGCCACATTTTCAGTATTTTTTACTTTTGTTTCTCAGTAACAACAGAATAGGTCTTTGGGGAACCAGTTTTGCTGCATTTGTGAATTGGAAACATTTCTTTTGAAGAAAGACTGAGAAGGTCAAGGCACATGCCCACGATTCCAGGGATGAGCAGTACACAGTTGTCTTTCCCAAGATGAGGAGAAGAATATGTGGGTGAGAAGAGGGAAAGAGCTGGGGACACTTTTGGGCCAGGAACTCTCCTTCCCCCATGAGGGAAATTATTCTTGCTGTTAGTTTTCTTAACCCAAATGAGAGATTTTCCTAAGCTACCAGTGCCACTAGATATAATTCCCTGGATAAAGCTCAGTTTTGTCTTAGGAGCCAAGAAAAAGTGAATAACCAACCCAGTGGTTCCAATACCAACAAGCTAGACCTTGGGCTCCTTGGGGGCAAAACACTGGTGTTTACTCAATAATTAACAATCCAACAGCACCCGACACCCAATTAATAGGAGAAGGAGAATTGGATCAGTGGGTGTGGAAGTATGTGGGTGGCCAGCTGCAGAGCTTGCCTATGGGTGCATTCCTTGCATCTGGGAGATTTTTCAACACCAATGAGATAAATAAAGTGGTGAGAACACTGGCAAAACCCTCTGAAATATTCTAGCCAGAAAAATTCATGAGCACTTTAAAAGCATCTTAATGTTTGCCCTCATTCAAATGTGCCTCAATCCGAATGAAACCATTTGAAAAGAGTTGTCAACATGAAAAGTTTCTGAAATCTGCTAGTTTGTGGATCACTGCAAATGCATATGAGTCCATGGCTAAATACATAAGTAAAAATAGAAACGTAATAATGACCATTCTCTTAAGACTTTCATCCTGAAAACACTGCCCTATTTTCTTTGATAACTAAATGATCATTTAATCATTCCTCTAGCAACACTTGAGGTCCATAAAGAACTGTGGAACATTTCTGGTTGGGACAGAAATGTTGGGACACCAACAAGAAAGTTTCACAGAACCTCAAAGGAGAAGGTTCATAAATCACCACAATGCAGAAATGCCCACAAAACTTGAAATTAAAAACAAGGGAATGGGGTTGTGACTCAGTGACAGAGCACCTGCCTAGCACCTGTGAGGCACTGAGTTAGATCCTTGGCACCACATAAAAAATAAATATATAAAATAAAATTATCCTGTCCAAATAAAAACTATTTTAAAAAATATAGATCAGATTTAAAATAAAAAAGAAAAGCAACTCCCTACAATGCAGCATTTCTCCTAGACCAACTTCCTGGACCCCCATATACTATCATGATGTGAGCAAGCTTAGAAAAATGGGTGAGAAATTACAGAACTCTGCTCTGGCCCCATCTCTAGTCCAGCCCCACTTAAATGTCCCTCTCCAAATAGCAACACCTCAGACCACGTATTTGCTGTCTCTCCCTTTAGAGCTTTCTCACATTTTTCCTTTCTTTCTTCTTGTGGTGCTGGGGATTGAACCTAGGACCTTGTGCATGCAGGCCAAGCACACTACCAACCTCAATGAATCTCTGGCCCCTTACGTTCTTTCCTAAATGTGCATCTGTTTTCTAAATAGGTCTGTTCACGCACCTGACAATGATGATGTTGTTTTCTGCTTTGAAAACCAAGGAACCTACTTTTTCTGAGCTGATGTGCCTCTCTCTTACTGAAATCCCTTCCCATTACAAAACCTCACACAGCAAAAGTAAGACTTGAGCTTTGTAATTGTGTTGGGTTTTTTATTGTTTGGGGTCTGATATCACATATATAGCTGGAGGGAGGTAACTAGCAGCCATGCACTTTTTTTAATAAGCAAAGGACAAGGTTCCGTAGCACATGTCTGTAAGGCCAGGCATTTAGGAGGCTGCTGCAGGAGGATCTCAAGTCTGAGGCCAGAGTTGGCCTCTTATCAAGACCCTGCCTCAAAATAAAATATTCAAAGGTCTAACACTGGGTGAGTCTTCATGAACAATGAAGGGTCAGAATTCCTGTTTCCACAGTCTCCCCTTAGGATGCTGTGTGTAGGTGTGTGACTGTTACCTTCCAACAGGACCTAGAGGTGTTGCTGGTGCCCCCCTGTATTAATAAATAGATCAAATGAAGTGAGTAAATAAGTAAAGCAATCAAAGAGCTGACACTGTAGCTGGTTGTGATCCCAGGGATATGGAGGTTAGGTTGTGTTTCTTGGCTCTTGTGTTCTTGCAAGAGTGGATTTTAGATAATACATAAAATGTAATCAAAGTAGAGCAAAGCTCATTGGCCCAGAAATCACTATCAAGAAAAGGGGAGGAAAACAGTGAGGCTTCTCTGACATCTCTAGGACTCACACCCACTTTGCTCCTCAAGTTTATGGGAGATGCTGTGGGTGACTCCAGAGGCCTGCCCATGGAACAATTCCTACTCTTAACTGGCAGTAGGATGACATTGTGTTTGTAGGTTCCTACTCCACATGGTCTTGTCCAGAGACAGCAAAGCAAAACCCAAGTGTGTGTGTGTGTGTGTGTGTGTGTGTGTGTGTCTGTGTGTGTGTTTGTGAATTTTACTTTAATAAAAATTTTATTATGGCAGCTATTATGAAGAAAAACAACAACAAGTTTTGGCGAGGATGTGAGGAAAATGGTACACTCATAAACTTCTGGTGGGACTGGAATTTGGTGCAACCAATATGGAAAGCATTATAAAGATTCTTTGAAAATATGAAAATGGAACCACAATTTGACCCAGATATCCAGTGCAGCCAGCATAGATTCCTTTCAGTGGATGAATAGACAAAAAAAGTATGCATTATTTATACACAATGGAATTTTATACAGCAATAAAAGAATAAAAAACATGTGTGGGAGGGAGATTATGGTGTTGTTCTCTTGGTTTCTGACTTTTAGGGAATAGAGTTTTTCTGAGATTCTCACCAGAATCTTTGCCTTTGTCAATGGGGTATTGCAACTTACTTCTGTTTCTTGCTGTCTAACTTTTGTGGTTTTCCAATATGAGGTATGAGGTTGAAGTGGATTTTAAGTGGATATTTTTAATGTAGGGGTTCACTAATTACTATTAGAAGCAACAGATGAGCTCAGAACAGTAATAAAATTTAATATCATCAGTAGCAAAGAAGTAGAAAAAAAGTAGCAAACATAAAATTAAAGACAGTTCTACTGAACATAATATCAACGGGAAAATACTTGGGAATTTTTCAAGAAATGTGAACACTTGAACATTTAACATGGCTTGTTTTTAGAAAATATACCATTATCCCTAAGCCACCTTTTTTTATGTGGTTAACTTAACTCATAGAAAAAAGATAGGAATTAAAAACTTTCCCTGTGATCCTAAGGACAGAACTTAGGTATGGTCTACCAGTGGGCTCTATCGTCATCCCATTTTTATTTTTCTTTGAGATATGGTCTTGCCAAGTTAGTAAGGCTAGACTCAAAGTTGTGACCCTCAAGGCTCGACTTCCAGGGCAGCTGGGGTTACATGCATGTGCCATCACAACCATAGTAGAAATTAGTCTTTTTTATTTTCTTTAGTTGTAGTGGACTCAGTAACTTATTTTATATATTTATTTTTATATGATGCTGAGGATTGAACCCAGTGCCTTACATGGGTTAGACAGGTGCTCTAACCCTGACCCCAGACACAGGGATTAAATTCTTGACTTTCATATTACAGGTTGGCTCAGGATAGTATCTTTTTGCAAACGTGAATAATGTCCCCATTTTTTGAGTAGAAGGTAGAGGCCACAATGAGAGAATATGTCTATTCTTATCGTTGGAAGAGGAACATCAACTGTGGATTCACCTGCAACTTAGTATTTGATGATTGCCCAGATATTAAAAATATAAGCAAAAAAGATAGGAGGTCAAGGCTCTGAGGAAGGGGGGCTAAGTATTTCAAATTGTGAGGCATCAAACTGAGAAAAACAATGCTAAGGTAGCTGGGTATTGAGAATAGGGTCCCTCACATTTAACTGTAGGATCCCAGAAGATATAAAAGAAAATAAACCATTTACTAGGTACATTTTAAAGGGATGATCATGGGTAGGACTTGGTCAGAAGTCATCATTATCACACCCCACCCACACGCCCACACACATTACTTCCCTCTAACCTCTTCCCCACCTTAGCAGTCAAGTCAACATCCCCTCCTCAAGGTGCATCCTTGCATGAAGAGAAAGGACTGAGCCACAGTACCCTGGGAATCACAATGGGCACATCTTTGCCTAGCTTATGGCAGAAACTAGCAAAGGAATGGCAGAGTTCAGGAACATCTCTGTCTCCTTTGTCTCACAAACAAATATCTAGAGATTTCAATTATAAATTGATGGATGAAGTGAACTTGGAAGTATTGGGTCAAATATTTGGAACACTGAAAATGTAAATGTTCAGCAGCCTAATGTGTTATTTCTTTTTTATTTTTGTTTTTGTTTTTAATGCTGTGGATTGAGCCAAGGGGCACTCAACCTCTCAACAACATTCCTGATCTTTTTTTGTAACTTAGTTAGAGACAGGGTTTCACTAAATTTCTAAGTCCTTTCCTAAATTGTTGAGGCTGGCTTTGTATCATCCTCCAGAGACACTGGGATTACAGTCATGCACCACCACACCTTGCTAATGTTTTATTTCATTATTTGCAAAAGAGCAGTTTTTCATGTAATATAACTTACTGAATGCTCTCAAAATATTGCACTATTTGAAAAATTCAAAGAGATAACTTATTATCTTTATATTAACAAACTTAAATATGTTTTTCTTATGCCTTGGCTTTTTTCACTTGATAAAATCAGCTTAGAACATAGTTTTCTAGTTTCTTTATTTTTGGGGGGGGTATACTAGGGATCAGTCCCAGTATCACTCAACCACAAAGCAACTTCGCCAGTCATGTTTAATTTTTTTTTAGAAACAGGGTCTCACTGAGTTGTATAGGTCCCTATTAATTTGCTGAGTCTTTCTTTGAACTCGTGAATTTTCTGCCTCAGCCTCCCAAGCCATAGGGATTGCAGGTATGTGCCCCCATTCCCAGTTTCTTTATTCTTTTGTAGTTGTTGCTTTTTTTTGTTACATAAATTCAAGTTGAATAACAGTATGTTTAACAATACAGATATAGAGAAACGCCAGTGATGTAGGTAAGCATTTGAACATATCCACCAGAAAGTACATTGTATATTCACCATGGTGTATTACTCAGCCATCAATACAAACTCCTCTAATGCTCAGCAAAATAGATGAAATTGGATGATGTCATGCTAAGTAAAGAAATACACAATAGTGTCACATCTCATATGTTAACTAATATAATATCATGTTCAAGTACAATAGTGATTAGTATGGCTGAGAAGTGTGTGGGGCATCAAAGGCAGAAGAGGGTGTTTGGATATTATGAATACATGTATATGCACATATATAAACATCACACTGAATCCCATTAGCATGTGCAATTGCTTTGTGATGATGAAACCCACCATCTCTTATAATTATCCATTTTGCACTAAGAACAGAATCCTGCTTTTTTTGTAATTTCCAGTATATGATGCAATATTATTGATGATGCTCCCTGAAAACAACCAGGCTCTTCCTACACATCCATTCTATTTTCTTCCAGGCTCTGAACATAGAGTACACAATGTATTTCTGCATTTGGATCATCTCATTTAGCCTAAAGTCCTCCAGCTTGCCTGTGTTATTGGAGAATATTCTTCTGTTTCTGGGGTTTCAACCCAGGGTTGCCTTACCTGTGACAGAGATCCACCATCATTTTCTTTTTCAGTTTTAAGACAGAATGTTATCAAACTACTAAGGCTGGCCTTCACATTTTGGAAACACTGCCATAGACACCATCCTTATTTTAAAGTTGAGTAATAAGTGAGGTGTGGAGGCACATTTCTTTTGTCATGCTAGGGACTCGATAGGCTGAGGGAGGAGAATCACTATCTTGGAGCCAGCCTCGCATCTTGGTGACACCCAATGCACCATAAAAGACCTTGTCTCAAAATAATGGTAGAAAAACTGAAAAGATTATATATGTATGTTGATACATTTGTGTGTAAACACAATGATAAATCTCTCTTTTACTATTATCTGTAATATACCATAGGTTCTCCTTCCTAAGTTACTCTTTGAAAATTTAGGTTGTGGATATTACTGCAGTTAACTTGGGATGGTAGATATTCCTAAAAATGGATTTTATTTCCTTCAATTTTTGAAGTGGTTAATGTCAGATGTCCATTTGAGTGGATTGAGATACCCAGAGAATTGGTATGGAAGATCTCTGCAGGTGTCTGAGTGTGCTTCCAGAAGGCTGAGTCAGAAAGCATGTGGAATGCCTGTAATGAAAATATATATTGGTGTTCAATAGGTTTGATTATGAAAAAAGCAAGAGAAGCAGTCATTCACTTATGCTCCAAGCTTCTTGAAGTTCCCTTTGGGGACTTGCACCATTGGCTCTACCTGGGTCTTTTTAAAAATTTTATTTGTTTTAGTTAGTTATCCATGACAGTAGAATGCATTTATATACTTTGATATATCATACATAGATGGGATATAATTTTTCATTTTTCTGAGTATACATATTGTAGAATCACATGGGTCATAAAGTCACATACATACATACATAAAGCAATCATGTCTGTTTCATTCTCTTTCTTATTCCCACATTCCCTGCCTTCCCCTTCTTTCACTTTCCTCTACCTAATGTAAGTTAATGCAATTCTTTTTCTCTTTTGCATTACAATTCTTAATACACATATATACCACAGTTCTTGTATCTTTTATATGTAACGTATGTTGACACCCAATTCAAGTCTTCATACATGTATTGTTGATGTATGACACATTCTATCATCCTTGCTAATCCCCGTCGCCCTACCTTTTCTTCCCACCCCTCTGCCCTACCTAGAATTCATCTATTTTTTCTATGCTCCTCCTGTGTACTCCACTTTAAGTCAGCCCCCTTATGTCAGGAAAATATTTGGCATTTGTTTTTTTGTTGTTGTTTTTAGAGGGGAGGGCATTGGCTAACTCCAGTTATTATTTTCTCCAACTCCATCCATTTACATGCAAATGCCACGATTTTATTCTTTTATTGCTGAGTAAAATTTCATTGTGTACATATGCGACATTTTTTTTTATTTATTCATCCACTAAATGGCATCTGTAATGGCTCCATAGTTTAGCTATTGTGAATTGTGGTGCCATAAACATTGATCTGGCTGTGTCCCTGTAGTATGATGTTTTTAAACATTTATACTTAGACTGAGGAGAGGAATAGGTGGGTCAAATGGAGTTTCCATTCCCATATTTTCAAAGAATCTCCATACTACATTCCATGTTGGCTGCACCGATTTGTAGTCTCACCAGCAGTGTATAAGTGTACCTTTTCCCCACATCTTCACCAACACTTATTGTTGTTTGTCTTCATAATTGCTGCCATTCTGACTGGAGTGAGATGATATCTTAGAGTATTTTTTATTTGCATTTCACTGATTCCTAGAGATGAAGAGCATTTTTTCATATATTTATTGATTGTATATCCTATCCTGACAAGTATCTGTTCAGATCTTTAGCCCACTTTGATCAGGTTACTTGTTTTTTCATCTAACAGGATCATTTAAGTCCTTTGTTTTGGACCACAGATGCTTCATTTGTTTCCTCATTTTGTGAAGCTTCCAGCTTCTTGGACTGAGCTGTTACCAGTTTCCCAGTGTTGCCATCCTGTAGGCAAACATTTGGTGACTATTACTCCCATAATTATGTGAGTGAATATAATAAGCTCCTTTCTGTATACACATGTACTTTTTTGTGTATTCTACTTTTCTGAAGAATCCTAAAAATACAGGCATATTCTCAATGTCTGGGTCATATGGCATCTCTAGTTCTAATTTTTTGAGAAACCCACTTATAGTATTTTTAATGTCTATTCAAATTTATATTCCTGGCAAGAATGTCCACATGTTTTCTTTTCTGCATATTCTCTGCAGTATGTGTTACCTACCAACTTTTTTAGGATTGAGTCCACGAGTCTGTGGTTATATCTCATTGTGATATAACCTGAAAGCATAAAAATTCCAGAAGAAAATGAGATTTTTTTTTTTTTGCCATTTGTGTTGGCAATGGTTTTAGATAGAATGTGCAGAGACTGTACATGGAAAAACAGCTGAGACTATATAAAGATAAAAATGCTTCTATACAGCAGAGGAATCAATCAATGAAATCTAAAGTAGTCTTGGTTAAAGAAAACCGATTCTAGCCGCATGTCTGAAAAAGCTCAACATCCAAAATATAAGAAACTTACACAACTCACCAAAATTAAATATAAACCCCTCATAACCTAATTTAGATATGGTAAAATACTTGGATTCTGCCCTAAAATTAAACAAGTGTGTAAATAAATATGAAAGTTACTCAAGATCACGTACTAGGCTACATAAAATGATAATTTAGCTTTTCTGCTTTATTTGTCTCACAGGATTATGGGTGCACACTCTCCATTCTTCATGGGGCATTTGAGATCAATTATCAAAATGCCAGGTTTTCATTTTCCCACCTTATGCTTCCTCATTATTCCATGTTAATTGCCAAGAAAATCTCGAGCCTAGAAAACAACAAAATATAGATAAATTGCTAGATAATCATCAACTTTGAAAATTACTTCAGAAATCAATAGAATACATTAGTAGACCCAGATGTGAAGAAATGTAAAATAGACCTACAAATCAACATTTAACTTTACAGCTGCTCAAAAATACATGCCGTTATACTGATATGGAAGCACATGCCATTAGTCTTGACTACCTTAAGGCCACAGAAGGAGGAGGATTTAGGCTAAGGAATTTGAGGCCAAAGTGGCAAAAACCTAGCTCTAAAAATTGACCCACATAAAAACCAAACAGTAATCACATTTTTAAAAAGGAGCCTTCATGGGTGATTTCTATGAAACATGTAATTAGAATCAGTTACAATAATTCATGATCATGTCTAAATGTAGACGAAGAAAATTGATTAATTCTTTTCTTAAGGCGAGAAATACCAGCTAACACAGCATAAGAATGGAAATTGCAGACCATCTTTTTATAGATGTTGATGCAGATATCAAAAACCCCTAGGATACTGAAAACAACAACAAAAAGAATGATTGGACTTCATGACCAAGAGGGACATTGTCATATGGGAAGTTTCCAAAAATCATTTTGATAGAGCAAAGCTCTGGCAAATCACTTACTAGATTACTGTAAAGCCTATGGCAAATTATGACCAGAGGAAAATTCTTTTTCAATCTACTTAAAGGCAGCTATGTACTGTTTTCATACTTAATGGTGTGAACTGAAGTATTTATCATTTTATTTTTAGGAAAAGAAAAAAATATATATGCTTTTCTAACTTATAAATATTGTTTGAGAATATTAAATGATATTTTATACATCAAAAATCAAATAGCATATGCAGATGATACTATTATTTCTATAAAGTTTCTAAGCAATTTCCATGAACTAATGAAACATAAAAATCACTTTAATAATGTCATGGGTTAAATGGTCAACATTAAATCACTTAAATTACATACAGTAGCAATGAGCAGTGTTAAAATTGAGGCACAATCCATTCAAAAACATAGGGAAAACAATCTAAATGAAAATATTAACAAAAGAATTGTTCACTGCAAAGTAAAAAATTAAGGTGAAATTAAAATGCAAAAAAGATCATGGCAACAAAATGGAAAAACTGTTAATATTCAGTAATTAAAAGTTTAATTTTGGGTTCTAAGAGTTGATAGGCTTCCTCCAGATTAGCACGTGGGGTGGGGCCAGGCTTCCTTCTCCAATCTGATAAGTATTCTATATATATGAATTAAGTTATTAATTGTGTTATTGAGCTCTATAATTTCTTTATTCAACTTTTGTTTGGAGATCTATCCAGTGGTGAGAGAGGTGTGTTAAAGTCACCCCAGATTACCTTGTGGTCAAATGATTCTTGAACTTGAGAAGAGTTTGTTTGAACATAGGTGCCCCAGTTTGGGGGGCATATATATTTATGATTATTATGTCTTGTTGGTGTATGGTTCCCTTGAGCAGTATGAGATGTTCTTCTTTATCTATTTTGATTAACTTTGGCTTGAAGTCTACTTTATTTAATATAAGTATGGAGACCTCTGCTTGCTTTCAAGGTTCATGTGAGGGGTATATTTTTTCCCCAATCTTTCACCTTCAGTCTGTCTTTTCCTGAGTCTCCTGGAGACAGAATATGTTTGGATTTTTTTTGAAATCCAGGCTACTAGCCTATGTCTTTTGATGGGTGTGTTTAAGCCAGTAACATTTAAGGTTACTATTGAGGCATGGTTTGTATTTCCAGCCATCCTTGTTTATTTTTTTCTATTTGACTTGAAGTGTTAATTATTGTTCAATTTTTAATTGGTATCTACATATAGGATGCACTGTTTTAATCGAACATGTGTAGTGATCAAATCTGTGCAATTTCTACCTTCTAAAATATCATTTTGATGTTTGAAACCTGTGAACTCTTTTTAGAATTTCCACAGTCTAATAATTACTTATCTGATTCAAACTATGGGCTATAAAACCTAAGAGTTTCTTTTCCCTCTTAACTGCTTTATGGCACTTCTTGCCATCTGTCTCTTAAAACAGATATAAAAAGCTTTTCTCGTTTGTGGTTCTTTGTGATCAACTTTTTCAGCTTTAACATATGAGTGCAAACACAGGATTTGTGAAATATGAAAAATCACTAGAAAAAGACAGTCTCCCATGGTAAATCCAGAAAAAAATAATATAAATTTAAAAATTGTAGACTATAGTCCCAGTGCCTTGGGAGGCTAAAAAAGGAGGATGGTGAGTTCAAATCTAGCAACAGCAAGACCCTGAGCAACTTGGTGAGATGCTGTCTCTAAATAAAATACAAAATAGGAGTAGGGATATGGCTCACTGGTTGAGTGTCCATGAGTTTAATCCCTGGTAACCCTCCAAAAAATATATTAGGGTTTACGTTTAATCACTAAGCCTTAGATATTTTTTGGTGCGATCGATATATAAATGGCATATGCCAATTCTTATGAATTTTTTTAAGTAAGTCAAATATAATATAAATATTTTTATAGTATAAGCTTAAATTGATCTATATTAGCATGTAAAAAATAACTTAAAAATGCTTTTAGGTGAGGCTCAATGCCTGCAATCCCATCGGCTCAGGAGTCAGAAGATTACAAGGCCAAAGCTCAGTAACTTAGCAAGATTTTCTCCCAATACAAAAAATGGCCGGTGAGATAGTTTAATGACTAACTGCCCAGGGTTCAATCTGGGGTACAAAGGAACGAAGCCTTGTCTAAACAACAAAAGGACATGTGAAATTTAAAACCAAATACTGCTTTCTATCACTTTTCTGTGACACACAGAATCTGCTTCAATTCATTTTAAATATTTGAATCTTACACAATCTAAGTTTACTAACACTCAATAAATGACATGTTTTAGTCACGGGTGTCTCCAAGCCATTGGATAAATTTAAGATTAGTGTAGCTGAGGAAAATGCAGTCATACAAACTGGAGTGTGCAGGTGCCGTGAATTTGCAGTAATAGTCAAGAACTCATGAATGGGTTGTTCATTGCCTTGAAACTGTTGGAAAATTGTTTTCTGATGGTAAATTTCTGTATCAGTATTGGGAAGAACTTAGACCCTTTCCTGATAGTATGTTTCAAATAAAGGGACACAATTTCATGCAATAATGAGAACTAATCTTCATATAGGTAGTGGCCAGGGGAAAGCACAGTCTGGTCATTCTGCTAGCTCCTGTTTTGAACCACATTCATCACTAAATGATGTGCATCAAGTATGATTAAAATTGTGTAAATGTACTATGGTAGTGTTGTGAAGAAATATCTATAGTAATGTCTCTGATGAGGCTCCATTGTTGTTAGGAAGCATCCTGGGGAATGGGAATGATTCATAGATGACTGAAATCCTGAGCTATGTACCTTCCCAGCTGTGCACATTATGCCTGGCACAACATAGTCCAGGAGATCATGAGACATAACACAAACTCTCTGACATCAAGGATGTAATCTGAGAAACACCCCTCAAACAAGGGTCTATGGAGTGATACTTCAAGCTTGGTCCATGGTTGCCCTATTGTACTGGGCACTCATGTCCTTTATGCACTGGAGAAATCAAGCTGCCCCCTAGAGTGGGCATTCTGTGTGGAAGGATATGTAAATCACAGGGAATCTAACACAGATTTCTGAAATAGGTTACATTTAAAGAATTCACGTATGGTAAGAAAAAGTAAAAGCCAAGAGAGGAGATAAGAAAATACAGATCACACAAGAAAAAGAAATTTTCAAAAAAAAAAAAATCACAAGTTTTGTTTGTTAGAACTGATAGTAAAGACTCCCTCTAGTATCTGGATCCAGGAAGAAGTCATGTTAGATATGATGCTGTCACTAAAGTCAGGGGAGGCTGTGTGATACATACACCATCATCTGTGTTGTTACCATCTAGTAAGGACTGCTATGGCAGTGGACACGAGCTAGTGGTTAGGATAGAAGTAGAGAGAATTACAGGAGAAGGACACCCCACTGCAAGTCAGGGTTATTTGGACCCTCTGGGTGGGCACATTCCAGGGTGAAAGTGACAGGAGGAAACATCTCTTCTCCCATATGCAGTGTGAGCCCCATCCTGTTCATAACGGGAGAGGAAATAGAATCTTTCACCCCTAATAACACATGTGCAGACTTACAGCTTGGGGTTGTCCTCATTTCAGAGCTCAGCTTTACCACTACTGCCAACCCTCCCCATGTCCTCTTAATATTCACTAAAAGACAAAAGGGAGATGGAGAATTGAGACTGGTCTTGATTCAAGCAAGTGGGCTTGGGACTTATGTCAGCCTTGGCAGAAACCTCTTACTTGTGGCTCTTTGTGTGCTGGGAATCTACAAATAGGACTAGGGAAAAATGACTTGCACCTCAGAGAGGGTGACACCATCACCCAGCCCCTCTTCTGCAAAACACACCCTCCAGTAACACAACGAGCAAACCCTGGGCAAGACTTGACTGAATAAATGGCAGCTCTTTGTGAGAAGTAGATGTGAGTACCATAGGTCGCTTTTGTAAATTGTCAGGGTTTGAAAATACAGCTCAGGGTTAACACTTACATCTATGATATTTATATTACTATTATTTTAAATTTCTTTTCAGAAAAGCCACTAAGAGAGAAATTGTTCTTTAAAGTCAAGAAAGAAGAAGCCTCAGAGGTGCTTCTCTGTGGGGGCAAGTGCATGGAGTACTGCATATAGGGCATAGGTTAAGGGCGTCTGGGTTGAAGGAAACTTCCTATGCTAGGCATGTGAGTGGCAAACTGCTTACCCCATCAGCACAACTCTGGGCACGAGGCCATGTGTTGCAGTCCCACTCTTTGATTGTTCACTGCAAGGACAGGTAGCAGACATTACATTGGTGGCTGTCTATATTTTGCTTAGGCACTGCCTGAGTACATATAAATGGTAACTGCACAATAAAATCTGGCCTGCTTCCTGATTGATCTCTGGAGGACTTGATTAGAGACCCCACAGCCACACTCTCCTCTACCCTGTTCTTTGGACCTCCTCAAGGATGAAAGAGCCCAAGCACTTCTCTGCAGACCCCAAGCTCTCATTACTGAGAAATCCACACGATCCTGCAGGAAAGTCTTTTTCCCCTGACTGATATTTCGATGGAAGAGTCAAGTTCAGCTTTCATCTTTCCTGCTTTATCTTGTTCTCTGTGTCTTCGGGTAACATTTATCTGTGCATGCTAATGACATGAAAATATGAATTTTGGAAAATATACCTGAAAGTGACCAGTGCAGGATGGGTTTCAAGTGTCCTGAATGTTCCTCTAAGCAAAATTGAATTTACACATTTCCATTATTTGATATTACAAAAGGTTTTTAGTGATTAGAACAGAATGGACTAATACATAATAGTATTCTTCCAAACTCTTGTGAATTATATTCCTAAGCCTATAATTTGGCACCATGAATTGGAACTTACCAACATATTTATTTGATTTTCTAAAATATTTAATGTACTTCCTTCTGATCACAGTCCCTTGTTTGACACTTACCAACTGAAAATTCTTAACCATGTGAGATTCCATTCTATAAAATGAGGTTTTGAACATAGAACCTTATTTCCATCTAAAGATTTCAAAATGTACAATTATTCAAACCATAATTGTTCTATGAGTTATGAAGATGACCAAAGCAAGATTATCGATCAAAATATTAAAACTTATGAATTCCCTGTTAATAAGTATAAAAATTAGTAGTGTTTAAAATCCCTACATGACATACCATATGTAATTTATGTCCCATGAAGTTATTAAATTGAAAATTGAAGAAGTAAAACTGACATTCCCTATAAGAAAAATTGACTCATTTTGGCAGGATCTCAAAGAAGCAAATATCTTTAGAAGACAATATCCTCATTGCACCATACAGAACATGGTCCTCTGGGCTCCAACAGTCCTAATGAGCTCAGAGGACCATGTTCTTTATGGTGCAATGAGGATATTGTCTTCGAAAGATGTTTGCTGCTTTGAAGAAGCAAAGAAGCTACTGGGAAACCTCACTAGTAGATTGAATTCTTTCCTCAAATGCCCTTTTTAGAATCCACACTAACTCTGCATCTGAGGACACAGAGGTACTTTGTCAACTGAATAAGTTGAGCAGAGCACAAACACTTGTAAGTTTTATGGAAAGGATGTGTTTAAGTTCTGTCTCTGCAGATTTGTAATTTTAATGTCTGTAGAAAGGCAAGAAGTTCCCACTTGAGAACACAGAACTGTGGCTTCCCCAGTGGGACATGTCATCTCTCTTAATTTTATTTTTTTCTCTGATGGATAACAGCAATCCAAGAGATCTGGGCTTCAAATCCTAAAAGTTTCCTTGACACATCTGGAAAAGGATCTTGATTGAGATCATTTTCTCATGTTGATAAGGAAACTTAAATTACTCTAATTCTGGTCCTAAAATCAAATTAGTCCAAACCTGTCCCACAACTTATAATGCCTCTACTTTCATGTGAGGGATTCCTGGCACCCCCATAATTTTCTTGAAGCCTGAAGTGTGTGATGGGCCCTTCTTTCCTAGTTTGCACATGGAGCACACCTTCTTGTGGTTAGTGATGGTTTGGTAAGTCATCTTTTCCAAAGTAACAGTTCTATGGCTCAAGCTCTAAGTGAAATGTTAAAATTAAAAAAAGAAGAGGAAGACCTATATGTCACATGTTGTATAAATCACAGGCAGATGGAATCTAGTCAGAGCCGAGGCAGAGTCCAAGCTGGAGTCCACTCTAAGAAACCTACATGATAAACTCCACCCTCTCTGAGAGAAAACCATGTAAAAAGCAGGCTCAGTATCCTGGGTACTGTATATAAATATACATAAAAGCATTAAAGTGCTATATTAAAAAGGATCCCCATTATCTGGAGTCAAAAAAAAAGGACAGTCATTTCAAGCAGACTCATTTATATTCCAGTTGTAGAAATCAGAAGATAGTTCTTGAACACTGCCATTATCAACATGTGAAGGGTTAGTACAGGCATGATAATGAATGAGACATTTGTTTTTTCTAGAGGTAATCGCAAACTTGGACTAAATGAAAATATATAAAATGAAAACTAATATCCACAGACAGAAATTCCACATGGATGGGATGAGGGAGGTTGGAAAACTGACGAAGAAAGTCACAATAATTGCCAAAGCATGAGACCTCCAAAGCCACATGAGAGGGAAACATAAAACAGGAATAGGGTGCAAGTCATTGAACAAGTATTTCAATGTATGAACAGTTGGGAAAGACACATCAAGGGTGGAGGAAAATTATTCCCTCATGCAGCCCCCATCCTGGACCAGCCACATGAAAGTTTTGTGCCTTTGGTGAATTGGGCTCTGCCTTACTCCCTGGCATAGCCCATTAATCACCAAGGTGCCACCTGAAATACTGTCCCTCATATACACTCACCTCCTGGGAGGCTTCTGAATGAGCCATGGCAGAGGGTTGGCAAGTACTCCCAACTTTGTGGAGCCACGAAGATCTCTTTGGAGGGGTGGAGATTTGCAAACCACACCTTTGTTGTAATGTGGACATGCTGTGTAATTAGATGTTGTTGAGTTCAATCTCTTTGTAGCCCTGATTTTTCATAGAGAGGCAAATAATTTCATCGCTAATTGTGAGGATTTGGCCAAAACATACTGAACACGTGGGTTCCAACCAGTTAAAGAAGGCTCTCTGTGGAGCTGGGCATGGTGGTATTTGCCTCTAATCTCAGCAGCTTGGAAGGCTGAGAAAGGAGGATCATGAATTCAGAGCCAGCCTCAGTGAAAAAAAATTTATTAAGCAGATCAGTGAGATCCTGTCTCTACATAAAATAGGGATAGGGATGTGGCTCAGGGGTTGAGTGTCCCTGAGTTCAATCTTCGTCATCGTACCCCCCCAAAAGAGAATGTCTGGGGAGTGAGTCTCAGGTTTTTGATTTATAACAACTTTCATGGAGTTCTAAAGTGTAGAACTAGTATAGAATAAGTGTTATGGGCCAATCTCTGGGTTGGATGTGCATGCATTTGAATCCAGGATTTTATATATATTTATATATATTATAAATTTGATGTTGATCTACTGATGGAATATTTTCTACAGAAGGCATGTATTTGCTTTAGTTAATGTCTGAAATAGTAGACATATATTTTAAACCATCTGCAGCTACATATTGAAAAATAATAGTCATCAGAAAATCATGTATGTGAAGCTAGCTCATTTCATGATTCTTAGAACATGTAGATCTATAAGGCAAGATAGTGAGAGAAACAATAAAACTGAAACATTAATGAACTTGGGATACCATTTAAAAATTTGAGGTGAATGTTGGTTCACAATCTGACTTCCATAACAAGACCCCTACAGCACAAATATTAAAAATCAAGAAAAAATAAAGGGGATAGATTCAAACTAAAAAGCTGCTTCTCAGCAAAAGTAACAATAATTGAAAAAAGAATCTACAGATTTTATACAAATCTTTACCACACATAATTCAGAAATAGCACTAATGTCTAGGTTATATAAAGAACTCAAAATTAACACAAACAACAACAACAAATACCAATTAACAAATTGACTCACTAAGTAAACAGACAAATTCACAGAAGAAATATAAGCCATCAACAAATATATGAAAAAACATTCCACCTATCGAGCAATTAGAAAAATGTAAATCAAAATTACTTTAAGATTTTATCTCACTTCAGTCAGAATGGCAATCATTAATAATACAGGCAACAATAAATGTTTGTGAGGTTGTGGGAAAAAAGGAACACTCACACATTGCTGATGAGATTGACTCCAAATTGGTGCAACCACCATGGAAAGCAGTATGGAGACGCCTTGAAAAACCAGAATGGAAACATCATTTGACCCAGCTATCCCTCTCTTCAGACTATACCTAAATGTAGAGAATCAAAAGTAACTGCGTTACTATTACTGTTCTTGATGGAGTCTGCCTGCAAACGAGATATTCTGTCAAGGTATAGATAAGTAACAGCGGACATGCTTGCAAATGAGGTCTGCTGTCCTTGGGAGGGCCTGCTCGCAAACGAGAGGCTTCTTCAAGGTTTAGATAGGTAACAACAAACATGCTTGAAAACGAGGTGTCTGCTGACCTTGGGAGAACTTGCCTGCAAACGGGATGTTCTGCCAAGTGGGCTAGGAGGGCACTGAGAAAAATTTTTTTATCTGTTCTAAACAAAGAGCAAAGCTCAGCATACTCCAGGCTGAGAGTAGATTAGCCATGAGAAGCGGGTCACTTCTGATTAGAAAGTAAAACTTCTGTGTGCTATGTTTAATTAGCTGAAAGACCTGATTTATTGAAGTTGGAAGGCTGCCTTTTTTGTTCACAATACTATAAAAAGATTGCTTGTACACAATAAAGGACTTTTTTTCTGCTGCTGCTCTGCTTTCTCTGCTTCTTCTTCTTCTTTGTTTTCCCATGCTGACCTGCAAGTGAATTACTGAAACAATTGGTGTAGTCGGCAGGATCCAGCACCGAAAGGGTAAGCACCCCGGGTTACGAAAACGAAAGGGGGACTTTCGGGATTCACAAAATATCGAAAGGTATCGCCCCAAGTTGAAAGAAACTTTAGGGGGAACTTTCAGAACTAAAAAATATCGAAAGGTATCGCCCCAGGTTGAAAGAAACTTTAGGGGGAACTTTAAGAACTAACAAATATCGAAAGGTATCTCCCCAGGTTGAAAGAAACTTTCGGGGGACTTTCAGAACTAACATGGGAAACTCCGAGTCTTTAAAGAAACAATATGTGGAGTTACTACAAGGATTATTATATTCCATAGGTGTGAAAACATCTCATAAGAGACTCAAAGAGTTATTTAAATTATAAAATATCATTGTCACTGGTTCCAATATCAAACTAAGATCCAGTTAAATTTAGGGGAATAGAAATTGGTTCAAAAAGAGCTCCGTAAGCAGCATCAGGCTGGGAATGTTATTTCTTTGAAGATTTGAACATTGTGTAGTGCTATTACTCAAACATTACAATTATTAGAAAGCAATAATAAAAAGGGCTCTCTTTGTGAAAGACAAGTTAATACATCAGAATCTGATAATAAGGTTAAAAAAACGGAGCCCAAAGAAAATATTTGTGATACTATAGATGACTCTCCTAAATCAGATCTGAGTGATGAGGAAGATTCAGAAAGTTCAGATCGTGACTCCAATATAAAAGAAATTATGGAGGGCCTTAATGGATAATATGAAATTTAAAAAGCAAAGGTCCTCTCTTAAACCTACTACTCTTTCTAATATTTCTCTCTTTCCAATGACAAGGTATAGAGTTGATGTGGGTAGAAAACAACAATGTTTTTCATTTCCTCTTACTATGATACATGATGATGATGATGATCTTGCAGTCCCTCCTGGTTGTTTTGTTGATCCACCACATTTGTTTCCTATAACTAGACAACAAAACCTTCAAAATCCCCCAATGATTGATGTTCACTATACTGCAGTGGAATACAAGTTTATAAAGGATTTAAAAGCTACAGCCTTTCAATATGGCCCTCAGTCTCCTATTGTGTTAGATATTTTAGAAAATTTGGGAACTTCTAAATTACTTATTCTTTTGGATTGGGAGGCATTAGCCAAAACAGTTTTGGAGGGATCTCCGTGGTTACAATTGAGAAGTTGATGGGAAGATGAGGCAAAAAAACAAGCTGGAGAGAGTGAAGTTCAAAATCCCCCGGGACCTATGGAGGATAAGTTAATGGGGGAAGGTAATTACTTTGCCTTTAGAGACAGGCTCAATATACAGATCCAGATCTTCCACAAGTTTGACAGGTTTTCTTAAGAGCTTAGAGATGTGTGATACCCACTAGTCAGGCACAACCTTCCTTTACTAAAACTATACAAGGGGCTACTGAACCTTACACTGATTTTCTTGCAAGACCGCATACATTTATAATGAAGGCAATGGGTCAAGATCAAATAGCAAATGTATTATTGGAAACATTAGCATTTGAAAATGCAAATCCTGAATGTAAGCACATTTTGGGGCCATTAAAAGGGCAAAATGCCTCATTGAGTGAATATGTGAAAGCTTGTGCTGGAGTGGGAGGAATTGAACATCAAAGTTTCTGTTTTTTCTTCAGCCATGGCTGGAGCCCTTAAACCAAATAAATCAGGAACTTGTTTCAATTGTGGATAAGCAAGTCATTTTAAAAGGAATTGTAAAAAAATAAATAAAAATAAATAAATAAATAAATAAATGAATTTTAAGATACTTTCAAATTATCGGCCGGTCATTTTTATAGGACTCTTGCTTTTTCCTAGATTCTGTATTTTTTGAGCTCATAATTTTGTTCCTACAGACCTAAGTTAATGTTTTTCTGATCAGTTCTATTTTTGATCAACTGTGGAATATTTAAATATTGCAATGGAAATTTCACCTAAAATAGCTACAAGGCCTTTATTGTGTTATGTGTGCACATTTATATTATATGTTGTATGTCTGTTTGTGTGTATGTCCATATATTATGCACATGATATAAAGATTGATATATATGTAAAGAGCACTCATAAAAATTAAAAAAAAATGGATCCAAATATTTTTAATTCACTGATTTAAATGGTTCAATTTAAATTGGGTAAACAGATAAAAAATAAGATGTCTTTAACATGTTAATGACTGTTGTGCTTTGGTTCTAGGACTTTTCTTCAACAACAACAACAAAAACTGGCTAACACGGTTCATTATACTTGTCTAATGTTTTGATAAAATAAGTAAATTAATTAGACATAAGATTATTTGTTTATGAGTATTTGTTAAATATCTGATTGATTTAGAAGGTTAATATGCTAAATGTTAAATATACCATTAAATGCTTTTAACTCCTTAAATTACATTAGATAACATTATTAATAATTTTTTAAGTTGGTAAATAATATAAATAAATAAATATTTTTTTTATCATCCCTAATATTTAGACACTATATTTTCATAATGTGGTAAACAAATGTGATTAATTGTGTACTACAAATAACAAAATATCTCTTATTAAAATGAATTAATTTGCCAAAATTCAAAAATTTACAAGAATGATTTCAAAGTGTAAATAAAGAAGAGGTTAAAAAAAATTAAAAGGTTCTAGGTATGGATTTAATAAAAAATTTGTGTTTTTGGAAGTGAGTAAATAAAAGAATTTAAGCAAGTGATAAAGAAGGTCTATGTATGTTTGCTATATAGTTTTAAGTAAGTGATAAAGAAGGTCTGTGTACATTGGCTATATATGTAAATTTTTGAACAAATAATCTTGAAAAAAACAAGGATTATACAAATATGGTTAAATAACAACTGTTATTTTGCAATATTCTATTATGTTATTTCTTTAAGAGCTAAACTTAATTGATATAAAAACATCAGTAGTAATTATGGTACCATTACTCTTCTTTGTATATTAAATGTGTTCATATTTTCCAGGTATATAAGTCATTAAGATAGAAGCTTAAAAAAATTATATCAAGCTGGTGTTCTCCAAAAGGTTGCATGGTAATTTTAGGGTTATAAAAATAACATATTGGAGATTTATTTATATACTTTATTGTTCTATAACTGGGCCTATTATCAATAAGATATATAAAGTTTTATGTTACTTTTTACACTGAGGTACAATTTAAATGTATTATTTAAGTTAATGAGAGCCTTATCTACATAAAGGTTAATATTATAAAACACAAGAACATTTTTCTATTTTTTTTAAGAAAAACTAAAAGGGGCTGGGGATGTGGCTCAAGCGGTAGCGCGCTCGCCTGGCATGTGTGCGGCCCGGGTTTGATCCTCAGCACCACATACCAACAAAGATGTTGTTTCCGCCGAGAACTAAAAAATAAATATTAAAAATTTTCTCTCTCTCCCCTCTCTCACTCTCTCTTAAAAAAAAAAAAACTAAAAGCTTTTAGCCTTTCTTTATTTCATGTTTTAGATGTGTTATATTGTGTTAGTTTTTACTCAAATAAACTTAAACAATTATTTATATAAAATTTATAATATAATATTTAAAAAAATAAAAATAAACTTTAAAACTACAACACTTTACTTAAATTTTTAAAGAGCCCTACTTACCTAAGATAAGACTCTATGTCCTATCTGACTACATGTAAAAATAACAACAAAAATAGTAGGCCAAATTTCAGTATATTTTACTTATATTAGGACATAGAATCATTAGTCTTTCCACTCTTTAACAAGCTGTGAATTGTGAGTGCACATGTGTGAATGTATATAAAATCTGTTCAGTCATACCGCACATGTTAACAACAAACCACAGCAGGAGCTTCTGTAGGAGGCAGGCACATCACCTCATTTAGCAGATAAGAAAAAAAAACTTGAAGCAATCAATGACCTGCCCACTGTCACCCATGAGGATCAAGGCTGGTAAGTCACACATAGGAGGCTGGCCCCAGGTAGGTCACTCTTATAAGGCTAGCCCTGGCTAGGTTACTCCTATGAGGCTGGACCTGGGTAAGTTACTCCTATGAGGCTGGCCCTGGGTAGGTAGCAGCCTGCCCCTTCCTCAGTCTTCACTTCTGCTCTTCTCTGAGGAAAACCAGTTCTCTGTCTTTTTTGCAATTTCAACAGTTTAACCACTGTTTCCTGCTTTGAAGTTAAAGAGAGTGTTTGGGCTTCAGTCAACAGGCCTCTGCCCTGGCACTTGGAGTCTGACATCAAACCAGCATGATTCTGTATCCTGTTCTCATTGCTTTTTTGTTGATCTAATGCCAAATTCTGATTTTTAAGACTTCGCACTACAGAAGCAATCTTTGTAATATGCCCTCTTCAATTAAAGCAAAATTGCTTTCACCAAGAATTTTCAGTTTTTGAAAATTTCAATGGTGGTGAAGAATTTAGTCCATTTTTTTTGGACTAAATCACTAAGTTCCAGTAACTTTCACATGTATTTTATTATGACAACCTCCAATCCACCTGTCACTTACATATCATTGTTATTATCATTTCCCATTTATAAGTTCACAAACTTTACTACACCTAAGTCCAAGGTCAGGCTGCTAACCAAGTTAACATAGCTATAGCTCGTGCCACAGAGTCAAGTGTGGCTAGCAAGGGGCAGCTGAACATGGCAGTGGCACCCACAGCTCCTTCTGCCAGGTCCAGTGTGGCATCAAATGCTTGCCCTGCAGCCTTGTCATGGGCATTAGGCATTTCCACCCTCCCTCTGGGATCGTCCTGTCAGATTCCAAAGGCTCTGCCATCCATCTGCCACTGTATAGAGCTGGTCTATTTTGTTTCCTCTTTGGTGACAGGAGAGAGATGACACTGAGGATTTATTTAAGTAAGAGTGAGTTTTCCTGTCTTCAGAGGCTTTCCCGCGACATGTGCTCACACTCACTTCTGGAGGAGGACCTCTGTCCACAGAGGCCACGACCGCACACACATGGGTCAGCAGAGGCAAGACACCTCTGCTTGTCCCCCCCACCTGGAATATGTGACAGCCTACACCTAGGATGCTGCAACCTGAAGCTAACAGGAAGCCTGTCTCTGTCATGTCAGAGAATCTCCTGCAGACGGGACAGCCAAGGGGAAGCAGCAGGAAATGAAGTCTGGGTTTGGCAACTGCAGAATGAGATGTCATGTAAGAAGGTATGTGTCAGCCAGGGAGGCACCATGGTTTCTAACCCTTGATGCTGAGAAGTGCCTGGAGTCAGCTGGTTTGACTCTCTTGCTTTGAGAAACTGAGGCCCCAAGAAGTAGCTGCCACAGGTTCACAAGGGCCCATGCCAGAGCTGTAGCTCACCCCTTCAGGTGAAATCATGAGACAAGGCAGAGATGCATGGCCTCCAGGGATTGCTCGAAGTTGCTCATATTTTCCAGGCCATAACTTTCTCTTTTAAGCTAGGACTCCTGTTAAAATCAAAACCACACTGGATTCAGCCCCTATACAGATATCTGTTGCTTTAATTCTAAGAGAAGCTGATGTTAGCAGAGCCAGTACAAGCTCTCCAAGAGCATCCTGTCAACATACTCTGCATATTGAGACTTATGAGCATCTGTGTCTTTTATAGATTGTCTAGTTCTGATGGAGCTTTGAGGTCTTCCCTACCAGCTCTACTGATGACAAAACTCTTATCTCTTCCCAGCCATCCTGCCCTGCCTCAACAAAGACTAACTTCAGTGTGGAAAACCTATTAGATCAAGGATTACTTTCAGTTAGAATCTACAGCAAGTTCACATCAGCCTCTTTTGTCCACAGCTGTCAGCTACTCCACAGACCACCTTAGCTGAGTCCATAGAATTACAAGGACAAACCTGCCCTGGACCCTAGCTGGTGTCATGGATATGTAGCCTGGTCCACTCTGATGGGCTGTGAGCTTGGTTTAATGGTCTGCTGGTGCTGTTTTAAGCTTTCTGGAGTTTTTAAATAAGAGATTCTGCAGGTTCATTTTGCACAGGGCTACAAAAATTGCGCAGGTAGTCCTGCATGAAGATGATGCCAAAGTATATTCTAAAAGTGCCACACATGGCCTTTCTCCTTCCTTTGTCCTCTCAGGCCGTCACCTCATGGAAATGACTGGATGTGCTAACACGACTCACAGAACTCAAGAAGGTGAAAGCTTTTACCTGCCTATTTATTATGAAAGTTGCAACTCAAGAACAGCTGAATAAAAGAAATGCCTGGGGCAAAGTAGAAGAGGGAGGCTCACAGCCTATAAGCCCCATATAGGTGATATCTGCCTGCCTGCTAGCCTGGAGGCGCTTGAACCCCATCATTTAGGTTTTTGTCTTTAATTTTTTTCTATTTGTTCTTATTAGTTGTACATGACAGTAGAATGTGTTTTGACATATTATACACATAAAGAGTATAACTTCCCATTCTTGTGGTTGTACATGATTTGGAGTTACACATGTGCATAGGTAAGTGATATCGGACTCATTCCACTGTCTTTACTATTTCTTCACCCACCACTGCTTCCCTTCATTCTGCTTTGTCAAATCCAGTGAACTTATTTCATTCTTCCCTAGCCCCTGCTTATTGTGGCTTCATTCCATAGGCAAGATTGGTCACATCATTGGTTGCCGGGGTCTAGTCCCAGTAGCGGATCCAGGAGTCCTGAAGGAGGAGTGCATCTGGGAAAGAAGAAGAGTCGGGCCTACAGGTTGCAAGTTACCAGTAGCCTCCAGAAAAAAACTGCTGCCCCTAGAGGAGCCTTTAGTTTTATACCTTTTTTTACAAGTATGTATTTTTTTCAAGTAGTTAATGGATAGCCTCAAAGCCTGAAACTTCTTTGGTTTACATGATTTTCAAGAGTTATAATCTTTTTTGACATGCTGATTACCTAAGATATTGAGTACATTGTTAAAAATATATTTCTATAACTTTAGGCAATCATGATTAAGCTTTTACATTTTTCACCTCAATAAGTAGGTGCTAGGATACACAACTAGACTACATAACTCTTGACCTATTATTAACTACTAACTTCTAAGCATACCTATAATTATTTCATCAACCTTTAATTTTAAAGCATATCTATGATTATTGGTAAGCTTTCTTACTTCTAAACTAAAATCCCTGTAAAACACACTTAAAATAGTGAAAGTCTTGTGCTGGGGATGTGGTTCAAGTGGTAGCATGCTTGCCTGGCATGCGTGTGGCCCGGGGTTCGATCCTCAGCACCAAATACATACAAAGATGTTGTGTCCGCCAAGAACTAAAAAATAAATATTAAAATTTTCTAAATAAATAAATAAATAAATAAATAAATAAATAAATAAATAAAGCATACCCATGATTATTGGTAAGCTTTCTTACTTCTAAACTAAAATCCCTGTAAAACACACTTAAAATAGTGAAAGTCTATTACTTAAAAAGCCTACTACTCTGAAGTGCCTCTAAAATATAACTATATTAATTTTACATTATTTTATTTTTAATTTCCAAGGTAATTTTCTTTTTTCATATGATCTATTTAACTGCTTTTTTAAAGAGTTTCCTTGATCCTTGGTCAAAGCACACCAATTCTTATGTCTTTTTAATCTTTAACTAAAGGGCAGGCTTTGCACCTAAAACCATTTGTCATTTACATAAACTATGTGTTTTCCATTCTCATCATGAATTCCTGTGTAAGGCAAAGGAGGGTCTATTGGTGGGGGGAACATATGTTGCACAGGTTTTGACTTTAGAATGAGGGTTTGACATAAATTTTAAGCTTTTCTCAGGAACCTCGATTTGCAATCTTCTTCCTGTGAATTTCTTGAGGAATAACACTATTGTTTGTATCCTGAGAGATATTGAAACATACCTTGGGGCATGTCTTAATTGTATGCTTAGTCTCATTCTGGGAATTTTCCTGCATTCTCAAGCAGTACATACTTTTATTATTGATTAACGTATGACCTTTTTTCCATATCATGAGTATTATAAACAAGTGGCCAGGTGTCTTGGATCGAACCAACATGGTGTGTGTGAAAATGATGTAATTTTGAAATGTCCTGGTAATTTCTTATTTGGCCCATTGGTGAACAACTTAGGGACATGTGTGACTTTCCAAATTTTCTTTCTGTGAGTGATATATTTCATTCTATTATAGTCAGAGAATATGCTTAGTTTGATTTCAATCCATTTAGACTTAGGATTAGTTCCAGCTTCCAGATGGTATGGTCCTGCCATAGCATCCCCATGGTTCTGGCTTCCAGATGGTGTGGTCCTGCCACAGCATCCCCCACACTGTGATCCTCTCAAACAGCAAGCAGGTGCAGGAATGCCTTCACCAATTGGTCATGATCTATTAATGCTATCTCTAGCCTGGCAGGAGCTCCCTGAAGGGAAGTGGAGCTAAAGATCCCAACCTTCCAATCAAGGGTTAGTCTTTTTGGTGACCAGTCTGAATCCAGAAGCTAGCTAATAGCTTGCTGAGAAAGATCACTTCATCAGAACCAGTGGCCACCAAACCCCCTCCTCACTCAGGAAAGTTCCAGGGTCTTAGGATCTCTGTGCCAGGAAGCGAAGACAAAGATCATGTACCATTTTACTGGTGTCCCCAGCCTTGTACCAGTGGGATAAACAGTACATGTAGTGACAACAGAACTCCAAACACACAAAGCAAAACCCAGATCTCAAGGGAAAAGCAAGTGGCTTAAAAAAGTAGTGATTTGAGTACTCCACCGTGGATAATTCATGGAACAATGAGACAGAAGACCATCAGGAAAGAGCACCCTGTTGAGGATAACACAGAACAAGGAGACAGAAGACCAACAGGAAACAGAAAAGACTGAAAAACCATGTAACCAGCAAGGCCCAACAGACATTTACAGAATGCTTCCCCAATAACAGCAGAGTCTGCTTCCCTCCATGGCAGGAGAACATCGTAAGTTAGGCCATGAAACTAATCTTAAGTCTAAATGAATTGAAATCAAACTAAGCATATTCTCTTACTATAATAGAATAAAATATATCACTCACAGAAAGAAAATTTGGAAAGTCACACTGCACAAAAATTAAAGAACATGCCCCTAAGTAGTTCACCAATGGGCCAAATAAGAAATTACCAAGATATTTCAAAATTACAACATTTTCACACACACTATGTTGGTTTGAACCAAGACACCTGGCCACAGCTGAGGCTCCAACTGTTGTTCTGAAGGACATTTGAAAATGATAGTTTATCTTGCAATGGGGCCAGAAGTTGGGCAACAGCTTATTATGCAGACGTGAGCAAGTGCTTTGGTACTCTGTGGCCATCTGCAAATGTGTCACAATTGCACAGCTGACCAGGATAGTAGGTCTTCCAGCATCTCAAGGGATGACTCAGCCTCTCATTGAACAAACAATGAAAGATAGTTTGCTGAGCTGAATTCAACATTACTGGCTAATACTTCAAATTTCATGAGAAGCTGGTTTCCAAAATATGGATATCATGGGACCTTATAGGAGTGCCACAGAGGATGTGGACATCCTGGGAATGCTACACAGGACACAGATGTCATGGGACCTCATGGGAGGACATGGAATTTCTGGGAGTGCTGCAGAGGACTCGGACATCATGGAAGCACCACAGAAGATGGAGACATCATGTGCCATGCTTTAAACAATATCAAGTTCTTAAAAATTCTTCTTAGACATTAAATTTGGCCTCCAATTGATTTCTTGATTCACGCATCTCATTCCAATCTATGCTTCTTACACAGCTCTGGCCTGTGCATCTTGAAAGCTGTTGTGCTTTTGAATACAAAGAGCAAAGTAGAATCCACCCCAACTATCCAGCTGGCCCTTGAGTTGAGCAGATATCGGCAGGAAAGTCTGGAGAGAGAGCCCCACCTGCATGGTCAGCTGAGAATTTCAGCATTATGAACATGATTCCCATGTGTGACTAGAACAGGGTTGGCATCAGCAAGAGCAGGAGAAGGAAAAGTAGAAACAAATCTCCATCATGTCAGATTAGGCTCTGACTTCCTAAATAAGACTCCTATAGCATAAGAATTAATATCAAGAATCAATAAATAGGATGGATTCAAGCTAAAAAGCTTTTCCTCAGCAAAAGAAACAATAAGTGAGGTGAATAGAGAGCCTACAATTTGGGAACAAAGACATTCTTTGTTTTTTTTTTTTTGTGTGTGTGTGGTGGTGCTGAGGATTGAACCCAGGGCCCTGTGCATGTGAGGTAAGCACTCTACCAACTGAGCTATATCCCCAGCCCAACGTTGTTTGAATTTGGAAGTCCAAAGACACAATGTTATTGAGGGCATACAAGGAGTCCTGGTGGAGGGTGACAGAGACACTTGCTTTTAGTTTGGTTCTGCCCTCATCGACACTGAGCAGGTCCTTCTTGTCTCATACAAAAACTGAAGTGGAGCCACTAAAATCCAGAATTTCTGAATTGGTAGGGAATTAAAAGCCATTTCTGGCTAATGAGCTAGAGAGTCACTTCTTAAGAGGGTTTTAAAAGGGTATCAAACAAATTTATTCTTAGTAAACTGACTACATATGAGCAGGTAAAAATCCAACAATACAGCAAACACAGCAGAATGGTTGCTTAGGGACAGGCAGATGGACAGGAGAGCTGACCCAAAAGGAAGATGAGGAAAAGCCACAAGGGCCCAGTGAAAGATCCATCTGGATCTCTGACTTCGCATAATGAAATATTATATAAAGAGTAGACTTAATTTAGGTGACACTGTTGGCCAGAACAAACAGCAATAAAGTAGAAATGATTACAACAAGTCAATCACATTTATCTCTTTGAGCAAGCAATGTACACACAGCGTGCTGTGCACGTGATTTTAACCAGGTCCCTTATCCTCCAGACTGGCTTTCAGTAGTGATAAGCTGAAAGGCAGGAGTCTAAGCATCCCTTGAATTTCTACAACACAAAGAGGGGCCACCTGCAACCAACCACTGCTCACAAGCAGTGGAAAATTGTGCTGGCACGTTTCTGCTCCTCTGCCCCATTCAGGGTGGAATTGTCCCCTCCCCCAAACCTACATGTTTAAGTATTAGCCTCTCTTAGAATGTGGCTTATTGATTCCATCTGGAAATAAGCTCTTGCTGGTGCAATTCAATTAAGACAAATCAAAGTGCAATAGGGCAGTCCTGATCCAATATGCCAGTATCCTCATTATAAAAGGGAGTTTGTGCATGCATGGAGAGCAAATTGCACTGAGGTCATGCTTGGGTGATACTTCCACTGCCCAGGAGCTCCAAAGATTGCCAGCATACCATTGCAGACAGGAGGGAATTTGTCATGGTCCTCAGATGAGCAGGTCCCACCAACAACCTGATCTCTGAACTCCAAGAACTTGAGACAATGCATTTCTGTTGCTCAAACCATCTGGTTTGTGTAATGTTTTTACAACATCCCTATGAAATGAATATAAGCCTGCAATTTTCATTAATGAATGAAGAATAACAACTTACACTGGCAGTAAGATCATTGATCAGAAAGTTGCCTCTGCTTATGAACCAAGTGCACACATGGAGGGCTTGGCCTCCTCACCTGAAAGCTACACAGCTACAGGATATTGCTCAGCCTGCAGAGCCTAGCATTTGGACATAGCCCTACCAGGGGCATCCAAGATGAGCTCATCTTGAGATCCTTAACTTCATTGTCTCTACAAAGACCCATTTCCAAATTAAGCCACATTCAAATGCTTCTGGTACAACACACACACACACACACACATACACAAACACACACATGAGGCCATACCCAATCTACTACATTATCCAGGACCCAAGGTCATCTTTCATTCTCTTCTACCAGTGGGAAATAAAAGGTTACTCCTGTTCCCTGAGTGGCCATGGGGTGACTAGAAGATGAGCTAATGGAGCGGCAGAGGGCACCTTGGCCATCTGTGCCCTCAAGCAGCCTACATGTGTTTTGTTCCATCTTATGCCTAGCTGTCAGTGGACCACTTGCAACATACAAGAGATTGCCAGCTGGTTCATCCCTCTTGTGAACCAGAATGTTACAAAGCTGCAGTCCATCATGGACATGGCTACTAGGCTGATGCCTGAAGTCGGGGGTGACCTCTCTACCACAGCCCAGTAGACTGCCTGAGCAGCTTCTAAAATGATGTCTTTTCTTTGTGCCAACAGCTTGTCTATGTGCCTAAACCCTAAGGGCCTACGCTGTTGGAGGTGACATGAGCCACACATACAGCATGTTTTCCTACCATAGACATCTCCAGCCCAGAGTCTGTCAAGTTGGGATGAGTGGACTGCTTGTTGGAACAGCCTGGACTTGCTGCAGAGCTGTGTCCTACTCAGGGCTTCCCATGAAGCTGGACTTCCACATACTTGGTGTATGAGCATTTTTCTCAAGAATGCCATTCTCTACCTCCAGGAAGTAGGAGGTTGCTGGGTAGAACCTTGCTTGAGTTAGGACACCATCTATTTGACTTCTGCAGGGAGCAGGCAGGAGAGTCACATGTGGACAAAAGGCAGCCTCTGCCTCGGAGTGGTTGTCATCTTTGCCATTCCTCCAGGAGCACAGCATGTTGTGGTAGGACTGTCCTGGCAAGGCCTTGTGGTCAGAGAGAGGTGCAAGGCTCACTCTTGAGTAAGGGAAAGTTTGAATTTGAAATGGAGAAGGTCCAGGACTAGGTAACCATGGAGGGCACATGTTCTTTAAGTTGCCTATTAAACTGATATTGAGATTTGCAGCTCAGTACCTTTGTGTACTCTGACTTAGTGAGGGTGACTGCTGCTGTTGCTTGGTCACTGTGTGGCCAGATATTGAAGCTTGTTGTTATAAATCAAGAGCCTCCCCTTTTTTTAGTTGTACAATATATCTGTATTTGTTTATTTATTTTTATGTGGTGTTGAGGATCGAACCCAGGGCCTCGCACATGCCAGGTGAGTGCTCTACCTCTGAGCCACAATCCCAGCCCCTCAATAGCCCTTCTTGTAAGGGTTATGACTGTGGGGAAGCATAATCATATGATTGTCACAATAGGTACAAAGAAAGCATTTGGCAAAATACAGCAACATGAAGATCATTCTCAAAACACTAGAAAAACAGAATATACCTCAACATTGTAAAAGCTATCTATGCTAAGCCCAAGGCCAACACCATTCTAAATAGAGAAAAATTGAAAATATTTCCTCTAAAAACTGGAACAAACCAGAGATGCCTTTTTTCATCACTTCTATTCAACATAGCCCTTGAAACTCTAGCTAGAGTAATCAGACAGACAAAAGAAATTAAAGAATTATTCATAGGAAAAAGAGAACACAAACTATCACTTCTTGCCAATGACATAATTCTATATTTAGAAGATCCAAAAATTCCACCAGAAAAACTTTTAGATCTAATAAATGAATTCAGGAAAGTTGCAGGATATAAAAATCAATACCCATAAATCAACTGCATTTCCATACTAAGTTATGAATACACTGCAAGAGAAATTAGGAAAAACACTCCACTCACAATAGCCTCAATAATAAACAAATAAACAAATAAATAAAGTACTTGGGAATTGACCTAACAAAAGAGGAAAAGGACCTCTATAATGAAAAGTATAGAATACTAAAGAAAGAAATTGAAGAAAAGCTCAAAAGTTGGAAAGATCTCCCATGATTTTGGATAGGCAGAATTAATATAGTCCAAATGGCCAAACTACCAAAACTGTTATACAGATTCAATGCAATTCGTATTAAAATCCCAATGGCATTCTTCATAGGACTAGAAAAAGCAATCATAAAATTCATTTGGAAACATAAGAGACCCAGAATAGCCAAAGCAATCCTTAGCAAAAAGAGTGAAGCAGAAGGCATCACAATACCAGACCTTAAACTATACTACAGAACAACAGTCACAAAATGGCATGGTATTGGTACAAAAATAGACTTGTAGACCAATGGTACAAAATAGGAGGCACAGAGACAAAAACCACATAAATATGGTTATTTCATACTAGACAGAAGCATACATTGGAGAAAAGATAGACTCTTCAATAAATGGTGCTGGGAAAACTGAAAATACATACATAGCTAAATGAAATTAAGCCTCTATCTTTCACCCTGAAAAAAATCAACTCAAAGTAGATTAAATACTTACACACTAGAATAAATACCTTTCACCTAATAGAAGAAAAAGTAGGCCCAAATTTTCATGATGGTGGCTTAAGACCTGACTTCCTTAAGAAGACTCCCAAAGTGCAAGCAGTAAAATCAAGAATCAATAAATGGCATGGATTTAAACTAAAACACATCTTCTCAGTAAAGAAAACAATCAATAATGTAATGAGAGAGCCTTTATAATGGGAGGAAGTCTTTACTACATGTACCTCAGATAGAGCACTAATCTCCAGGATATATATAAAGAACTCAAAAACTTAACACCCTAAAAAGAAATAATCCAATCTATAAATTGGCTAAGGAATTGAAAAGACACTTCACAGAAGAAGAAATATAATCCATTAACAAACAAATGAAAAAGAAATGTAAATCAAAACTACTATAAGATTTCATCTCAATCAGATGGCAATTATTAAAAATACAAGCAATAATAAGTGTTGGCAGAGATGTGGGGGACAGGACACACTCATACATTGCTGTTGGAACTGCAAATTGGGGCAACCACTATGGAAAGCAGTATGGAGATTCCTCAGAAAACTCAGAATGGAACCACCATTTGACCCAGCTATCCCATTCTCCATTTTATACCTTAAGGACTTAAAATCAGCATACCACAGTGATGTGGCCACATCAGTGTTTATTGCAGCTCAATTCACAATGGCTAAACAATGAAACCAACCTAGATGCCCTTCAACCAATGAATGGATAAAGAGAAGTGATACATTTAAACAATTGAAAATTATTCAGCCATAAAGAAGAATGAAATTATGGCATTTGCAGATAAATGGATGGAACTAGAGAATATCATGCTAAGGAAAATGAGCCAATTCCTCCAAAACAAAAGCTGAACATTATCTCTAATAAGCATATACTGATTCATAGTGGGGTGGGGAGGTAGGGAAGAATGAAGAAACTTTTGTTTGTGTAGAGGACTGTGAGGGAAAGTTATGACTGCAGGGATGAAAAGGACAGTAGAATGAGTCATACATAATTACCCTATGTACGTCTATGATTATTCAACTGGAGTGACTCTGCACCATGTACAACCAGAAGAAAGAGAAAGTGTGCTTCATTTGTGTACAATATGTCAATATGCCACATATAACTAATTTGAACAAATAAAATAAATAAATAGATGAGGTAGAACCACAAGGCAGGGTAGTACACACCTGAAATCCCAATGACTCTAGAGGCTGAGGGAGAAGAGCTCAAGTTTGAGGCCAACCTCATCAATGTAGCAAGATCTTTTCTCAAAATAAAAAAAAAAATTAAAAAGAACTGGGGATGTAGCTGTGTGAAAAATATCCCTGGGTAAAATCCCCAGTTAAAAAAAAGAAAGGTAGCAGAATACAACAGTCACTAATATGGCATTATGTAAAAATGTGGATGTGTAACCGATGTGATTCAGCAACTTGTATTTGGGGTAAAAAATGGGAGTTCATAACCCACTAGAATCAAATGTATAAAAGATGATCTGTCATGAGCTTTGTAATGTTTTGAACAAAAAATTAAAATAAGAAAGAAAAATAGGTGAGGTCTTTAAGAGGTGATAAAAGCAATCAGAGCTTCATCCTTGTGCAGGGTTGATCCATATGAGAGCTTTGTCCTTGTGCAGGGTTGATCCATTTTAGAGCTTTGTCCTTGTGCATGGTTGATCCATTCATATCCTGAACAGATTAACGAGTTTATTGGTTAACTTCAGAAGGGTTGATCCATCTATACCATGAGCAGATTAATGGACTTATGGGCTATTTTGAGAGTGAGGCTGCTATAGAAACCAGCTATCTGGAGAATCCCAGTCCCTTCCCTCACTATATGATGTACTGAGCCACCTCAGTATTCTGCCAGCAAAAAGGACATCAATAGATTCAGCCCTTTAATCTTGGACCAGAACTTTGAGCCAAATAAACTGCTTTTCTTTATAAAACAAACAAACAAACAACATTTCATCTGAAACATGAATAAAATATAAAGGCTAAGAGAGCTCTTCTTTTTGGTGGAAAAAATGGCAAAATCATATTCCACATTTTCAGCCTTTAAACAAACCAGGCTCTGCTTATTACTTTCCAAAAATACATTTAAATTCTTATCCCAGTATAAAGAGTAACACAAAATTTTATATATAACTTATTGATAACAGGTTACCCTTATCCAGTTATAAAACATTAAATATCATAAGTAAATATCAATCAAATTTGTTATTTCTATATAAATCTGAAAGAAACTATTGCTACAGACAGTTTTAGTTTAGAGAACATCATCTTGATAAAGGGCTCTACCAAGTCTTACATTTTAAAAGGCTTGTATTCTGTTAGAACATGAATATATCCAAAATATAAAAAAGCTAGTATTGATTAATGTCACAAGTAATTGTTTAACTTTTAAAGTAAAATTTAGAATCCATAGTGTATAAAAATTATAATCACAGGTTTGCATGTTATCAGGACTAGCAAAAGTGAAAGGATAGCTTTCAATCTCTTAAACATTTAGGAAACATGATTATTCTGTTAATAATCAGAAACAGACATAGTTAAAACAGATATAAGCCAGGTTTTTAAATGGCAGTGTGGCACTTTTATGTCAGATACAATGTAGGAAAGAGAACACTTATTGGTTACTACACTTCCCAGAGTCCTCAGGAGTGGCTAGTGAGAATGTAGCCAACAGCTCCCAGGAGGCTCTGGGGCAAGAGATGCAAAGGTTATGATGGCCTGTGTTACCCAAAATCCTAAAGGACCTGCAGTTCCTACAGCCCTCTGCCTTGAGGGCAGCATGGACCAAATGACAGACTGCATGACCAGAGCCCTAAGGGACCTGCAGCTTACAGAGACCTCTGCAGTGAGGTCTGTGTGGGCAGAATGACAAACTGTGCTTCTCATATCCCTTGGGTGTCTGCTGTTCCCAGGAGATTCTGGGTTGAGGGCTTCAAAGGCAGAACACCAGGCTCAATGCAGGGTATGTCCTCACTGCCTATAACTCACAGAATTTTCTATGATGAGAGCATTAGTACCTAGACTCTCCAGGGTACCATGGAAAGCATGGGTCTTCAGTTCTTGTGGTCCTCCCAGTAGGGCTGTGCAGGCAAAAACTAGACTACATTATCCAGGATCCTCATGAGCTGTACCTTCCTCTGTGGTGATCAAATCATTAGCCTACATTACCTACAATCCTCAGGGGCTATAGCTCCCAGAACCCTCTGTGGTGAATGGGCAACATATGGGACTATGTTACCCACAAATCTTAGTTCCAGCATCTCGCAGGATCCTCTGTGATGAGAATTGTAGGAAACAGAACTTAACTATACTACCCAGAATTATTTAGGGACATGTGGCCTGCAACTCCTAGAGGCCTCCACAGCAAAGGCTGTTCATGCTAAAGGTCAGATTACACTACCCACAATTCCTGGGGATACCCTGATTACGGTGAAGCCTACAGTCCAAGAACCCTCCACAGTGAGTTCTGCATTACCAAAGTAAGCATGTGGCTTGCATTTATCCTGGCCCTCACAGGAGGCACGCAGGCAAAACACTGGCTTACATTACCCAGAATCCTCAGGAAATTGCAGCCCCAAAAATAGTCTGTGGTGAGGGCTGCAGGGTAGAGAGCTGAACTACACTACTCAGAATTCTTTGAGATGTCCAGGTGCCTCTGTGGCCTGCCACTTGGAGGCCTCCACAGTGAGAGCTGTGTGGGCTGAAGGCAAGAATACACTACCAGAATCCCCCAGGGCCTGCAGCTCCCAGACACCTACCTCTTGAGGACTGCATGGGCAAGATTTGTATTGCACCACCCACACTCCTCAGGGGTGTCCAGGCAGGCTTGTGGTGTGCTGATACTGGGAACCTTGATGGTGAGGTTTACTTAGGTAGGATGGTCTGCACTGCCCAGAATAATCAATAGCCTGCAGCTCTAGACCTCTGAGGTCAGAAATGCTTGAGCAAAGTGGACTACAATACACAGAATTCCTGGGGCCTCAGAGCTGTTAAAAGCAACTATAGTGTGGGCTGCAGCAACCCAGCACCAGGCTACAATGTCCATGATCCTGGGGGTTCTGAAGCATCCAGATGCCTCTGTAGTGAAGGCTGCATGGGATATGAGGGGAATTCTGCTACTTGCAGTTCCCCATAGGTTTCTGGAGTGAGGGCTACATGGGAAGAACACCAGTCTCCACTGCTAGGGTCTTCCAGGGCACTTGAGATAGCATGTGGCACACAGCTCTGATGATCCTGCCTGGTGAGGGCTGTGTGGGCAGAACACCAAATTAGACTGTCAAGAATCTCTGGGAATAACTGCAACTCCCAGAGGCATTCACGGTGAGAGCTGGGAAACAAGGAAAGATAATTCAATCTAGAATGCCCCAGGACAAGGGGTGAACCCTGCAGCTCCCAGAGGCTGCTGGGGGGTCGTGTGAGCTCAGGGTCCCACAACCTTGAAAGCAGTCAACATGGGCTGGGATTTCACTGCTTTTCTTAAAACCCATGACGTTAAAATTCGGCAGTCCTTGGCTACATCACTCAGTCAGTCAGTCACTTGTCTACACTTCGCAGAGCCCTCTGTGTTGACCTGCTTTTGGCCTTCTGCCCTTGGGCACAAGAGTGAAGTGTCCAGGGTCTCCCTGCAGGTGCTCATGTCTGTGCCTCTGCCTGCCTGGCCCCTGGCTACACCAGTGCATGGCCTGGTTGAGCCCAGGGACCTGGGTCTCAGTCTCTTGGCCTCCCTTTTGTCTTCTCCTGAGATTCCACTTCGGGTGATGGCACAAATAAACACAGCCAAACATAGTTAAAGAAGTGGGAATAGATCCTATTCAGTAATAGCTGAGGATACAGAAAGGCGCTGAGAGAAATAAGAAAAACTAGCCACCCTACTACCACTGCAGGTTAGCAGAAGCCTGTACTAGGCGTGGCCATTAGGGAGTGGTGCCTGTGTGCATGAGCAGAGTCTGGAACTGGGCATGGCCATCAGGGAATGGTGCCCCTGTGTATGAGCAGAGTCTCACACTGGGCGGGGAAGCATGGGACAGTGGCTCACATTCCATCTTTGTCCTTCCTTCTCCTGGGTGAGGACTAGAGCTCTTATCTCAGGAAAAACTGCGAGCATGCTGGGTCAACCACCAGGGAGCGACAGACCGGCCTCCAGGATACACACAGCTTGAGGGTACTATGGGTCATGTGTGTGGGGATGTGGAGCTCCTCCTCAGACCTGCTTTGGCTCTGAGGAGGTCCTCCTAGCTCAAGGCCACTGGGTCCTCCATGTGTGTCAGGTCTCAGGAGATACTCCCAGGTCGGGGACACTGGGTCCTCCATGTGCCTCATGTCTGAGGAGGCCCTCCCAGCTCGGGGACGCTGGGTCCTCCTTGTGCCTGGGGTCTGAGGAGATAATCCCAGCTCAGAAACACTGGGTCCTCTGTGTGCCTCATGTCTGAGGAGGTCGTCACAGCTCGGGGACCCTGGGTCCTCCGTGTGGGACTCGGGTCTGAGGAGGCCCTCCCAGCTCCTCTGGGACCCTAGGTCCTGGGTGTGCCTCGGGCCTGAGAAGGCCCTCCCAGCTCGAGGCCGCTGGGTCCTCTGTGTGCCTCATGTCTGAGGAGGTCCTCCCAGCACGGGTACCCTGGGTCCTCCGTGTGCCTCATGTCTGAGGAGGCCCTCCCAGCTCCGGGACCCTGAGTCCTCTGTGTGCCTCGGGTCTGAGGAGATCCTCACAGCACGGGTACCCTGGGTCCTCCGTGTGCCTCATGTCTGAGGAGGCCCTCACTGTTCGGGGACCCTGGGTCCTCCGTGCGTGTCAGGTCTGAGGAGGTCCTGCCAGCTCAGGGACCCTGGGTTCTTCGTGTGCATGCGGTCTGAGGAGATCCTCCCAGCTCTGAGACCCTGGGTCCTGGGTGTGCCTCGGGTCTAAGGAGTTCCTCCCAGCTTGGGGACCCAGGGTCCTCTGTGTGCCTTGGGTCTGAGGAGGTACCCCGAGCTCCGGGACCCTGGGTCCTTGGTGTGCCTGGTGTCTGAGAAGGTCCTCCCAGCCCAGGGACCCTGGGTCCTCCGCCTAGTATGGCCTAGAGCATTTTTATGCATTATCATGTTTCTAATTTCTTTTTTTCACTTCAATACACATTTATTCAACTAAAACAAAACATCTTTAAACATATTTTAACAATGTACAAATACATTCACAATATAATCTGCTGATTAAAAGACTCCAACAAAGTTTTCAGTATCTCAACAGAATTTACAACTGCCTACAATAATTTGTAGATTGGTTTAGTTTACAGCAGAGTCTGGCACTGGGCATGGCCATCAGGAAATGGTGCCCTGTGTATGAGCAGAGTCTCACACTGGGCGGGGAAGCATGGGACAGTGGCTCACGTTCCATCTTTGCCCTTCCTTCTTCAGGGTGAGGACTAGAGCTCTTGTCTCAGGAAAAATTGCAAGCATGCTGGGTCAACCACCAGGGAGTGACAAACCGGCCTCCAGGATACACACAGCTTGAGGGTACTATGGGTCATGTGTTTGGGGATGTGGAGCTCCTCCTCAGACCTGCTTCAGCTCTGAGGAGGTCCTCCTAGCTCGAGGCCGCTGGGTCCTCCGTGTGTGACAGGGCTGAGGAGATACTCCCAGATAGGGACCCTGGGTCCTCCGTGTGTGCCTCGGGTCTGAGGAGATACTCCCAGGTCGGGATGCTGGGTCCTCCATGTGCCTCATGTCTGAGGAGGCCCTCCCAGCTCGGGGACGCTGGGTCCTCCTTGTGCCTGTGGTCTGAGGAGATACTCCCAGCTCAGGGACGCTGGGTCCTCTGTGTGCCTCATGTCTGAGGAGGCCTTCCTAGCTCCTCTGGGACCCTAGGTCCTGGGTGTGTGTCGGATCTGAGAAGGCCCTCCCAGCTCGAGGCCGCTGGGTCCTCTGTGTGCCTCATGTCTGAGGAGGCCCTCCCAACTCCGGGACCCTGAGTCCTCTGTGTGCCTCGGGTCTGAGGAGGTCCTCCCAGCTTGGGGACCCTGGGTCCTTCGTGTGCCTGGAGTCTGAGGAGATACTCCCAGCTCAGGGACGCTGGGTCCTTCATCTGCATCAAGTCTGAGGAGGTCGTCACAGCGCGAGGACCCTGGGTCCTTCGTGTGCCTCATGTCTGAGGAGGCCCTCCCAGTTCAGGGACCCTGGGTCCTCCGTGTGTGTCAGGTCTGAGTAGGTCCTCCCAGCTCAGGGACCCTGGGTTCTTCGTGTGCATGGGGTCTGAGTAGGTCCTCCCAGGTCCGGGACCCTGGGTCCTGGCTGTGCCTTGGGTCTGAAGAGATCCCCCAGCTCGGGGACCCTGGGTCCTTTGTGTGCCTGGGGTCTGAGGAGATACACCCAGCTCGGAGACGCTGAGTCCTCTGTGTGTCTGGGGTCTGAGGAGTTCCTCCCAGCTCCGGGACCCTGGGTCCTTGGTGTGCCTGGTGTCTGAGAAGGTCCTCCCAGCCCAGGGACCCTGGGTCCTCCTTGCACTTTGGATCTGAGGAGATATTCCCAGCTTGGATACACTGGGTCCTCAGTGTGCCTGGGTTCTGAGGAGATAATCCCAGCTCAGGGAACCTGGGTATGCCATGTACCTAGAGTCTCCCAGCTCGGGCACCCTGGGTCCTCCATGTGCCTCTTGTCTGAAGCAATACTCCACCAGCTCGGCACCATAGGTTCTCTGAGCACCTCTGGTCTGAGGAGGTAACTCCTAACTTGGGTACCCTGGTGGGTCATATGTATGGGATGGAGAGTTGCCTTCTCAGCAGACTCAAGCATACTCCCACCTTGGAGACAATGTGGTTCATGTGTATGGGGACTTGGAGCTTTCTCTTAGAGCAGACTCAGGAATACACCCAACTTGGGGACACTTTGTGTTGTGTTTACAGGGACTTTAGGGTCCCTTCTCTTTAGCCTCAGTGAGACTCACAGCTTGGGGACACTGTGGAACAAGGCTATAACTCCTTTATAAGACCAGCTGTGGGTCAAGGCTATAGGGACACCTAGAGCTCCATTTTTTTCAGACCATCCTCAGGCAGATAACTGACTTGGAGACACTGTGGGTCACGTGTGTAGGGTCATCCAGAGCCCCCCTCTCCTCACTGCAACCTCAGAGGGATGCCTCGCTTGGGGACACTTAGTCATATCTACAGGGATGCTCTTCTCAGACTAGCCTTAGAGAGATCCTGACTTGAGGATTCTGTGGGTCATGTCTATAGGCATGCCTAGAGCAGCCTCAGAGAGATCTTCCAGAAACTTCTGGATAAATAGGTGGCAGGTGAGAAAAAGGGAAGTGTGAAGAGAAAGCAGATTCACTCCCTGCACCCATTTGAGAGCTGAGGAGGGAGGCTTACTCTCCTTCATTATTTCAGCAAGGTTTACTTTGGGGAAACATCCCTTCAAGAGGCTCTGATTACTTGTCATCAAAACACAGCTACTTGGATGATTTCTGGCATAGGGGGAGGAGGAATTGTTCTAACTGCTTATTTTTACTGTGTTAAAGCAGGAAAAATATTAAAAAATGGAAAAGTAGATGTATGAAACTCACAAGGTTATTTAAGTTTAAATATGTTATTTCTAATAAGCCAGAATTTGTAAAAAAATAGTTCATGGATTTTATGGAACTAAATTAATCAAAATTTTGATTAAGAATACATTTTGTCTTTGATTGAGCAAGTCAGTTTATTTGGCAGTGCATTTGTAATGGTATACTGTGTTGACATTCTACATCTGCTGAAATATCTTGACTATATAATGCTTTGGTATTATACCACAAAGTTAATTGAGGAAATTAATTTTAATTAATTGAAGTATTTATTTTAAGTAATGATTTCATTCTTTCCTCCTAGATCATGAACATTTTAAGTAAATCCAGAATTTGTTAAAAGTCAGTTAACACTCAACCGTGGACCCCTAAGTTCCTGGTTTTTGTCCCAATGAGAGATCTATAAGCATCATTTTAAACTTTTTAAGCTGATTGATCATTCATAGTTTTCTTATTTTAATCTTTTATTAATGTGTTCTTTTTAACTAGGAAATTACCCATTCCCTCTAGGTTTCCAATTTTATGTAGTAGGTTTCTGCAGTTTGATTTTTAATTTCTTCTCTAACTTTGAACTTCTGCTATTTTTATCAACAATATTTTTAAATATACTTTTTAGTTTACCTTGTTTTGATTGAATTATCTTGTTTGACAGTTCTCATTATCTCAAAAAGTTTTAATTATCTTTTTCTTATTAAGGTCTTTGGGACAGTGTGTGTAACTTGGTAGCAGAGAACTTGCTTAACATGTGAGAGTCCCTGGGTTCCATTTCAGCACCACACACAGACAATATGTCTTTGACAGGACCCAAGTGTTAGGGGAATTGTTCAAAATATTATGCATTTACACACACACACACACACACACACACACACGCACACACACACACAGATCTTTTCCAAATTGGGTTGAAATTATTCTAAGAAAATTTGCTAATAAATTTTATAGAAAGAAAGAGGATGATGATATTTTAAAATTTCAGCTATTGATATTACATGATATTCCAGCTTAAAACCACTGAAATAATTACAGTGTGTAAGAGAAAAGTCAATAGATTCTTTTAAAAAAACAGATACATTTACCAAAAATGGACTTTTTTAAACAGACATTTTCTACTTTTTCAAATTTAGAAAGCATATTTGAATATCTTATTATTAAAGTCTTACATTAATCAAGTAGTTAGTTTCTCTTACTCCTTGCAAGCAAGGGAATTGACCTTCTAATAAGCATGCTTTATATATTGTCAGAAGTTCTTTTTGGAGAACTTTATTAAGTGTGTCTCATATATTCATAATATCATTTAAAAGCATACCAGTGACCTTTTGATTTCATCAATTTTAATTTCTTTTGAAATAATGTGTGTATATATTAGTACTTACTAAATATTACTTTGTGTAGGAAATGGCCTGATTTTGTTTTATATAAATGCTGGTGCTCTATGTGCTTCAAAGGTAGTTTTTAGAATAGAGTTGAGTATAACTCATATTTTGAAATCATTAAAAAAGTACATACACTTTTTACCATATTTTAAAAAGTAATATAAGTGGAGATTAGACATGTTAATATCATGAGCTGAAAAAAATTAAATATAGTTGAATTATTTTGGGGTGTTCAACATAATAGTTCCCACCCTCTTCTATAAATTCCCCATTTATCTCATATTATATGCTTGGTTTGGAGTTATTCTTTTAAATTTATTTATGGTGATGAGAATTAAGCTGATAACCTTGACTATGTTAGGCAAGCAATGAATTTTAGCCCTTTTAAAATATTATGTTGAGACAGGATTTTGCTAAGTTTCTGAGGTATTGAGGCTGGCTTCAAAATTTGTGATCCTCCTGCTTTAGTCTCCAAAATAGCTGTGATTACAGTTCAAAGTGCCTAGTATGGCCTAGAGCATTTTTATGCATTATCAAGTTTCTAATTTCTTTTTTTCACTCCAATACACATTTATTCAACTAAAACGAAACATCTTTAAACATATTTTAACAATGCACAAATACATTCACAATATAATCTGCTGATTAAAAGACTCCAACAAAGTTTTCAGTATCTCAACAGAATTTGCAACTGCCTACAATAATTTGTAGATTGGTTTAGTTTACACTTAAATATATTTCCTTGTTTAAGAAAAATTATTAATACAAATGTATGATTTACAATATCCCCATTATAGCAAGAAAAATAGATTCATAAAATGTATTTAGGCATTTATTATGCCAAGTATTTAAATGATTATTTTTACTATGACATAAGAATAATATTCATTTAGTACTAAAATATTTTATTAGTCCAGAGACCACTGAAGAGTTTCCAGGAAGTTCTAAAATAAAATATGACTATCCTTTCTATGAAATAAATAGAACAGCAGCAATCCCTTGGTATCCCTTAAACATAAACTATAAAGATTCCATTTATTAGTCTGGCCTTAAGTATAAAAATAAAAGAAAATTTTAAAAACTAGTTAACACTACCAGCCTGAATTTGTTTTTCACTTGTGCATGTCTAACATAAGCAATTTCAACATGATGTATATATTTAAAATTAACATTTTTTTCTAACTTTTTAACTCATACACAAGCCAAGTGTTTACTCTTAATCATGGAATCAACTTATTTCTGAAAATAACCTATAGAAATAGTATGTAAACACACATACCTTTGAGATAGATTAAGAACATCCTATGTTCTATGGATCAAAATGCAAATATCTCTGTAACATATGTAAACTAACACATTAATTTGGGATATACGGATACATTACTGTATGCATACATATGTACACCATAAAATAATTTCTGACAATGTTCTTAAAAATATCATAATTCCCAGCCTCAACTACTAGAAAAAAAAATTAAAACTTTGTTTAAAAAAAGAAAACAGTTTTTATAGTAACTTTGCAAGTGAAAACAAAACAAACAAACAAAAATCAATGCTTCTTTTTTACACTGGACTGAGCTCTAAACAATTCATAATCAAGAATCTCTTCAGCCATTCCCCAATATCATAGAAAATATAATTTTCTCTCTATTTAAGAAGTCTGTTCATTTCTGGTGTTTTGTCTTAAAAACTGCATTCCAAGATACCAGATAGCCATGCTGGTTAAATTCTTCCGGCTTCCCACATGCACCTAATGTAACCATACAGGTTGGCACCCTGTAGCACCACACCCATGATAACCATGCCAACCATTTTACTCTGAGGGAGAAGAGAGCACTAAAGGCAAATATCACCCAGAGCACTGGACAGGCAATTAGTCCTAACCAAAAGATTCTTGATTCAACTTTTGAAACAGTTTTATTCTCCTGAGGAGATGCCTTCCTGGACTCAAACACCCAATGACTCTGTCCATCCTCATCAATATGATTCCACCATCCAAGGCCTACCATCAGTCTCTACCTGTGGCATTCTTCACTGCCCAAAAGTCACATGACAACAACAAGATAATTGTCACCATACAAGCAATAAAGCTGCTGCTGAGCAATTCACAGAGAAGATAGACTATAATGGCACAGACTCAGAAGAACAAATGGAAAAATGATGCTGCTGGATGTTGGATTTTAGATTTTCTTGGTCTATTAGTTGTCTCTTCTTCTGCATCAAACAATGAAACATCTTCAGTGTCATCATTGCTGTCCTGAGTGCAAGGCTCTGCCAGCGTCTCCTATTCCTACATGATTGCAGGGTACCCCTACAGGGTAGGTCACAAGGAAGCTAAAGAGGTGCCCGGAGGCTGCACCCCTTTCACTTCCTCTTGTGCATGATGTGCAAGATGGGCCGAGGAAAAAGAACACCTGCACCCCACCCACCACACAGAGCATTTCTACAGCCCAACATCGGATCCACCCAGCGCTGAGCGTTGGTTAAGGATGGGCTTCTCCTCTCCACACCCCCAAGCTTCCCGAGCTCAGGGATTCCTGGGTCACTCCTCCTATGAGGGCCTTGGAGCACCCAGATCACCTCCACAACAACTACCCTTGGTCCTCCATCCTTTCCGTCCACTCAGCTCTTCCTCAAGACAGCCAGAGGGGACACAACACAACCACCCCTGTGTCTGGCTCACTCCACAAACCCTGCAGGAGGGACCCTTTCACCCGACAAGTCTAGGCCACCAGCTCTCTGTGCCCACAGCCTCATGTTTCTAATTTCTTAATAATTTTCTTATCTATATTATAGCCATTTTCTCCTTCTAAATGGTCATCAAAGTCTTTCTTATTGTTCTGAGAGAATATTTAATGTGAATATACTTTATGATGTGACACATCTGCTCACAATAGGCTATTTCTATTGTAAGAGTATTTTGATTCTGATATTTTGATAGTATAATGTGAATGTACTTTATGATATGACATATCTGGTCACAATAGGCTATTTCTATTGTAAGAGTATTTTGATTCTTAACTGTTTTTCAGGCTTAACATTTTCCTAAGAGTGGTGATTGTTCACTTTCTATTTGATTACACAAATAAGGCACTGATTAAAAAAATTGTGGTGCTAGGGATCAAACCCAGGGCCTCCTGAATTCTGGATAAGGTATGCTACCACTGAGCTACATCCCAGCCCCATAGATTTTTTGTTTTTATTAGCTTTATGACTAGCTATATCAATGAGAAACTTACATAGAAATTCAACTACATTTGAAAACATTCAAGAGTTTGGGCATTCAATATTTGTATGATTTCTAAAATATAATTTCCCCGTAAAACACGAGAATATCTAAGATCACTCATAAACCATGCTTCCATTGATGTTTCTCTAGTTTTACCACTTCTTAAGAACATCATGGAGGAAACTGACTTTGATATTCTTTTAAATTTTTCTTTTTTTAGAAAGCATCATAAGTTATTTTCACAAATTCTGTTTACATTTTTCGTTTAAATATTTTTCCTAGTGGCAAATATTTGATTCTATTACTGTTGAAGGGTATACATAGAAACAAACGAAAGATAAGACTTCCTTGGGATCAATGATTCATTCACAATGAATCAATCTGCTCTTGTAACATATTTTTTATCATGACTCTTGAAAAAGTTCAACCATGACTTGAAATAGTGTCTCTAAAATGTAGATTTTTTTCTCTAAAGTTTTGAAATTTTTAGAGAGAAAATCCAGAACCTAGCAATAGCAAAATAAATAATAATAAATAAGTTTAAACATATTATTACTTTAACATAAAACATATAAAATAAGTATTTATCTTACATTATGTTAGTTTGACACATTTTTGTTATAAATGCTCTTAACAAAATGCAGAACTAGTTAAGAATGTCAATTATTAGTAATTGACATTCTGAGTAATTAAATGAGCAGGTGTTTGAAAAATATAGCCATGTCTTAAGATTTTATTTTAGAGTAGTTTTATGTTTCCACAGAAATTGCAAAGAAAATGCAGAGATCTACTATGTAACTTCTACCCAGTTTTTTTTTCTTATGACTTATGTGAGCTATCTCAGATGTGTTAACTTCATACATGATTTTTCATGATAAACAGATACTGATATGCTCTTATTAACTAATGTCTGTGTTTCCTTTGAATTCTCAGTACAGCCTCTTTCAGTTCCAGGACCCCATCCAAGATCCCACAAGACAGTCATACTGTCTCCATAGGCTTTTCTTTGTAGTGACAGTTTCTCTGACCTTCCTTTCTCTGATGCCCTTGATGTTTGAGGAGGACCTGACAGTTGAGGAGTACCTATCAGGTACCTTTTAGATTTTCAGTTGATGTTTTTCTCATATGTAGACAGGTTAAGATTGGAAAAAGCAGATTACAGATGAAGTGCTATTCTTCATTTCATATCCTCAAGGTGCTCACCTGACTGATATAGTGTTTGCCAGATTTCTCACTGTGAAGTTATGTTTCTCTACATGTACACATTATATATATTGTTTTGTAGTAAGTCACTATGCAGAGCCCCCTCTTAAGGAGTGTGAAGTTAGGCCTAACTCCTTGAGGGCCAAATGTCCACCTCAATTACTTGAAATTCTGCATAAGAGGTTTTTATTTAGCCTCTTTTGTTTATCTATTTAGTCATTTATTTGTAAATAAATGAGCATCTGGATATTTACTCCAAGATTTTGTTTGTTATCCAACTCTATAGTACTTGTTGCTTACTTCATTCCTGCTTGAAGCCTTTGGGAATAGCTTTGACCATTCTTTCCACTGAGAGTTCTTTCTATTGTTTCCTGTTTTCTTTTAACAGGAAAGAATAGTATAATACCCTCAATCAGGCCTTTTACACTTATAAAACATTTCACTGAGGCTTTAAGTGCAATATAATATTCTTATGAAGACTCTAACATATATAGTATGCACTGAAATAATATGAGTTTGTTATCAATAAATATCATTAATGATACAACTGGCTGATATCACATACACATTGAGACCCCTAGAAAATAACATGTCTAACCTTCAAACTCATAAGATATCCTCACAGAGAATTAGGAAAAATATAATATCTTCATTGAGGCATTTGATACATATATAAAATCCTTGTGGAAGCCTATGTCACATAAAAATATTCTCAATAAGATCTCTAAAACTCACATAAAAACTAAGTTTTTTGACACCTATAATATTTTCAATAAGTCCTCTACACATATAATCAATGAGGGCTCTGACATATAATGTCCTCACAGAGGTTTCTAACATGCTCAATATCATTACTGAGGCTTGTGTCAGTCATAAAATATACATGAGGGCCTATGACAAATAAGGAAAAACCACATTGAGGCCTCTGAAACACAATAATATTTTTATTCAGAGCTCTCACTAAACACATGAAACTATTTAAAAAGGCATTGTCTTCACTGAGGGCTCTGACATATAATATATTACTTACGAACTCTTTTGACAACTATGATATTCTCAGAGAAGACTCTAAAACATATGATATCATAAGTCCTTTGACACAAGTCCCATTGTCACTAAGGATTCAAATGCATTTAGTATTCTCACTGAGGCATGTGACCCTAATGGTATCCTCACTGAGGCTGTTGACAATAATGAAGTATTGGTACTGAGACATCTGACTCAGGAATAGCCTTGCTGAGGTGGCTGGTGCATTTAAGATACTTCCTGAACCATCTGAGAGGTATAATATACTCCCCGAGGCCTCTAACTTCCTGAGGTCTTTGAAATATTTAGTATCTACATTGACACCTACAGTATCTATAAGAGTCATACTGAGGTCTCTAATACTAATAATAAAGTATTGGAGACATTTGAGATGTACAATTGGATAACAGAGGTCTCTTGCACTTAGAATGTCTTCTTTATGTCTCTGGCACTGCCATCATGTACTCAACAGAGGTCCCATTCTATAGGAGAAAACTGAGGCCTCTGACAAGTATAGTAAGTTTACTGCCGACTCTACAAAATATAATGTCAAAGGTGAAGCCCGTGACAAACACTTTATATTGTCACTGAGGAATCTTCCACATATCGTCATTAAGGCCACTGACATGAACAGGATATCTGTACTGTGACCTTGATCCCATTCAAGGGGATGGGTTGGTGAAGCCTTAGATACTCTGGTAATACCCTGGCACTGGACTCTGACACTTAATATCCATATGAAGCCTCTGACACATAAAATAACCACACTCAGGCCTTGGATATTTTTATAATAGCCTCAGAATGATTTCTGACACTCATATCACATCCTCAGTGAGTCTTCCTCTAATGCCAACATGAATCCTCCATAATGACATTCTTACTGAGGACTCTGAAATGGATATCATCCTCATACAGGACAGTGAGATCAATATAATATCCACCCTGAGGCTTCTGTCATTCAGAAATATCCTAATCAAGGCTTCTGACACTCAAGGAATATTACACTGAGTGCTCTGGGGCAAGTCCACACAGATTTAGACCCTCTAGAGTCATCCAAAAGTACTGAGGCCTCTGTAGGTAACAAGAGGTACAATGAGTCCTCAGAGACATATATGTCTCATTGAGATCTCTGACACATATAAAATTCCCACTGAGGATTCCATCCTATGTACAGTATGGAATGAGTCATTTGACCCCATATTTTCCTCACTGACCTCTGAGAGAGATTCTATTCTCAGTGAGGCCTCTTACACATATTAGATCATCACAAAGGCCTGTGGTATTCATTTCATAATCTCACTGAGGCCTTCCACACTGATATTCTCTCTATCCTGAAAACTTCATCACATACAATGTCCTCACTGGGTACCGTGGCACTGCCATCATTATTCTCAAGGAGGCCTCTGACGAATAGAATTTCCTCACTGAGGACTCTGAGCCCTAAAATATATTCAGTGAGGAAAAATCCTCAGGAAGTCCTCTAATATTCAGAAGTTTTCTTCACCTCACAGTCATATAAAATAGTAAGTGAGGATTCTGACACTTATAATATCTACCCTGAGGCCTCTGACACAAATATTTAACAATCCTAATTGAGGCCTGTGGTGATAACAAAATAAACTCAGTGAAGTCTGACACATATAACATCCTCACCAGGGCCTCTGACCTTGACAGAATATCTTCAGTATGTCCCCTAACAAATGTATTATTCTCACTCAGGCTTTTGATCCTCAAAAAACTTTCACATATAATATGCTAACAGAGTCCTTTTCTTATTACAGCACATATATGTCCTGACTCAGGCCTATGGCACTTAAGAAACATTCTTATGGAGGTCTCTGACACTCATGTAATATCCTTAGTGAGTCCTTCTCTGACACATCGGATACTCACTGAGGATTTCTTGATTATCTGGCATTTCTTGATTATCTCACTGAGTCCATAAACACTCCTATTCTATTTATTGAGGATTCTTAAGTGTACAAAATCTTCACTCTGATCTCTATCACTTATATCCTCTCCTTTCTTGTTCCTCTGACAGTTGCACAACTTATTCATAGAGATTTGTGGGACTCAAAAAATATCCTCAATCCTCTTGGCCATCAGTGTATATATCCGCAAGAGCTCAGGCACACCAAAGAGCCTCACTGACAAAGACCCTTATTGTCTAAAATATTATAAAATCACTGAAGTACCGTCCTATCAACACAGATCCTTCTGACACTTTTAAGTATCCCCTTGAAGTCTCTGACACAGACAATAACTCCACAAAGGACTCTTACTTGGCCATAATGTTTTCACAGTGTCCTGGATCACATGTATGATTTTTCACTGAGGCTTCTGACTATCAGTTCATAGCCTTGCTCTGGACTCTGACAGTAAATATCCACATGAAGATTATAAGGTATATGATAGGATTACAGAGGCCTCCTACTCTTACCATAGTTACACTGAACTCTGACCCCTGCAATATCCTCATTTGGGCTATGCTATTTATATAGAATTCTCCTGTGTGTCTCTTACCCTGATAGGATATCCTCCATGCCCCCTCTGACATTCATATCCCATACTCACTGAGGCATCTGACATTCATATACAATCACACTGAAGGTACGTTCACCCCTAATCAACTTCTTGAGGACTCTGAAACTTAAAATGTCCCCACTCACAGCTCCAAGAATCACATGATATCTTTCCTGAGGTCTTTGAAATCCATATAATAAAATCCTAAAGTATTCTGATGTATAGAAAGTCCTTTCTTGTCCTCTGACACTAACCTAGTATATTCATTGAGTCCTGTGATAATAACATTGTAGTCTCACTGAGGCTTCTGAAATAAATGAAATCTTCATTCAGAGTTCTCCTACCTTCTACCCACACTAAGGCCTCTAACACCTGGTATCTGCCCTGGGGCCTCTGACAAACAATATTTTCCCTTAGCCCTTCAACAAGCAAACTATCCTCAGCTAGGCCTCAGACATATTTTGAATGTCCTCCCTCAGGGCACATTCAATGCCTCTTCCCTCAGGCTTCTAATGCTCATGTAATATCAACACTGAGGCCTGTAGCCCATATACTTGCTGAGGCCTCTGACATACAAATATTATCTCTGAAGATTCAGATGCATGTAATATTTTCAGGCCTCTGACATATCCTCCATTGTCACTAAGACTTCTGACTTAATGAGGTCTATGACCTTAATAGTGTCCTCACTGAAGCCTCTGACAGCAATGAAGTATCAATGCTGAATCTACTGACTCAGTTAAAAGCCTCACTGAAGATTCAGGAACATTTAATATCCTACCTTAAACCTCTGGCAGATATAATATACTGTTTTAGGCCTCTAACTCTCTGAGGACTTGACACATCCAGTATCTACATTGCAATTTACAGGACCTATAAGAGGCTTACTGAGTCCCCTAATATTAATGATGTAGTATTGGAGACATCTGACACATGTAATTGACTAACAGAAGTCTCTTCCACTTAGAATCTTTTTGACAGCCATCATATACTTATGGAGGCCTCTTTCCATAGAAAAAACCTAAGGCCTCTGACAGGTATAGTAAATTTACTGCAGCCTCTATGAAGTATAATATCCAATGTGAGGCCTGTGACAAACACATCACATTCTCACTGAAGCCTTGGACACATATCACATCATCACAGAGGCCTCTGACATCAATAATATATCTAAACTGTAACCTTGGTCATGTTCACATTGTTACTGAGGCCTCAGGCAGTCTGGTAACACCCTGGCTCTAGACTCTGACACTTAATATCCATGAGAAGACTCAGCCACCTACAATATTTTCACAGAGGCCTATGTCAAATACAGTGTTATCACTGAAGTTTCTGACCCATAAGATATACTGATTGTGGTCTTGGACACTTTTATAATAGCCTGAAGCAGGTATATGATACTCATATCATATCCTCAATGTATCCTTTCTGAAACTCCCATGATTCCTCCCTGAGGCCTCTGACATTCACATCATATAGCACTGAGTCCACTCACACTGGTAACATACTACCTGAGGACTCTGCAGTGGATATCATCCTCATGCAGGACAATGAAATGAATATAATATCCACCTTAGGCTTCTCAAGCTCAGATAATGACCTCGATGAGACCTCTAAACTTAAGTACTATCTTACCAAGTGCTCTGGGGTACCTGATGTCTGCACAGATTAATGCTCTGATAGATATTCAAAGTATAACTGAGACCTCCAAAGGTTACATAGTATGTACAATGAGTCCTCTGACACATGCATGTGTCTCATTGAGGTCTCTGACACATATGAAATCCCCACAGAGGGCTCCAATTTTTGTAGAGGAGGGACTGAGTCATTTGAGCCAATATTTTCCTCACTGACCAGTCTGAGAAAAATCGTCTTCTCAGTAAATCCTCTTCCATGTAATATGTAGTCATTAAGACCTCTGATACTCATTTCATAATCTCACTGAGGCCTTTCACACTGATGTTCTTTCAACCCTGAAAACTCCATCACTTACAGTGTCCTCACTGGGTACCTTGGCACTCCCACCATTATTCTCAATGAGACATCTGACACATAGAAGTTCTTCAGTGGAGGGCTAGGGTTGTGGCTCAGTGATAGAGCACTCTCCTTACACATGTGAGACCCTGGGTTTGATCCTCAGCATCATATAAAAATAAATAAACAAAATAAAGTTAGTGTGTCCTGTATAACTAAAAAAAAATATTTAAAGAAAAACTTACTAGAAATTTCATCTCTAAAATATACTTACTAAGGAAACTATTCTCAATAAACCTCTCCTAGTCAGACAATTTTCTTCACTAAGGACCTTCATAATCACATAACAGAGTGAGTGAGGCTATGATACCTACATTCTCTACCCCTAGTCTCTAACACGTATACTCAACTCTCTGAGGCCTCTTAAGAGAAAATACCCTGGTTGAGACCTATAGTAATAGCAAAATAATCTCAATGAAGACTTTGACACCTATCACATCCTTATTAAGGCCTCTGACTTTGACCAAATATCTTCAGTACATCTTCTGAAAAATGTATCAATCTCAGTGAGGATTCAGACACTCAGGTGATAGCCTCCCTCTGAACTCTGACACTAAATGTCCATATGAAGGCACTGTCACATATAATAGGCTAACACAGGTCTCTTCCTATTAAAGCACATATATGTCCTCACTCAGGCCTGCAGCACTCATGGAACATTCTCATGGAGGTCCCTGACACTCAGGAAATATCCTCAATGATTCCTCCTCTGACACTCAATTTGTGTACTTATTGAGGGCTGTGTAATTCCTTGATCATCTACAGAGTCCCTAAATTTTTCTGTCACATGTATAATAAACTTACTCAGGGCTCTGACACTCATGTCCTCTCCTCCAAGTTGCCTCTGGCACTTACATCACATATTCACAGAGGCTTGCTGTATGTAGATAATATTCTCCCTCAACCTTCTGTCTGTCCCTCAGTTAATATCTCAATGAGAGCTCAGGCACAACTAAGAGCCTCACTGGCAGAGATCCTAATTGTCTAGTCATATTTAAAAATCATGGAGGGCTCAGACAGTATCATTCTTTCAACACAGACTCCTCTGAAATTTTAAGTGTCTCCTTGAGGTCTATGACACAGACACTCTCCATGCAGGACTCTCACCCAAGCAGTACAAATGCTCAGGCCTTTGACACAATTATATCACCAGTGAGGGATGTGACACTTATGTAGCCTCTTCCTTGATGACTCTAACACTCATAATGTTCTCACTGAGTAGCCTGGCACTCCTGTCACATCCTATGTGAGACTTCTTATACAGGATTTCTTCCCTGAGATCTTTGAGGCATAGATTAAACATTCTAAGATCTCAAACACATTCAATGCCTCCAATTAAGCCTCTTGCAGTCAGATATTTTCCTCACTGAGGATGTTCATAGTCAAGTAATAGTGTGATTGAGGGATCTGAAACATATTATATACATTGAGTTCTTGGACATATGTATTCAACTCACTGAGAACTCAGAGACAATACTCTAGCTGAGTCCTGTGGCAATCATTGATTAATCTCAATGAAGCCCCTGACACATCCTCAATGAGGCCTGTAGCTGGATAATATTTTATTATTGATTTTTGTGTCACATATGTGATTCTTGCTGAAACTTGCTGAAACTCAACTAATAGCCTTACTCTGGAATTAACTTTCCACATCAAGTATCAAAGGCATATACTGTATTTGCAAAGGCCTCTTACTCTTACCATTGGCACACTAATGACTATGACCCATGTAATATCCTTGTTCTGATGGTGACTACTCAAATAGAACCCTCCTGGTGGTCTTATCCCTGATAGGATATTCAAAATAGGTCCTCCTCTGACATTTGCATCCTATACACACTGCGGTCTCTAATATTCTATTTTATTTCATTGATAATACAGACACCTGTAAGCAACTTCCTAAAGAAGCTCTAAAATATCCTCACTCACAGCATTTAGAATTGTGATATTTTCTCAGAGAGTTCTGAAACCCAAAAAATAGACTCATAGAAGATTTCAATGCATAAAATTTCCTCATGTGGCTACTGATACTAATAGATTTTATTCATTGAGTTCTGGGATACTCCATCATAATCCCCCTGAGGTTTATGAAATCTTCACTCAGGTTCTTATATGTTCTACCCACACTGAAGCGTCTGACTCATGGTATCCTCACAGTGGCCTCAGGAAAACATATTTTCTCTTACCCCTTTAAAATGCAATCTATCCTCTGCTGAAACCTCTAACAACAATGAAGTACCAGTGTTGAGTCCTCTGACTCAGTTAATAGCCTCAATGAGATTTTGGGCTCATGCAATATCTTTCTGAAGATTCTGACATATATAATATACTCCCTAAGTCCTCTAAATCCCTGAGGTTCTCTCACACTTTTAAGTGTCTCCTTGAGGTCTCTGACACAGACTGTAGCTCCTCTTGGGACTTTCACCCAAGCAGCACAAATGCCACGGCCTTCAACACAGTAATACCCTCACTGAAGTATGTGACATTAGTATACCTTCTTCCCTGAGGACTCTAACACAATTAATGTTGTCGCTCAGTAGCCTCCCATTCCTGTTTTATCCTCTGTGAGGCCTCTGACACATAGGATTTCTTTCCTGAGACCTTTGAGCCATAGATTGAACATACTGAGATCTCAAACACAGGCAATGCCTTCAACAAGGCCTCTTGCAGTCAGATATTTTTCTCATATAAGGATTTCATAGTCATATAACAGTGTGATTGAGGGCTCTAATACATATACTACTCACACTCAAGTAATAGCCTTTCTCTGGATTCTGACACATAATATCCTCCTGTAGACTCTAACACATTTACTATGCTTACTGAAGTCTCTAACAAACAATAAGGGCTTCAGTGAGGACTAAAATTTCTGATATACATAATATTCTTAGGGCTTTCACATTTATATAAAATTCTAATTGAGTTCTCTCATATTCATATAATGTCCTCAGTGAAGCTCCATCTATGTAAAAGATGTAATGCCTCACTGAGGCATTTTATAAAATATACTCATTGAGGTCTGTAACACTCATATAATATTTTCACTGATTCCTCTGACACTCATGTAATGAGGCCTCTGTCATCTATAATGTCCTCACTCAGTGCTCTGACATATAATATGCAATTTAAGGCCCTTACCTATATAATATCCTCTCTGATGCCTGTAGCACTCATACGATATCTTCACTTAGGTTTATAACAAATACCATGTTCACATGAGGCCTCTAACCCATATAATGATCTCACTGAGGCCTCTGTTTAATGCACTATCCACATTAAAACCTCTAAAGAATACAATCTTCTCACTGAGGTTTCTGACACATATAATGTGCTCACTGAGTTCTCTAACACATATAATATCCTCTCTCAGTTCTATATCTCATGTAATATCCACACCGAGTCCTGTGACACTAATATAGTATCTTCATTGTAGCCTTTACCAGATACACAATATTCACTGAGGCTCTGAAAAGACCTGTGGCACACATATAATATTCTTTTTTTACACATAATATTCTTACTGATGCCTCTGACATTTTCACACTGAGTTATCTGATACATTTGATATCCATGCTGATATCTTTAAAATTTATATCATCACTTAGTCCTCTGACACATATAAGGGGACATATAATATCCTCAGTGAGTCCTCTTATAATATGTTAACTAAATGGACTAAAATATATATTGGCTTCATTGAGGCCTCTGACACTCATATAATATCACCACTGAGATTCTGACAAACGTAATATGATCAGTGATGACTCTAATGTATATAATATGCTCACTGAGTTATCTGACACTTATGTAATATTCTTTAATTTTTTATTTTTTGTTGTAGTTGGACACAAAGGTATTGTACCTTTATTTTTTGTGTATTTTTATGTGGTGCTGAGGATTGAACCCAGGGCCTCACATATGCTAGGCAAGTGCTCAACTGCTGAACCACAACCCCAGCTCCAAATGTAATATACTTAATGATGTGGATGAGACATATATATCCACACAAAACCCTTTGACATTCATGTAATAGTCTCATTTAGGCCTCTGAAATATATAATAACCTCACCAAGTTCTCTTTTTTAAATGTTTTTTTCTTTTTTTATTATTGGTTGTTCAAAACATTACAAAGCTCGTGACATATCACATTTCATACATTTGATTTTTACCCCGTATACACATTGCAGAATCACATCAGTTACACATCCACGTCACCAAGTTCTCTTGACACTCATAATATTCTCACTGAAATCTCTGATACTCATATAATATCATCAGTTAAGACTATAACACATATATTTTTTATTAGTTTCTCATGGCAATAAAATGATCTTGACATAACATATATTATCCTCATTGAGTTCGCTGGATATTCATATAACAATCTCACTGAGGCTTCTGGCAAAAATAATACCTTAATTGAGTCATCTGAGTGATATAATATACTCATTGAGTCATCTAACTCAAAATGACCTATTGAAGACTTTGACACTCAATAATATTCTCAATAACTTGAATACACTGGTATAGACTTGTAATCCCAATGAATCAGGAGCATGAGTCAGGAAGATTGCAAGTTTGAATCCAGCCTCAAAAATTTGGTGAAGCTCTGTCTCAAAATAAAAATATAAAAAGAGCTGAGGATGTATCTCAGTGGTAAAGTACTCCTTGGTTCAATCCCCAGAACACACACACCCACACACACACACACACACATACACACACACACACACACATATACACACATATATAATATATTTGCATAAATATATATTTGCATGCATTATATATATATATAAAATTTATATAAAGGTGTATATATATTCTCACTGCAGCTTATGACATATATAATATACTCACTCAGACCTCTGACATTCATATAATATTCTCAATGAGTACTCTAACAAATATCCTCAATTTACCTTTAATAATTATCATATTCTACAGTTGGGCCTCTGATACTCAATAATAATCTCACTGGGGTCTCTGACAAATATAGTATTCTCACAGTGGCTTCAAATACTCAGATATTGTCCCCAGTCAGGTATTTGACACACATAATATTCACACTGAAGCCTCCAAAACATATAATATCCCCACTGAAATCTCTAGCACATATAGTGTTATTACTGACACCTGTGATACTAATATAGTATCTTCAACGAGACCTGATACACTAATATAATATTTTATTCAGTACTCTACCACTAATATAATATCTAAACTGAAAACTATGACCTATATAATATCCTCACTAAGGCCTGTAACGCAGATAATATCCTCATTGAATCCTCTGCCACTCATGACACATACAATGTCCTCACAGAGGCATCTAGTCCTAATATAATAGTTGATCTTTTGTTCTTTTTTTTGTACTAGATATTGAATCCAGGGGCACTTAACCATTAAGCTACATGCCAGCCCTTTTTATTTATTTATTTATTTTTGAGACAGGGTGTCCCTAAGTTGCTTAAGGCCTCACTTAGTTGCTGAGGCTGGTGTTGAACTTGCCATCCTCCTGCCTCAGGCTTATGAGCTTCTGGGATTACAAGCATACATGACCTTTTGTCATTGATATTATTACAGTATACACATTGTGCTCTTTAATACTAATGTGATATTTACATTGTTTCCCAAAGTATGCTTACAGTGTAAATAGATGGCCTCAAATAGTAATATATTTACTTACCATGGACCCTTACTGCCTTCACAGCGATATCCAGACTGTGGTCTTTAATGCTAATCTACTATGAACACATTGGTTTTATATCACTATAATAATCACTAAGTGACCTTCTTATACTAATATAACATCCAAAATTTAGCCTTTAATATTAATGTAATACACACACACACACACACACACACACACACACACAGTGGCTTCTAATGAAAAATTTTCTTGCAATGGTATTTCTGAGATTTGGCTGAGCTGGATTTATAAGGGTCAACTTCCCTAATAAAGTCTGATGTCTGTTTTTCTGGCATAGTATTGACATGGTGGTTTTTAATAAGCAGTTGACTTTCTCATAGTGCTAAACTTACAGGTACCCTGCATTGGTGGTGCAAAATGCTCTGTATCCTTTCACTCACATTCCCCACTAGTCATTGCTATGCCAGGTTTGTATCTCCATGTAAAACACTGCAATGTATTTTACTCAATGTAGGGATGGATACTCTCAGGTGACCATCACATAACCTGCAAATCAGGACATCAGCAAGCTTCTCCATGACAATCAATCCTCACTTTCACTACCTGCCCAACTGGGGAACAAAAGCACTCCTTTTTTTTACTCATACATAAAATTCTTTTCCTAAAACTCCTTTTGAGCCTGTCCCTCATTCTCATGACTTTAACAGATGGAAAGTATACACATGTACTTTTCTTTTAATACCTCCTTTCAGTTCTTTGGGGTTAAATACATAGAAATGGGGTTGTTGAGTAGTATGATAATTCTATTTTTACTTTTTGAGGAAATAGCAAACTATTCCACACACAAGCTTCACATTATTTATTGTTACAGGTATATAAAAGAGTGCTGATTTCTCTTCATCCTTACCAAAAAGTAGAGCTTATCTTGGAAGAAAATCAGTAGGAAAAGTAGAGCTCATCTTAGAAGAAAATCAGACCTTCCGCAATTAGAAATTAAATTGTATAATGGCATGTGGCTCCAGTGGTTGCAGGAGCTGTTGCTGAGGACCTCTGGAGTATATGTGTAGGAGGCTAGCTTGGAGTTCTTTTATCCAAGAACTCCATGGATAAAAATAGAGGATTGAAAATTCATGGAAGAAACAGAGAAGGAAAAGTAGAGCTTACCTTTTGGATTGCCTTTTTTCTTGGAATATTTTTATGAAATGTTCACAAGGTTTCCCCAAATCACTTGTTATTTTTCAATATTTTTATTATGGCTTTATTAGTAAAAGTGAGGAAATTTCACTGCAGTTTTAACTTGCATGTCTATAATGACACCAATTAAATATCCTGTTAATAATTTTTCATGTTTACTAGTAAAAAGTGTATTTTCAAGTTCTTTGTCAATTTGAAGCTACTTTGTGGTTTGTTGTGCCAAGAAATACATTCTTGGTCTCTGATTCAGTTTCATGTCTCTTAGCTCCTCATTCTTCAATCTATGAAGCAATGTGTCTGTCTGATACCAGTGAGGTGATTAATGGTCTAGGGCTCTTCGGCCACACAGGATGACCATGTTCAGTGGGAAAAAAAAACCACATCATTACAGAGTTTGAACTTGAGCCTTCCCACATATATAAGGAAAACAGAGGAACTCAAGGCTAAACTGGTAACCAATGATCAATGATTTAATGAATCATGGATACTTAATGAAGCATCCAAAAAAGAAAAAGATAGAGTTTTAGGATTCTCTGTTGTTGAAGGTGCTGACAGGATGCTGCCTGGGGAGGGCATAAAAGCTATAGGCCCTTTACCACTTACCTTTCCCTGTGTGTGTGGTCATATGCTTGCTCAAATATATTATTTAAAATATGTTTGAAAGATATGCTTTATGGTGAATTGATAGTACTAAATAGTTTTCTGGCTGCTGTGAGCCACTACAGCAAATGATTCAAAGAAGAGTGTCATGGAATGTCTCATTTGTGTCCATGTTAGAAGTTGTAAGCCACCTGGGCACTTGCTGCTTCCATAAGTTCAAGTGAGAACTCTGCCATATTCAGGTAGATAGTGTTAGAGTTTATATTAAGATTGGGGTTAGGGGTTGGATTAGGGGTTTGCTGTTGGGAAAAGAGTTGGGGCTAGGTTAGGGAAATGGTAAGAGGTTTATGGTGAGAACTAGACTTAAGGTTTAGGGTTAGACTTAGGGGTTAGAGTTAGAGTATTAAGGTTAATGGTTGGCTTTGGGGTTAGGATTAGCAATATGGTTAGGGATAGGGTTAAGTTAGGGTTTATGGCATGGGATAGAGTTTTAAGGTTAGTGTTAAGAGTTAAGGTTTGATTTTTATTGCATGAAGAAAGGCATCAGGATAGAGAAATATGAAAAGTGAATGGATGGGAGGAGGAATAAAGCACCAATTGATTTGAGATACTATTAACCTGTAAAAACATTTTACAGTAAAGTGTTTCAAAATGGTTGGTGCCCCATTATTATCCAAAGTACATGTATGAAGACACAAATTGGTGTGGATAAACTTTGTATACAACCAGAGACATAAAAAATTTTGCTCTATATGTGTAATAAGAATTGTAATGCATTCTGCTGTCTTATACAAATTTTTAAAAAATTAAATAATGGTGTCAGAATAAATATCAAAAGGTAATTAAGATGACAGAAATCAGGGCTGGGATTGTGGCTCAGTGCCTAGCATGTGTGAGGCCCTATGTTCCATCCTCAGCACCACATAAAAATAAAATAAAGATATTTTAAAAACGATGACAGAAATCAAATTTTGAAAAGAAATATCATTTATGGTCAAGAAAAATAATTTAGAAGAAAATCAGACCTTTCACAATTACAAATTAAATTGTATAATAGCATGTTGTTCTAGTGGTTGCAGGAGGTGTTGCTGAGGACCTCCAGATTATATGTGTAGGAGGCTAGCTTGGGAGACACAACAGGGACTCCATGGATAAAAATAGACAGAGGATTTAAAATTCATGGAAAAAAAAGAGAGAAGGAAAAGTAGAGCTTCTTGTGTTGCCATTTTTCCTGGAATATTTTCATGAAATGTTCACAAGGTTGCCCCAAATCACAATGCACATAGCATGCTCCCATTCTCCATCCTTAATGTCCCTGTCACTGAGCAGAGTTTATTTTATATAATACATGGGTAGCAAAGGAATCTAGGCTCCCTCTTTAAGCAAGATATATTCTGTGTGCCTCATGCTGTCTTGCCTTGGCTCACCTCCAGGGCTAAGAATGGAGTTCAGTGTTAGAACATTACCTGGCATGTGTGTTGCCTAGGACATGATTCTGAGAAATGTAATGTAAATGTGTGAGTGAATGAACAGCAACCAAAAATAAAGTCAAGCCAAAAAAATATTTACAGTATGCTAGTAACATATGAACTTTTTTTTTTTTTCTAATGGTGATTTTAACATTTTGATGTCATAAGAAATATCACAAAGTACTCAAGTGGACACAAGTTAAATTTTTGAAGATAAATTTTGTGCATGATTCTGACCTTCCAAAAATAAACATGGATAATTGTGGTAGCCTATGTTACAGTGATTCTAGAAGAAGAGGCTGTAGGTTCACACAAGTATAGGTATACTAGGCAGCCCTGAGTGAATAGTCAGGACCATGAGGAGAGGAATAGAAAGTCATAGAAGAAACAGATAAATGTTGAGTTTCTCCAGAATATAAAAGCAGCACAAAGAAGAGACATAAGAAAAATGATAATGAAATGATTTATTTCATGTCTATGATTGAAGATAAATGCATGATACTTCACAGTCTTTGCCTGTTTTGTTTTATTTTTTAAGAGAGAGAGAGAGAGAGAGAGAGAGAGAGAGAGAGAGAGAGAGAGAGAGAGAGAGTTTTAATATTTATTTTTTAGTTCTAGGTGGACACAACATCTTTGTTGGTATAAGGTTCTGAGGTTCAAACCCGGGCCGCACACATGCCAGGTGAGCATGCTACCGCTTGAGACATATCCCCAGCCCCGTTTTGTTTTATTTTGAGATGGGTTCTGGTATTGCTTTCCTGGATCACTTTAAACATGCCAACTACTTATTCTCCAACCTTAGCCTCTCTAGTCACTGGGCCAATTTTTTAATTAATAATGTGGGAATTAACAAAATCTGTTTCATCTTTAAGTTAAATAAACAAATTCAGTATGCATCTGGTTGTCTATCATCAGCTTATCTCTGTAGGGAAACATTGAGTACTATTAACTTAAAATGCAAATTTTCCAGGAATTGGAAGAGGACTCAGGGTTAATGACTATCTTTGGAAAGTGTCATGCCTGGGATTGGATTCCCAAGGTGCAATATAAATGAGTAAATAAATGGCAACCAGAAACAACAGAAAAATAATAAGGCAAAACAAAAACATTTATGGGATGCTTGTAGCCTGCAATATTTTTTTCTAGTAGAGAAGTTAATTGTGGTTGGTATCAAAAGAAATATCAAAGTAAAATTTAGAATATAATCTGTTAATAATCAGATTCAGGCATGAGGAGAAGCTTGTGGTATCAGCAATTCCAGAAGGTTGAACTAGGAGAGTGCATGAATGCAGGTATAGAACACTAGCTCAGAGGAACACAGCCAGGACTTTGAGGAGAAAAGGAAAAGCTGAGAAGAATTGAAAGACATGGAAGATATTATGAAGGAAAAATTGAGGATCTCTCATGCTGATTTTCACCCTGGAAGCTTTACATTGTTGGGGAACATGGAGTCTCCTCTACCTTGAGGTGCAAAACTCCAATGGCTGAGGATGGAGCTCAGTGATAGAGCCATTCCCTGGGATTTGTTATGCCTAGGAATAGATTTTCAGGACTGCAGTATAAATTAGTAGATGTATGAATAACAACCAGAAAACAATATAAGACAAAAAAATATGGGATGGGATTAACCTACAGAATTTTTTGATAGTGGAGAATTTAACAGAAGTTGGTGCCAGAAAAAATGTCTGTGTGGTGGCCTGTGGTACCAGCAACTTTAGCCTGTGCACCAGCTTTTCCAGAAACTGAGGTTGGTGGTCATGTGAGTGCAGAAGCATAAGCCTATGATCATCCAACACAGTACAAAACTGAGGAGAAACAGCATTAAAAAGGGAAATAAAAGAGAAAGAAAAAGCACAAAATAATTTTATTTTTTTATGAAACTAAGAAGTGAACCCAAGTAAACAGTACCTGCAGCCCCAGCCTCTTTAATGTTTTGAGACAGGGTTTCATGAGGCTGCTCACGATAATATTCTCCCATTTCAGCCACCCTAGTCACAGGAAAATTTTTTAAAAAATGAACATGGATATGAAAAAATTCTATGATTTCTGTTTAAAGAACAAAAATAAAATTTTTGTTCCTCAGCCTGTATTTTCTAGGGTTAGAGTTGTTGGGAAACCCAAATCCTTCTGTACCTTGAACTGCGTACTCTCCAGTGCTGGAGACCTGGAGTGTGTGATGCCTGAAGTTGAATTCCCAGAAGTGTGAAATAAATAAGTGTATGAATGAAGGAGTAAATGGCAACCATAGAAACAAAAATCAGTCAAAACAAAAACATGTATGGGATGCTAGTAACAAAAAAAAAATGTTTCCTAACTGAGATATTTACTATGGTTGGTGTCAAAAGAAACATCAAAATGCTTTCAAGAAGACAGTCAAATCTTTAACTCAAAAGTTCTTATGGGTTCAGGAGGAACAACTTAGAAATTAATTTAACCTTCCAAATCAGAAACAGGTAGGTATGGCAGCCTGTGATACCCACGAATCCAGAAGCCTAGGCTGAAGTTTTACCTGAGTGCAGATGTTCTGGCCCATCCTTGGGGAACACAGCTGGGACACTGGAGAAAAGAAGGCCTGAGAGGAATGTAGATTATGGAAGAAACAGAGAAGAAAAAGTCAGGTTTCTGTCTTTAAGAAAGGCAGCACAGTATTGATAACTAAGGAAAAGATATGAGGATGGAAACCAGGGGCATGCCACTTCACAGCCCCAGACTCTTTGATTTTTTTGTAAGTTGAATACTTTCTTTCTTATCTTGCTGCAAATCTGTTCCTTTAGTATATTAAAAAATACCAATAAATACAGTATATTATACAATTAGGACAGTATTTTCTTCTGACACTGCATGACAAACACTTTCTTCCACTCCTAATTTTTTCCAGTGGGAAGATAATGAAGTCTATTCACACCAATGTAGGAATGGTTGTAAGCAAATTACAATATTACATAAGACATATATCAAGACTCATAATTGGATTACATACTTTTTTAAAAATAGTTTTTACCACAGATAATTTCACCAGAGCCTAAAACTTACTCTAAAAATCATAAGGAATTGTAAAAATAATGCATATTATGTTTATCTAAAATTTCTGAAAAGATAAAGGGTATTTTTCTCCAGTAGCAGTATTGAAAGTAGTGTTTTTTTACTTAAGACAGCTGTGTTGAATGAGTGTACTTTGAGTGCCATTTTTACTCCCCAACAGATTTCACATACTTCTCAAATTCTTCTTCTCTCAGTGTCATCTTCCTCAACCACCCATCTTCATAACAGAATTTGTCACAAGCACTGGATTTTCTGCAAAGTGCCTCATTAATTTCACTTACTTTTCCTGATAGAAGAGAATAGAGTTCACTGGCAGCTTTCACACTTTCCAAACAACCAAATTCATCTTGTTTTTTTCAATTTCGTCTCAACTTCAGGAAGACTACAGTAAACAACATTTCCCAGAGCTTCCTATGCAAAAGTACTGATTCCCAGTGTTCCAATACCATTTTCTTCTATTATCTACTAATGTTTCTGTGTTAATTTATGCACCAAAAACAGAGTGGGTCCCATGCAAATCTTCCAGGGCACAGTGGGCATAGTGCTGCAGAAACAGAGAAGGAAAAGCTGAGTTTCTTTTTTTTCTTGCTGATACTAATAGCAGTTGGAATGCTCCTTGCGACTTTCATTGCCATGTTTGCAGGGTTACTGAGTGTCACCATACCATAATGAGTCATTTTTATGAGACATGGTCTCATGAGGTTTTCCAGGATTATTTGCAACATGCCATCCTCCCATTCTTCAGCCTCAACTTCCCAGGTGATTAGTTAGAGTATCCTTTGTGTTACACATGAAACAAACACACACACAGGTACCACAGAAAATCTGGGCTTTCTCTTGAGGCTAGCTAAATGAATTCTGTATGTCTCAGGCTTTCTCTCCTAGTCTTAGTGGTATTGGGGAAAGTAAGTCTTTCATAATCAATTGCTCAACTTCCAGGGCTGTGTAAGTAACTTAGTGGTGGAGGCTTTCTCTGGAATAAGTGATGCCTGGGTTGGTTTCCTGGAACTGCAGTATACATGAGTGAATGAATGATGAATGAATGGCAACCAAGGAACAAAATCAATCTAAATAAAAATGTTTATAAGATGCTATAACCTACAAAATTGTTTTTCTACTTCAGAAGTTAACTACAACAAAAATATCAAAAGGAATATAAAAATGTGTTCAAGTGACAAAAGTCAAAACTTCAAAGAAAATTTTCCTGCAGAATCAGGAGGAACAAGGTAGAAAAAAATTCAGATCTTCCATATCAGAAATGGTAAGTAAGGTAGCCTGAGGTACAAGCAATTATAGAGGTAAAGGCTGGGGTTTGATGTGGATGCAAGTGTATCAGCCCAGACTCTGAAAACATATTCAAGACACCATGGAGAAAAATAGAGTTTAATGAGGAGGGTAGAGTCATGGAAGAAAGGAAAGAAAAATCAGGTTTTCCACTTTCATGCTCCATTTATTCACCATGAAAAAGATAGATAAGCAAATAGAGAAAGTAGAAGAGAAAATAAAGGAGAAGTAAGTGGAGGACAACCAAAGAAACAATATCAAGTAAAACATAAACCCTTATAGGAAATGACTAACATATAAAATGTTTCTTCTGGCTGAGAAGTTAACTACAAGAGGCTACACATAAAATCTATGAAGATAAATTCTTTTTGGAATCTGGAGAAACAAATTAGAAGATAATCCAGAACTTCCAAAATTATAAACAGGCATGGAGGCCTGTGGTACTAGTGATTCCAGACTCTGAGGCTTATGGATTACATGAGCACATATTCTAGCCTAGCCAGATTTAACACAGGCTGCTGAGGAGAAAAAGAAGGCTGAGAGGAATGGAAAGTCATGAAAGAAACAGAGAAGGAAAAACTGAGTTTCTTTTTTTCTTGCTGATACTAATAGCAGCAGCACAAATGAGAGAAATGAGGAAAGGAATGGAGACTGACTTCCATCTGCATAGGTTAATCTCTAAATGTCCCAAGAGGCTCTGGACCTGGCAAAACCCCACATGTTCAGAGTCCTGTGACAAGCTCTGTTTGCACTTTTATGCTCTGTGCAACTTTAAGCCAAGTAAACAAGTATAAAAACCCTTGCCACAAGAGCACTGGGTTTCCCCATTTGTCCAGTTGGGGCCTTAGTAACTCCAGTGGACAAGCAGAGTTGGCCTCCATCTCCTCTTTTCCTGGGATATAGGTAAGGCTGAATGATGCAAACAGTCTCCAGACACCTCCTTTGCCTGATCTGCAAAGGACAACTTCTGTTCTGTCTTGCAAAGATGACTGGCCAGGTAGGACTGTGACCATTATGGGCAGAGAAGAATCTATGTTTGGAGTCTGGGATGAGACAGGACACAACTGGAGGGTCTGATGAAGGCCACTTCTGGCTCCCAGGAGGCTGGAAAATGAGTTTAAAGTTAGCACATGCTCTTGGGTAAGAAACCAGCCTCCATTGTTTGGGGAGTGTGAAGCCTGACCTCAAACCCTTCCAGGGCAGGATTCTTGTCGTTAGAGCTCATAGGGATTGAAATTGATATGGGATCCAGGTCAAAACTGAGGATTAGGTAAAGCTGAGTGAACACCCCCTCACCCTGCTTCATCACTAATCCACCACTTCTAGGACAGTATCACCTGCAACGCCTGCCCCAGAGAACACTGTCCTGGTCAGGGACTGAGATTCTTCCTTCCTTGTATTGGAGATAATGAAGGTGTTAGGAGAGCTCCGTGTGAGGCTGGGTGTTGTGCACAGGACTCTAGCTCTACCACTTACAAGCATATGGCACAGTGCAACCACCTCAATACACAGAGCCTGTTTCAATACCATTAATGGTATAACAATGTCCCAGTACAACGCTGGTGTGACACTTGTGTGCAGTATTCACAATGACTGTGAAATAGTGGCTTGATTGTCATAGGTCAAGTTCATATTAAGGGGAAGCAGAACTTGGATCTCTCCAACCTAGTCCAGAAGAATATACTCCAAGAAATGAGCAGTTGTGACCAACTAGCTCTGGATAGAGGAATAAAGCCAGCCTTCAAATGTCATAGACACTGAGGCCATCCCCTTCTCAAGGTCAGTCACACTGAAGCCCAGTCCCTCCACAAGGTGAAGATCAGAAACAAAAATTATATAGTAAGCATTAGGGTTTGCACAGGAATTATGTTTGGGGTTGGGCCTGAGCAAATTTGTGGTCTGGGTTGGGTAGCACTCTACCACTAAGCCACAACCCCAGCCTACCCTGTGGCCTTTTAAAAATATTTTTTAAAGTTATAGATGGACACAATACCATTATTTAATTAATTTATTTTTATGTGGTACTAAAGATCCAACCATTGCCTATGCATGCCAGGCAAGTGCTATACCACTGAGTCACAACCCTAGCCCCTGCCACATTGCCTTTAACATTAATCTGATATAAAACTTATGGCCCTTTAATTAATATAAAAGCTGTCCTGTGGCCTTCTAATACTGATATTATATCCATCCTCTAGCTTCCCTCTGCCTTTAATATTAATATAATAAACTTGTGATAGCATGAACTCTATAGACTTCACTATTAATATGTCATCCATATTATGACCTCTAAATCTAATATGATAGCTGTCCTGTGGCCTTTGTTACTGATACAATCACCATAATATGGCATGAAAAACTGATAAAATAGCTGCTCTGTGGCATTTACTATTAATATGATTTTCATATTATAGCATCAAAAACAAATATCAAAGCCATTAAAAGCCTTTAATACTACTATGATATCTAAACTATAGTACCTAAAATGATTATAGTAGCTGGGCTGAGGCCTTTAAATCTAATGTGATATCCATATTATGGCATCTAAAACTAATATAATAGTGCACCTGTAGCTTTGAATACTAATATGACATTCATATTATGACCTCTAAAACCAATGTAATAGATGTCCTGTGACCTTTAATATGAATGTGACACCTTTTCTACAGCCTGTGAAACCAATATAATAACTCTCTTGTGGATTTTAATATTTAATATACATGATATAGAATCTTAAACTGATAAACTGGTGCTCTGTGGTCTTTAATATTAGTATGATATTTATATTATAGTACATTAAGCTAGTAAAATATCTGCCTTGTAGCCAGTAAACTAATGATATCCATGCTTTACTATTGAAATTAATATATCAATTACCATGTTGACTTTAATACTAACATGTTATACATACGTGAACATCTAAAAATGACATAATTGTTGACCTGGGCATTTAATACTAATTTATAATATCCATTCTAGAACATCTAAAACTGATACAATTGCTGTCCTGAGATCTTTAAAACTAACAAAATATCCATCCTATAGTATCCAAAGCTAATATAAGAGCTGCCCTGTGGCCTTTAATTATATGATATAATACATATAATACTAATGTGATATTCATATCATGTCATCTTAGACTAATAAAATATCTGCCCTGTGACCTTTAATATTAATATAATATCATACTGTAGCATCTGAATTAACATAATAGATGCATTGTTGTCTTAACACTAAATAATATACATACTGTAGCACCTAAAACAAATAGTTACCCTGATACTTTTAATACTGATATGATATCATATTAGTAGAACATCTAAAACTGCTTAGTGTAGCATATAAAACTGATATAATAGTTGCCCTGTAGTCTTGAATACAAATAAGATATATATACTTTATCATCTAAAATGGATATAATATCTCCCCTGTGGTCTGAATAGTAATATAATAACTGTCTTGTAGTACTAATTTGATTACCTGTTTTGACATCTAAAACTGATAAGATAGCTGCCCTATGGCCATTAATATTAATAAATTCTCCATAATGTAGCATCTAAATCTGATATAATAGCTGCCAATACTCTCATGATACCCATAATACTATCAAAATATAACATAGTATCTAAAACTAATATACCAACTAAACTTTGGCCTTTAATACTAATGTAGTATGTTTACTGTAGCAACTTACAGTATTGTAAAAACTTTCTTGTGGCATTTAGTATTAATATATGCATATGTGCCTGCAGAATACAATAATATAGTTCTCCTGTAGCCTTTAATATTAGTATAATATCCATACTAAAGCATTTACATTAATATAATACCTGATATGTGGCTTTAATATTGAAGTAATATCTATACTATACTAAGTACAACTAATATAATAACTGTTCTGAGTTTTAATACTATTACTAATATAATAACTTCCCTGTAACCTCTAATGTTAATAATATATCCAAACTATAGAATCCAAAACTAAAATAATAGCTGGCCTGTAGTTTTCTAATACAAAATTAATATCCATGCTATAGCATCTCAAACTAATATAATATCTACCCTGTGGCAACTAATGTAGTTCCCATACAATTGTCTCTAAAACTGATATAATAGCTGCCCTGTATCCTTTAATACCAATATGACACCTTATTATAGCATCTTAAATTGATATAATAGCTACTCTGTGGCCTTTAATATGATATCCATATAATATGATATCTATAGTATGTGATAGTTTCCCTGTGGTCTTTTAATACTATATAAAATCCATACTACAGCATCTAAAATGAATAAAATACCTGCTCTGTGACCTTCAATTTTTTATGATATACACACTATAGCATTTAAAACTAATAAAATAGCAGTCCTGTGGCCTATAGTTCTGATGTAGTATTCATATTTTATCATTATAAATAATATAACAGTTGCACTATTGTCTTTAATACCAACATCATATCCATAGTATAAACTCTAAAACTAATACTTAGCTTCCCTGTGACCTTTAATACTAATATAATATCTATACTATAACATATGGAAAAATATGATACATTCTCTGTGGATTTTAATATTGATGTAATATCCATCTTATTAGATCTTAAGCTAATATAATAACTGCCCTGTGGTTTTCATATTATTATGGTACCCATAGAACAGTACATGTAAAATTAATATACTAGCTTCCCTTTAGCTTTTAATGTGAATATAATATTCATGCTCAAGCTTCCAAAACTATTAAAATAGCTGCACTGTAGCCTTTTATAATAAAATGATATCCATTAATTAATAAAATAAAATAATGGCATTTCAAGTTAATATAATAATATAATACTAATGCAATATTCATACTGTTACATCTAAAAGTGATATAATTCCTGCCCCCTGGTCTTCAATACTGATATGATATCCATACAAGAGCATCAAAAACTGATAAAGTGGCTGCCCTGTGTCCTTTAAGACTAATATAGCATTTAAAATTGATATGACAGCTGCTCCAAGGCCTCTGATTTTAGTATGATATTCATAATATAGCATCTAAAACTGATATAGGGCTAGGTGTAGTGACACACACCTGTAATCCCAGTGGTTCAGGAGGCTGAGACAGGAGGATCATGAGTTTAAAGCCAGTCTCAGCAAAACTGAGGTGCTGAGCAACTCAGTGAGACCCTGTCTCTTACTAAAATATAAAATAGGGCTGGGGATGTAGCTCAGTGGTCAAGTTCTCCTGAGTTCAATCTCTGATACCAAAAAAAAAATAAAATAAAAATAAAACTGATATAGTATTTGCCCTGTGGCCTTCATAGCTAATATGATATCTATATTGCAGCATGTAAAAGTAACATAATAGCTGCCTTGTTGTCTTTAACACTATTATTATGTCCATCCTATAGTATCAAAAACTGATATGGCTGCTCTATGGCCTTTTGTATTATATGTTAAACATAATATTGTATTGAAAACTGATATAATAGCTGCTCTGTGGCTTTTGGTTCTAATGTGATATCCATATATAGCATCCATATATAACACCTAAACTGGCCTTAGAGCTATTCTGCGGCGTTTAATACTTATATAGTATCCATACCATAGCATCTGAAAATAATAAAATAACTACATGATGGTGTTTAATGCTAGTATGATATTTATAGTATAGAACATATTACTAATACAATAACTGCTCAGTAATCTTTAATACCATTATGATACCCAACTATAGCTTCAAAAATTGATATAATAGCTGCCCAGTCATTTTTTTTGATATTGGCAATTTAAACCAAAGCAATTCTGAGCTACATCCCCAGCCAACACCACCACCCCCATTTTAAAAAATTGTTTAGTTGTATGTAGACTCTGTGCCTTTATTTGTTTTTATGTGGTGCAAGGATCGAACTCAGTGCCTCACACTTGCAAGGCAAGTCTCTGCCACTGAGCAGCCCCACCCCACCCCCTTTTTAAAAACAAAAATTGAGACAGGGTCTCACTGAGTTGCTTAGGCCTCCTCAGTTGTTGAGGCTGGTCTGGAACTTGTGATCAGTATTATATTTGAAACTAATATAATAGCTACTCTCTGGTGATTATATTAATATATTATTGATACTATATATTCTAAAACTAATAAAATAAAACTACTAAACTATGGCTTTTCATACCAATGTAATATTCATATTATAAAATCTAAAACTAATATAGTAGCTTCTATGTGGCCTTTTATATTAATATAATATTCATAACCTATAATATTTATACTATAGTATCTGATGATAATATAATAGCTTTCTTCTAACATTTATAATTTATATGATATAGATATTATAGATTTTAAAATTAATGTAATGGGTGCTCTGTGACTTTTAATTTTAATACAATATCCATACTATGACATATAAACTAATATAAGAACTGCCCCCATGATCTTTAATTCTAACATGATATCCACACAATAGCATTGAAAATTAATATTATTAGTGCCCTGTGGCTTCTAACATTAATATAACACCTTTAGTAGAGCATCTAATATTGATATAATAGCTGTCCTGTGAATTTTAATGTTAAAAATGATGTATATACTACTGCAAATAAAACTGATTAAATCACTGACCTGTTTCCTTTATTATTAACATATTATTCAAAGTGTGGCCTGGAAAACTAATATAATAAATTTTCTGTGGCCTTTAACATTAATATGATATCCACAGTGTAGCCTCCAGAACCAATGTAATTGCTTCAATGTCACTTTCATGCTAATATGATGCCCATAAGATGGCATCTACAACTTTTGCAAAAGCTGCGCTGAGGCCTTTACCTGAATGTGATATTAATACTATAGCACCTGAAATGAATATCATACTTGGCCTGTGGCATGTAACACTAACACAATAGCTGAACTTTGCATTCAACTATATCCATACTGTGAGTTTTAAAGCAAATATAATCTGTCCTGTGGTCTTAAATATGAATGTAATATCCATTCAATAGCATCTAAAACTAATATAATATCTGCCTTGTGGACTTTAATACTAATATAATGGTCATAATATAGTATTTAAAGCCTAATATAACATGTAAATTTGATATAATAGCTATGCTGTGGCCTTTATAATAATAGAACATCCATACTATAGTATCAAAAACTGATAAAACAGGTGTTCTGTGACCTATACTTATTCCTATAATATACCATGTAAAACGAATATCTGCCTTGTGAATATTATGCTAACATACATACTATAGTATCTAAAATTAATATAATATAATAAATTTATAATTATATGATAGCCACATTATAATATTTTAATAGTAACATGATATCCATATTATAGTATCCAAAATCAATATAATACCTGTCCAGTGGCTTTTAACATTGATGTAATATCCATACTGTAGCATCTTATATTAATATATTAGCTGCCCTGTGGCATTTTATACATATATAATATCTAAATGTAACTGCTAAAACTAATATAATATCTACTTTTTGGTTTTCTAATTATTATAATATTAATACTATTGTATCTAAAATTGGTATAACATCTGCCCTGTGACCTTTAATATTAATATAATTTTTGTAGTGTAGCATCCAACAGTAATATAAGAGCTGCAAAGAGCTGCACTATGGGCTTTCTTACTAGTATATATTTCCATTGTATAACATCTAAAACTAACATAAGAGCTGCCCAGTGGCCTTTGAATTAAGGTAATAATAATAACATAACATCTTAAACTATTATAATAGCGGAACTTTGGCTTCAAGACTAATATAACTTGTTAATATAATAGCTCCCTATGACCTTTGATACTAATACAGTATCCAGGCTATTTGTTCTAAAACTGATTCAATAGCTTCTATGTGGCTTTGAATATTAATGGAATATACATGTTATTGCATCTAAAACTAAAAAAATAGCTGAGCTGTGGTCTTTAATACTATGATATTCTTATTATATCATCTAAAATTGCTATAATGGTTTTCCTGTGGCCTTAAATATAAATATGATATCCATATTTGAGCATTTCAAACTAAGACTAATGTGATACCAATATATATCACCTAAAATTGATATAGTAGCTGCCCTGTGGCTTTTAATACTAATATGATAATCATACTATAGCTGCCCTTTGGCATTTAAGTTTATGTTCTATTTATCGTGTGGGCTCTAAAACTAATATAATAGCTGCCTTATTGTCTTTAATCCTAATACCATTACCACACTAGAGAATCTAGAAGTGACACAGTAGTTTCCCTGACCTCCAATACTAATATGATATCCATACTAGAGCATTGAATATAATATGATAGTTGCCATGTGGCAATTAATATGAATATGTTATTCATACTATGGCATCTTATATTAATATAATATCTGTAGTGTGGCCTTTAGCACTCATAATAGGCATACTGTTATCTAAAACTGATGTATTATCTGCCCTGTGACCTTTAATACTGATATAGTCTCCATCATAACATCTATGCTGCCCTGTTATCTTTAATATGATATCCATTACTACAGCATCTAATGGTAGTAGCTAAACTTTGGCCTTTCATACCTGTTATGGTTTAGATATGAAATTCCCAAAAAACCCTTGTGTAAGACAATGGAAAAAAAGTTGAGATGTCAAAAGATTTGGTTATGAGAGCCTTAACCTAATTAGTGCATTAACTCACACATTGGGATTAAGTGGTTTTTAACCAGAGGCTATTAATTTAGGATGGGTGTTAATTTAGGGTGTGGCTGGAGAGATGGGTCACTGGGGGCATGCCTTTGGGGTTTATGTTTTGTTCTTGGTGAGCCGGATCTCTTTCTTCTTCTTTGTCATGCCCTGAGCAGCTTCTTTCATACCCTTTGGCCATGATCATGTTTGCCTTACCTTGGGCCAAGAACAATGCAGTTGGTCATATTTGGACTGAGGCCTCTGAAACTATGAACACCCGTTAAACTTTTCCTCCTCTAAAGTTTTTCTTATCAGGTCTTTTCATCATAGTGGCAGAAAAAGCTAACTAAAATTCAAGGTGGTACCTAGAGTGGATTAATTGCTCTGAATAACAGCACATGGTCACATGGGGTTCAGAAGCCTTGGAAGCTGTTTTTTGGGGGAAGAAATTTTGAAAAGTTTAGAGATGCAAGCTGAATCTTTAGAATGCATTTAGGCAATGACAAAAAATTTTGCTGGCAACTTTAGGCCAAGTTTTCTGTAATAATCAGGATCATAAATCAGTGGAGATTTGAATAACTTGCAGTTTTGCAAAAGAAGTGTGAGGCAAACTGAGGCTAAGGCAGTTGTGGTTGTTAAAGAAATTAGAACCACAAAAGAGATGCTAAATATTTTACTCAGAGACAATAGGAAAGTTGGCCTGAAGGCTTCTCAGGAATCTGCAAGACCATCCCCATCTTGTTTGCACAAGGGGGCCTAGGAAGTTGTTTCACCATGCTTAGAGGCTCAGGCATCTCCAGGCTGCTGAAACCATGGTCTCAGGAGGCTTGACTACTGCTTGAGATGGTGGGAACTTGGCATCAACCATGTGGTGCTGGTTCTGTAGGGTTGAAAGATGCTGGACTAAGGGGGTCATGGAGGCATCCATGGAGATGTCAAAGGAAAACCTGGTAGACCAGGCAAAGTGTAACAGGGTTGGAGTCTCTGCAGGTAGCCCCTGAGAGGTTGATGAATGAATTAATGAGAAGGAAGCTGAAACTGCATTGGAGATCTCTGAGATTAAGAGATACTAGTATCATGAAACATCTGCCAAGGAAACTCAAGGAATTGAGCAGAGACAGGCCAAGAAGAGACCACATAGACTGCTGCTAACAAAACCATAGGAGTGGAGCTACCCAGACACTTAGGATTGAATATCACAATGCCATATGCCTCAGATGCTACATGTGAAAATACAGGTTTTGTTTGCCCAGCTGGATTTTGGTCTTTTTTTGTCCCGTCCCTTCTCTCTATGCCCCTATTTCTCCCTTGTAGAATGGAAGTGTTTACTCTGTGCCATTATATATTGAATGTATGTGTGTGTGTGTGTGTGTATTGATTTTTACAGGGGTTTTTACACTGTGATTTTGTTTTGAATCTCAGAAGAGACTTTGGAATTGGACTTTTGGAGAATTCTGAAACTGAAAAACATCTAGACTTTTGGCAATGGACTCAATGTATTTTGCATTGTGAGATGAGCATGAACTTTTGAGGGCTGGGAGCAGAATATTATGGTTTAGATATGAGATGTCACTCAAAATGTCATGTGTAAGAAAATGCAAGAAAGTTTAGACATGAAATGATTGGGTTATGAGAGCCTTAACCCAATCAGTCCATTAATTCACTGAGGGTTTAAGTGGGTGGAAACTGTAGTAAGATAGTGTGTGGCTGGAGGAGGTGGTTCACTGGGGGCATTCTTTTGAGGTGTATTTGTTCCTGATGAGCAGAGCTCTGTATCTGCTTCCTGTTTGCCACATTCTGAGTGGCTTTCCTCCTCCACAACGATGGAGTTGGCCTTTTATGGGCTGAAACCTTGGAAACTGTGAGTGCCAAATAAAATTTTCATTCTCTAAAAATGTTCTTGTCAGAACTTTGAGATACAATGGTAAAAAACCTAACTAAAATAATACTATACTATTCAGAAATAATATAATAGTGGCCTTTTGGCTCTTTGTACTAATATAATATCCATAGTATAGTATCCAAAATTAGTTTAATACTATTATGATATCAATACTATAGCATCCAAAACTAATATAATATCTGCACTATGTCCTTTAATTCTATGATGATATTCATAGTATAGTAACTACAACTAATATAATAGCTGTCCTATGGCCTTTAATATGAATATAATATCAATCATGTGGCCTCTAAAAGTGAAATAACAGCTGCCTTGTGGTCTTTTAATACTAATATATTATCATCTGTACTATGGGACCAAAACTGATATAATAACTCCCCTGTGAAATTTAATATAATATCCATAATGTGGCATCTAAAACTGATATAATAACTAAAATGGTACATTTAATATTAGTATTATACCCATACTGTGGCTCTAAAGCTATTATAATAACTCCATTATGGTCTTTAATATTAATATAATATCCATACTATAGCATCTAAAACTAATATAATAGCTGTCCTGTGGCTTTGAATACTACTATGATATTTGTATTATAACATCCAACATTAATATAATATTTTTCATTAGTATCATTAGTACTAATATGATATCCATAATATTTTATGTAAAATTCATATAATATCTGCTTTATGGCATTTAACACTAATATGGTATTCATATGCTCTTACATTTTAATATAACATCGATACTAGGACATATAAAATGAATAAAATAGCTACCTTGTGACATGTAATATTGATATAACATCTATAAATACCTATAAGACTAATATAGTAGCTTTCATGTAGCTTTTAATATTAAAATAATATCTTTACTTTCACATCTAAAATTGATAGAAAAGCATCCTGTGACCTTTAATGCTCCTAAAATATACACATAGTAGCAACTAAAATTGGCATAATAATTGCCTTGTGGCCTTTAATACTACTATGATATCTATACTAGAGCATCCAGAACTGATGTAAGAGCTGTCCTGTGTGGCCTTTAATGCTAATATGATATTCGAACTGTAATATTTAAAACTGATATAATATTTGCCCTGTGTCTTTTAATACTAATATTTTATCCACATTATTAGGTAATACTGATAAAGTAACTTCATTGTGGCCTTTAACACTAATATCATATCTATATTATAGCATGTAAAAGTGTTATATTAGCCACCCCATGACCTTGAATACTAATATTATATAATAGCATTGAAAATTGATATATTAGCTACCTATAGATTTAGTATTATTATTTTATCCTCACTATAACATCTCAAATTATTGTAATAAGTTCCCTGAGGACATTAGTACTAATAAAATATCCAGATTATAACATAAAAATTGAATATAATAACTGCCTTGTGGCCTTTAATTCTAACATGATATGCATATTATGGCATCAAAAATTAACCTAATAGTTGCCAAAAAGCTTTTAATAATAATGACCATATTATATAGCATCTGAAATTAATATAATAGCTGTCCTGTCTTCTTTCATACTAATATAATATCTATCCTAAAACATCTAAAACTCACATAATCTTTGCCCTGTGGGCTTTAATACTAATATGGTATCGATAAAACAGCATCTAAAAGTAATGTAATAGCTGCAATTTGGTCTTTGTTATTAATGTAAAATCCATAGTATCACACACCTAAAGTAAATTTTGTAGGTATTAATATTGATAAAATAAATGTACTGTGGCCCCTAGTAATAATACAATGGCTGTCATGTGACCTTCAATATTAATAAATATCCACAGTATAGCACCAAATACTAATATATAATGGGTGATCTGTGGCCTTTAGTACTAGTATTATATCTATAAATAGCATCTAAAATTAACAATATCTACTTAATTGCCTTAAGTTATATGATGCCCAAACTATACCATCTGAAGCTGATATAATAGTTGCCCTATAACATTTAATATTAATATGACATACACACTAGAGATCATCTAAATCTACTATCTGCCATCTGATCCTTAATACTAATTTCTGTACTATAGCATCTAAAATTAATAAAATATCTTCCTGTGGTTATTAATATAATATCAATATTGTGGCCTCTAAATCTGAAATAATACTTGCCCTGTGGCCTTTTGACACTAATATTCATAATGTAGCATCTAAAACTAATAAAATAACTGACCTATGCAGTTTAATATTAATATTATAGCTATAATATCATCTTTAAAACTAATATAATTCCTCTACAGTAGCCTTTAATCGTAATACAATATCTATCCTATAACATCTAAAACTAACGTAAAAGCTGCCCTGCGGCATTTCATATTAATATGTTATTCATAATATAAAACATAAAGCTAATGGGCTGGGGATGTGGCTCAAGCAGTAACGTGCTTGTCTGGCATGCGCAGGGCACTGGGTTCAATCCTTAGCACCACACAAAATAAAATAATGATGTTGTGTTCGCTGAGAACTAAAAAATAAATATTAAAAATTCTATCTCTCTCTCTATCTTAAAATAAAATAAAGCAAATATAATTGCTCACTATGGCCTTTAGTGCTTATATGGTACCCACACATAGCATCTAAAATAATACGATAAATCCCTTGTGAAATCTAATACTAGAATGTTATCCATATTGTGTCATCTAAAAATAATACAAGTAGTACTGGGGTATTTAATATTAATATAATACCATTCTCTTATCATCTTAGAGTGATAAAATAGCTGCCCTGAGCCCTTTAGTTCTAATATAATATCCATATTATGACATTTAAAACTAATATTGTAGTTTCTCTATGGCTTTTGATCCTAATATGATACCCATACTCATATTTAGATGCCCTTAACAATAATATAATATTTATATAATAGCATCTAAGATAAATATAATAGCTGCTCTGTGGCCTTTAAATTTGATGTAATATCAATTCTGTAGCATGTAAAACTAATTTAATAGCTGTTCTATGTCTTTAATACTCAATAATATCCATACTATAGCATGCAAAATTAATAGCTGCCCTGTGGCCTTTAATGTTAATATAAATCCTTGTCATAGCTTTGAAAACTAATGTAATAGCCCACGTAGTTTTTTTTGTGGTAAATGATATTCGCTACTGAGCTCAAGCTATAATATAGTTACACTGAGTTTTCAATACTAAAGTAATATCCTTAGTATAGCATCTTAAACTAATATAATATGTGGTCTGTGAACTTTAGCATTAATTAAACATCTTAAACTAAATAGCATCTTAAACTAATATATGTCCTATGGCTTTTACTATTAATATGACATTCTATATTAGTGAATCAAATACTAATATAATAGGTACCCAGTGGCTTCATTACTAATTGATATTTATACTATAACATATAAAATTAATATAAAACCTGTCTGTTGGCCATTAATATTAATGCAATAATATTATAAAAATAATATATATAATATATATATTATATATACTATATATATTCCATACAACTGTATCTGTACCTAATATAATATCTACCCTGGGGCCTTTAATATTAGTATAAATGATCATACTATAGTGTCTCAAACTGATACAAAAATTGCCCATTGGTTTTGCATACTAATATAATATGCATAGTAAATCATCAAATATGAATATAATACCTGCCTGTGACGACTAATATTAATGTAATGTCCATACTACTACAACTGATACTAATATAAAATCTGCCCTGTTGCCCTTATTATTAACGCAAATCCATACTATAACATCTTTTAAATTTTAAAATATTTTTCTTACTTGTAGATGAACACAAGACCTTTGTTTTATATATTTATTTTTATGTGGTGCTGAGGATCAAACCCAGTGCTGCACATGTGCTAGGCAAGTGCTCTACCACTGAGCTGCAAACCCAGCCTCTATTATATAATATCTTAAGTTAATAATATAGCTTTCTTGTTGCCTTTAATATTACTAATGTATTAATATACATACATACATACATATTGTGACTTCTTATAACAATAGAATAACTTGCCTGTGGCCTTCTATATTAATATTATATCCATACACAAATATAATAGATGTCTTCTGGCCTTCAATATCAATGTAGCATTCCTACTACAGTATCTTAAAACTAATATACTCCCTGTCTTGTGCTCTTAGTACTAATATTGCATTCATAAAATAGCAACTAAATCTTATGTAATATCTGCGATGTGACCTTTAATACTAATGTAGCATATAAAACTAATATAATAGCTGCCCTGTGGCCTATAATAAGATATTAATACTATAGCATCTAAAACTGAAAGAACAGCTGCCTTATGGCCTTTAGTACTCATATGATATTCATATTATAGCATATAAAACTCATGTGATAGCTGCCTGTGGCATTTAATGCTGATATGGTATCCATGTAAGAACATCAAAAACTGATAGATTTGCTGTGGGTTTAATATTAACATGATATCCATAAGGTGGCCTCTAAAACTGAAATAATAGCTGCCTTGTGTTCTTTTAATACTAATCCAGTATCTAAACTTAGCATCTAAAACTGATATAATAGGTGCTCTGTGGCCTTCATTACTAATACATTTATAATTATAGCATCAAAATTTAATATAATAGCTGCCCTGTGGCATTTAATACTAACATGATATTCATATTGTAGTATATAAAACTGATGTAAGTGCTGTGCTGTGGCCTTTTATACTAATATGATATCCATAGTGTGGCACTAACATGAATATAATTCAATACTAATACAGTATCAATACTGTGGCAGCTGGAACTAATAAAATATCTTCCCTGTAGCCTTAGAGACTATTATGTTATCTATATTATAGCTTCTATAGTTAATATATTGTTTGTTCTTAGGTCTTTAATATTAATATGATATCCATTTTACAGCTTCTAAAACCAATATAAAAATGGCCTGTTGGCATCTAACCCAAATATGAATATGATATTCATACTTTTGCCATAAAACTAAAATAACAACTGCCCTGTAGCATTTAATATTAATATAATATGCATTATTTGGTCTACAAAGCTAACATAGTAGCAGCCATGTGGCCTTTAATATTAATATAATACATAAACTGTGACCTATAATCTAATATAATGTCTGTCTCATGGCCTTTAGTACTAACACAATATTCATACCATAGTATCCACAACTAATATCATAGTTTTACTATGACATTTACAATTTATATAATATAGGTATTATAGATTTTAAAGCTAATGTAACAAGTGCCCTGTGACCTTTAATTTTAATATAATATCTATACTATAGTATCTAATACTAATATGATAGCTGCCCTATGATCTTTAATATCAACATGATATCTATACAATAGCATTAAAATTGATATACTAGTGTCCTGTGGCTTTTAACATTAATATAGAATCTTTAGTAGAGTGTCTAATACTGATATTATAGCTGCCCTGTGAACTTTCATGTTAATATTATGTAGAAACTATAGCAACTGAAACTAATTAAATCACTGATGTCTTTCCCTTATTATTAACATAATATCCAAATACATTTTATTTGGCCTTTAACATTAATATGATATCCACAGTGTAGCCTCCAGAACCAATGTAATTGCTTAAATGTTGCTTTCATGCAAATATGATGCCCATAAAATAGCATCTACAACTAATGCAATAGCTGCACTGAGGTCTTGGCATGAATTTGATATTAATACCATGGCATCTGAAATGAATATAATACTTGACCTGTAGCAAGTAATACTAATATAATATTTATTACATAGTATCTAAAGCTAATGTAATAGTTGATCCTGTGTCCTTTAATATTACTTTGATATCCTGCTAGAATATCTAAAACTAAATGATAGCTGCACTTTTTCTTTATTTGTACTATTCATAGTGTAGCATCTGATACTAATATATTAATATTCATATAACATTTTTATTTAGTATCTAAAATTAATATAATATCTGTACTGTGGCTTTTAAAGCTAATAGGATATTAGTATCATAAATAGGTATTATAGCATCAAAAACTAATATGTATACTGTATTATCTAAATCTGACATAATATTTGTCCAATGGCCTTTAATAGTAATATAATATCCATACTAGAGCATATACAACTAATGTATTACTGCCTTGTGCCTTGTTACTATATCCATAGCACAGTATCAAAACCTGATACCATAGCTGCACTGTGGATTTTAACTCTAATATAATATCCATACATAGCATCTAAAATGAATGTAGTAGCGGGATTTGTGGCCTTATTATTTATTTGATATCCATAGCGAAGCATGTAATACCAATATAATAGTTGTCTTATTACCTTAATACTAACATATTTTCCACATGTAGCATATAAAACTAATAAAATAGCTATGCAGTGGTGCTAAAGACTAATCTGATGTCCATAGTGTAGAATCTGTTACTAATAGATTTGATGCCCTCTAGCCTTTAATATTATCATAATGTCTACACTATACTTTCTACAATTTATACAATAGCTTCTCTGTCACTTTTTATGTTACAGGAATATTCATAGTATTGCATCTAAAACTAAGTTTATATCTTCCCTGTGGCCTTTAGTACTAATATTTTATCCACACTATAGCATTGAAAATTAATATAATAGCTGTACTGTGGACTTCAATATGAAAGCCATTCTTCAATCTCTAAAACTAATATAACAATTAACCTGAGACCTTTAATATTAACATAATACCCATACTTTTGCTCTAAAACTAATATAATATCTGCCACATACCTTTAATGTTAATATAATATTCATACTGTGGCTTATAAACTAATATAATGACTGCTTTTAATACTAATGTGATATACATAGTATAGAATAAAAAAAAACTAATAGCTGCATGTGGCCTTTAATATTAACATAATATCCATACTTTTGGCCTCTAAAACTTACATAATATCTGCCATGTAGCTTTTAATATTAATAGAATATACAAACTGTGACATATAAACTTATATAATGGCTGCCCTGTGGCCTTTGATACTAATATGACTTCTACATGTCATATCCAAGATTAACAAAATAGAGCCCTCTTGTTTTAGTCAGATTTTTTCAGTGCTGTAACTAAAAGCACAATTGTAGAAGAGGAAATGTTCATTTGGAGGCTCACAGTTTCAGAGTTCTCAGTCCACAGACAGCTGGATCCATTCCTTGTCTTTCGGGATGAGGCAGGACATCATGGTCGAAGAGTGTGGTGCAGGAAAGCAGTTCTCATGATGATCAGAAATCAGAGACAGAGAAAGAGATCTCCACTTGCCAGATACTAATATATTTCCAAAGATATGTTTCCAATACCCCAAGTTCTCCAGCCACACCTCACTGGCCTTCAGTTACAACTCAATCAATCCCATCAGGTGTTCTCTCCAAAGGGCTTGTGTAGATCTGCCCCTGTGGTCTTGTGGTTTGTAGCCAAGTGGCTTTCTGTGGGTTTGTCTCTGCTTGATTCCTGCAGCTTTCTTAGGATGGTGTCTCACATTACTGGCATTTCTTAATCTTGAGGGTCTCACACCTCCACACTTTGCCCTCTCAGGGGCTGCCTGCATGGACTCCAACCCTGCTGCACTTTGCCTGGTCTCCCAGGCCTTCCTTTGAAATCTTGGTGGAAATTTCTATGACCCCCTAATTCCAGCATCCTGCATTCCTGCAGAATCAACATCACGTGGTTGGTGCCAATGTCTATTGCCATTCAAAGCAATAAGTGGTAAAGCCTTCAGGAACCTTGGATGCAACAGCCTCAGAGTGTCTGGTGGAAGCCCCCTTGTGCAAGAAGAATTCCCCAGGGCTGAGGATGTGGCGCAAGCGGTAGCGCGCTCGCCTTGCCTGCGGCCTGTGTTCGATCCTCAGGACCACATACAAACAAATATGTTGTGTATGCTGAAAACTAAAAAATGAATATTAAAATTCTCTCTCTCTCTCCCTCTCTCTCTTTTTTTAAAAAAAGAAGGATTCCCCATTTGTCTTGAAGAGAATTTTCACTTTTACTCCCTTGGGCCTGAGTTGGGTGTGGTCTTGCTAGCTCCTGAGATGCCCTGAAGCCATCTTTTTTATTGTCTCTGGGCAAAGTCTTTAGCATTTCATTAGTAATGGTAAAGTCTTTAAAAACTGCAACTTCCTTGGTCCCAGTTTTATTCCCATCTTTCAAGTTTATGTTTTTCAAATTTGTTCTGCTTTCTGCTTCTGAATGTCAAAATAAAATTGGCTAAAAGCCACCAACAATACCCATGCCACTTCCTGAATTCTGTGCTGCCTAGACATTTCTTCTGCCAGGTTAAGATGGGTATCACTTTTAAAATCAGCCTCACAGAAAGTCTCAGGACATAAGCAAACTGCAGACAACTTCTCAGCCAGAACATAACATTAATGTCCTCTAGTCCACTTACCAATAGTATCCTCCTCTGAGCCCTCTCAAGCCCTGTTTTCACTGTTCTTGGTCCCATTGGCATTCTGGTCTTCTGAGCTCCCACAAGAATTTGACACTTAGTTCTGCTTACAACAGTTTAAACCATTTGCAGCTTGCACTGTTGGGCATCTCAAAATTTCTTGCACCAATTTCAAAAGAACTCCAAAAGCTTCTGAACTTTATGGTGAGGTTAGTCACAGCAGTGATTCCTCTTCTTGGTCCTAATTTATTTTATTCAGATTCTTCACTGCTCTGACTAAAAGACCCAACCAGCAAAGTTATAGAGGAAGGAAGGTGATTTGAGGGCTCATGGTTTCAGAGATCTCAATCTATTGCTGGTTCCATTCCTTGGAGCTCAAGGTGAAACAGGACATCATGGTGAAAGAGTGCTGTAGAGGAAAGCAGCTCTCATGATGATCAGGAAGGAGATATATAGCTAGCTCACTAGCTCGATAGATCTCCACTTGCTGGATACAAATATATATGTCAAAGGCTTACCCCAAATGCCCCATCTCCTCCAGTCACACCCCACTTGCCTCCAGTCACCACTCAATTAATCCAATCAGGAGATTAATTTATGGATTGAGTTAAGGCTCTTATAGCCCCATAATTTCTTCTCTGAACGTACTTGCATTGTCTCACACATGAACTTTGGGAGACACCTCACATCCAAATCATAACACCTGTGGTGATTATAATTAATATATTATCCTATTATAGATTCTAAAACTAATATAAGGGCTGTCCTGTGGCCTTTAATACTAACATGATCTCTATTCTATACAGTCCACCACTAATATAATAGCTACCCTGTGGCCTTTAATAATAATATAATACCCATACTATATCGTTCATATTATAGCTTCTAAAACTAATAAAATATCTGCTCTATGACCTTTAATGCTAATATGATCTCCATATTATACAGTCTAAAACTATTGTAATAGCTGCCCTGTGACATTGAATACTAAAATGATATTTGTACTATAGCATCCAAAATAATAAAATTAATAAAATATGACTAATTCCCCTTATCTAATGACATCTATATATATATATATATTTATTTATTTATATTTATATATGACTCTCCTGTGGTCTTTAATAACAATGTAATATCTATACTATAGCATCTAAAACATGTAGTTACCATGTAGATTTTGATACTAATATTCATAATACACTATTTGAAATAAATATAATAGCTATGCTTTGGCATATATATATATATATATATATATATATATATATATATATATATATAAAATATATAACAAAGTGACTCTCTTGTGGTCTTTAATAACAATGTAATATCTGTACTATAGCTTCTAAAACAGAAGAGCTCTTCTATGACCTTTAGTACTACTATAATATGCATTCTAAAGATAACAGAATAACTGTATTTTGGCCTATACTATTCTAAATATATCCATAGCACAGCCTCTAAAACTAGTATAATAACTGCCCTGTGGCTTTTAATGCTAATATCATGTGCATACTATTGCGTGTAAAGCTAATATAATAGCTGCACTATTGCCTTCATTATCAATGTGATATCAATCCTATAGCATATTAAAAAAATATAGTACCTACCATGTGGCATTATTATTATTAATGTGATAAATATACTGTAGCATCTGATTCTAATATAACGGCTGATTTGTGAACTTTAATATTAGTAAACTATCACTAATACACCATTTAAATAAATATAATAGCTGCCCTGCAGCCTTTAATGTTGATGTGATATCCATGCTACAGCATCATATACTAATATATTAACTTTCTTGTAATCTTTCATACTAGTGATATCCAAAATATAATATCTAAAATATAATAACTGCCATGTGGTTTTAAAAAATACTATAGTATCAATAATATAGAATTTAAAATTTATATAATAGTTGCCATGTGACCTGTATATTTATATGATATCCAAACTATAACATTTTATACTAAAGTAATAGCGCCTTGTAGTTTTTTACAGTAATATGATATTCATACTATAGCCTCTCAGTCTTACAGAATAGCTCTCCTGTGTCCTTTAATACCAATGAATATATACTGTCTTGCATAATCTAACTTAATAATAATAATCTAATATATATTCCCTGTGTTCTTTAACATTAAAGTAATATCCATATATATCATTACTGTGATATCCATATTATAGACTCTAAAACTGATACAATAGCTGCCCTGTGACCTTTAATATTGATGTACTAACCACACTATAGAATTCTGTACTAATATATTAGCTGCCTACAGTTTTTTATAATAGTATATCTATTCTATCACTTCTCAAGTTAATAATAGATGCCCTGCATTTCTTAATATCAATGTAATAATTTTATGGCACCATCTCTAACTAATATAATAGGTGCCTTGTGACCTTAAATATTAATATCATAATAATTAATATAATGTTGATGTTATATTAATACATGTCCTGTGCCCTTAGTAATGATCACATATGATCTGACACTAGTATACTAGATATCTTATGGCCTTTAATATAATATGCTATCCATAATATAGCATCTAAACCTAATATAATAGCTGTCTGGGTTCTTTAATATTAATATAATAAACATATCATACTCTTAGTTTTGAATATATAATAGCTGCTCTGTTCCTTTAATACTAAAATAATGTCTACATGATAGCATCTAAAATAACAACTATCCTTTGGCCTTCATATCAATATAATATTCATAATATAGAGCAAAAAACTAATATTATGGCTTTCTTATGGACTTTAATATTTATATCCATATAATAGCATCTGAAAGTGATGCAATATCTTCTCTGTGGCCTTCAATACTAATGGTATGCATAGTGCAGTAAATAAAACTAACATAATGTCTGCCTTTACTGGAGTTTACCACTAAGATAATATACAAAGTATAGCATCTAAAACTAATATGATAGTTACCATGTAGACTTTGATACTAATATTCATAATACACTATTTGAAATAAATATAATAGCTGTGCTTTGGCCTTTAATATGATATAATATTTGTACTATAGCATCTAAAACTCATATAATATCTGCCCTGAGTCTTTAATACTTACGAAATTCATAAGGCAGCATCTAATATTAATATAATAGTTGCTTTTGTATCTGCTATTAGTAGTAAAATATCCATGCTATATCATCCAAAATGTAATAATTTCCCTGTAGGCATTTTCAGTAAAATGATACCCATACTCTAGCATCTGAAGCTAATATAATAGCTGCCCTCTGGTAATTAGAAATAATGTAGTATTCATATTATTTCATCTTAAATTGATGTAATAGATATTCTGGACCTTTACCATTAATAAAATATTTATGCTAAAATCTAAAACTAACCTAAAATGTAACCCGTGGTCTTTAGTCTAACATAATATCCACTCTAAAGCATCTTAAACTAATGTAATAAGTCTTTGATCTTAAATACTAATGTGATATTCATATTATAGCATTCGATACTAATATAATAGGGAGGCAGGGGAGGAAGAGGCCAGGGAGCACATCCCAGGGGCTTCAGAGGGAGGCCCTGCTGACCTTTGGATTCCCAGCTCCACAGCTTGTGTTTGTTTTAAGCCACTGCTGAGGATGGGATTATGTCCCTTCCAAAAATTTAAGTCACATCTTGCCCCCAGCATGGTGTGTGTGTGTATGGGGGGGACCACAGGCCCCTGGGCTGGGGAGGGGAAGGAGGAAGGGAGAGAGGCTTTTCTCTCACTGAAGCCATAGAAACAGACCAACCCTGTGGAGGAAGTGCGGTGTTAGGCTGCAAAGGCTGCTGGGGACACGCACCCCAAGCTGGATTAGAAAACAGAAATGTGTCCTCAGGTTGTTTTGAGGCCAGAAGTGCCAGCCCAGGGGAAGGCGGGCGGCTGTCCTCTGAGTGTGGAGAGAGGACTGGAGGCCCTGTCCATCTCAGGCAGCGCCAATCAGCAGCTGCATAAGCCCGATCTTCACACGTTGCTCGTCCGTGGTTCACCTGTCTTGGCTAAACTGCCCCTTGAAAGCCACCAAGTGGTCATCTTGAGTGGTCCCACCCTAATGGCCTCATCTTAACTTGGTACCAGCTCTTAGTTCAGGCTGCTGTGACATGGAAAGCTGGGGGCCCGGACAGTGAACAGTCATTCCTCACAGTTGCCGAGGCTGGAGGCCAAGAGCCAGGTGCTGGCTTATCCCTTTCCTGGAGAGAGCTCCCTATTTGGCACCTTTATCCAGGGCACGATCCCCTCATGCGGGCTGCACCCTCATGGACTAAGAACCTCGCAGAGGCCACCTCCAGATGGATCAGGTTGTCACTGAAGCATCAAGGTCTGAACTGGGAGACACCCACCTTCATGCTGTGCGTCGGCACAGAACCTATTCCCAAGGGAGGCCACAGGTGCCCGTGCCTTGAAGAGGCTGAACCATCTTTTCAAGAGCACATTTTAACCCCTGAAGACACCAAAGGCTGCCAGGTGACATCTTTACAATACAGCACACTGGTAAAACACCTAGGCCCTATTTCATTACCACAGAGATAAAACACAATTTCGGTCTTCTTTTTCCAAAGTAAAATTCCTCACAAACAAGGAAGGGGCTGAGGGATAATGCTAGATCTTCTATAAACAAGCCATTTGTTCTAGTTCTTAATGTTCGATGTTTTATGTCTTTCTAAATATTGTCTCTAAATATTTGCTTTTGATATTATTTTCACTAGAATTATCTTAATTTCACATTTTAATATTCATTTTTTATGTAGACAATTGATTGATCTTGTATCTTCTTTTATAAGCTCACTTATAGCTTCTGATAGTAAATTCCTATCTTTGAAAATATCCACTTTAAAATAAACTGAGATAGCAAGAGATATAAGCAAGTTGCAACACCTTTCAGTTTGACAAAGTCAAAGATACTAGCGAGAATCTCAGCAAAAGTCTAGTTCATATAAGTCATAAATAAAGAGAATTAAACTACAAACTTCCATAAATATGTTATCAGACACAAAAGATAATAGAAAAACTGGCCATCAAACTCCCCTTTTCTCAATCTAGTAAAATATATAATTAGAAATAAAATCCACCCACCTCCAAAACTAAAAACAAATATTATCAGGAAATTTATGTCAGCATCGAACCTCCACTTATGTAGATCATTGCAAATAAAAAAGTCACATTTAACTATAGAATGTTTATTATACATAAATGATGAGACATAATTAAACCAAAGAAGGAAATGTTCCCCAGGGCACAACACATAGTTAACATTTCAAAGAAGCTGAAACTAAGGAAAAAAAGACAGGATATTAATTCTCCAGATTGAAGAAGTTCTCTGACCAAAGTATTGTTGTTTTTGACAATGGGATAATCATCTTTGGGCTGGGGTTGCAGTTCAGTGCTAGGGCACTTGCCTCACATGAGTGAGGCACTGGGTTCAATCCTCAGCACCACATATAAATAAATAAATAAATAAATAAATAAAGATATTGTGTCCATCTACAACAACAACAACAACAACAACAAAAGATAGTAATCTTCAATCATAATTTGCCAAAGATTGGCACAGCTTTGACAAATACTACTTACCTTTAACATTTATAACATTAGCCATTGGTCACATGGTTAATTAAAATTATAGAAAATAAATTTTCCTATTGCTGCTGAAAGAAATGATCACAAATGTAATTGCTTAAAATAATAGAAATTTATTGTTTTACAGTTCTAAATGATTTAGATTTTTGACAATGGACTTTTGTCACAGTGTTAACAGAACTACACTCCTTCCAGAACTTCAGAAAAAAATCATTCTAACTTCTAGTGACTGTTGGCATTTCTCAGCTTACGGCCATAAAAGTTTCTCTTTACTTTGTTTTGATGTAGTCCTCAAAAGTAAGACAAATCCACCCTGCTGATGGCACATCAGCAGCTACCCTCAAATATCACACAGTCTATCCTCACAGCACAGAAGATGACAGATTACCGATAAGCTTATCCTTGCAAATAATATTTGCTAGTGTTTCAGAAAATGCAGCTTCAAGCACAGGAAAAAGAAGAAAAAACAGGGGACCCTAGATCTGAAAACTGAAGCAAGACAGGAGAAAGATCCACAATATATAGTGAGATGGGGACAGAGCTCCATAGAAAACTGCCTCCAAAATATTTAAGAGAAAATTTAGAGAAATCCACATCCACAAAATCTCCTGGAACAGAGTCAAACCAAAGAAGTAGAGCTGAGGACACAACCCTTTTAAATAGCAGGTATGACCAATACTTTTGATTAGACCCCTGGAAAATAACCCACTTGCATGTAGCCTTGGATTACCCTTTGTGCATGTTTCCGGTCATCTCACCATAGTGTTTATGGGCCCTACTATTTACCTAGAAACTCTGGGAGTTTATATCCTCTTCAGTTATCTTGATTGTGTTATTTCCTCCTTTCCAAGATGCTACCCTGTAATTTCTAGGACTTCACCTTTGTGAATTTTACTTCTGTCATTTTAAGTAAGTATCTCCAATGTTCAAAGGTAAGATCTAAAGTGGGAGATGTTTTTAGGGACTATTTCTAATAAAGTGTTTATAGTGCAAAATATATGAATATACATTTTGTTGGGGCCAAAATACATCTCAACAGAGTAGAGCACAGATGAGAAACTTCAAAAGATTTCACAAAGAAGAAAACTTTCCAAAGACAAACATAAAATATAAGTATAAAGCAATACTACTTAAAGATGCTAAAGAAACAAACAAACAGCAAACACACAAAAAACCCTAATATTCACAGAGATGTTAAGTGATTGGACTTGTCAAGCCTGATGTTGCAAGGTAAAAGATATTGTGTCCCCCTAAAACTAAAAAATAAATATTAAAAAGCAGATAGTAAGAGAGATAATTTAAAAAATACACCATAATATGAGCCTCCTGACTCTCCCTCCATTCATGGATACACCAAATAAATTATCTACTCATGTTAAAGTTATAGGCACATACATTGGATAACTGAAAAACAAAATATTTACCATCAGATGAGTAGAAAAAGTTGGAGTATACTTGGGCATTAGCCTGCCTTGAGCAATGTGCCATTTAACTAGACAGAATTCCCAAATCTCAGGGGAGGAGTTAAATCTCAAGGGTCCTGGTTTATCCCTAAAAGGGATTTGCCAGCATACTCTGCAAACTCTGTTGCTAACAGCTGAACTTTTATCTAGCCAGCACCAAAGGGTTTACAGGAAAAATTTATTCCACCACTGGCAGCCCAGGTGGTAGTTCTGCACTTCCTGAGCCCTTTCCCCTTGCTCACCTCACTAATAACTCCAAGCCTAACAATTCTTTAAGGAATTTGTCACAATTTCAACTTTTTCCATTCAATGTATTATATCCTAAACCTTCAAGCTTTGGGAGCAATGGCAACTGTGTGTGTGCATGTCTGCCTAGATCACAAAGGAGTGGCTTCACATTGGTGTACAAGCATCCACCAGGAGTGAAAAAAGAAAAAGATTAAAAGTACAGATCCCCATTTATTTCTAAAATAGGTTTACATCACCTTTCTTTCAGTGAGCATACGACAGCCTGGATTCTAACAAACTTGCATCAGGAATTTAGTACAGCAATCAACTATAAAAACTTCTGTAGCAGATTCAATGTGATTCCAATTAAAATTCCAATGGCATTCCTCACAGAAATAGAAAGAGCAATTATGAAATTCATCTGAAAAAATAAAAGACCCAGAATAGCTAAAGAAATCCTTAGCAGGAAGAGTGAAACAGGTGGTATCACTATACCAGATCTTATACTACAGAGCAATAGTAACAAAATCAGCATGGTACTGGCACCAACACAGACTGATAGACCAATGATACAGGATAGAGGACACAGAGACTAACCCACAAAAATACAACTACCTTATATTAGACAAAGGTGCTAAAAGCATGCAGTGGAGAAAGGATAGCATCTTCTACAAATGGTGCTGGGAAACCTGAAAATCCATATGCAACAAAATGAAATTGAATCCCTATCTCTCACCATGCACAAAAGTTAACTCAAAATGGATCAAGGATCTAGAAATCAAACCAGAGACTCTGCGTCTAATAGAAGAAAAAGTTGGCCCTAATCTCCATCATGTGGGGTTAGGCCCCAATTTCCTTAATAATACACCTATAGCATAAGAATTAAAACCAAGAATCAACGAATGGGATGAATTCATACTAAAAAATTTTTTCTCAGCAAGAGAAATAATATGTGAGGTGAATAGGGAGCCTACATCCTGGGAACAAGTTTTTATCCCTCACACATCAGATAGAGATCTAATCTCTAGGGTATACAAAGAACTCAAAAAGCTAAACACCAAAAAATAAAATAACCCAATCAACAAATGGACCACGGACCTGAACTGAAACTTCTCAGAAGAGCATATACAATCAGTCAACAAATATACGTAAAAATGCTCACCATCTCTAGCAGTCAGAGAAATGAAAATTAAAGATACTCTAAGATACCATCTCACTCCAGTAAGAATGGCAGCTATTATGAACAACAAGTGCTGGTGAGGATGCAGGGAAAAAGGTACACTCATACATTGCTGGTGGGTCTGTAAATTGGTGCAGCCAATTTGGGAAGCAGTATGGAGATTCCTTGGAAAGCTGGGAATAGGACTACCATTTGACCCAGCTGTTCCTCTTCTCACACTATACCCAAAGGACCTAAAAGCAGCATACTACATGGACACAGCCACATCATTGTTTATAGCAGCACAATTCACAATAGCTAGTCAGAGGAGCCAACCTAGATGCCCTTCAATGGATGAATAGATTTTTAAAAATGTGGCATTTATACACAATGGAATATGACTCAGTACTAAAAAATGACAAGATCATGGCATTTGCAGGGAAATGGATGGCATTAGAGCAGATTATGCTAAGTCAAGCTAGCCAATCCCTAAAAAACAAATGCTGAATGTCTTCTCTGATATAAGGGGGTGACTCAAAATGGGGTAGGGAGGAAGAGCATGTGAAGAAGATTACCTCTAGATAAGGAAGAGGTGGGAGGGAAAGGGAGGGAGAATGGGAATTGCATGGAAGAGGTAAGGAGACCCCCTTCGTTATACAGAATACATGTATGAAGATGTGAGGGAAAAAATAGTATTACCTTAGATTAGGTAGACAGAAGTGATGGGAGGGGAGGGGAGGAGATGGAAGGATAGGAAGGACAGTAGGATGAAATAGACATTATTATTACTGTGTGAATGTATGTGAATGCATGACCAATGTTATTCTGCAACCCGTACACTCAGAAAAATGAGAAATTATATCACATCTGATTCAAATGTATGATATGTCAAGGTCATTGTACTCTCATATGTAACTAATTTAAACAAATAATAATAATAATAAAAAACCTTCTGCAGCCTGAGCACAGCTATAGAAAATGGCTAATATGGAAAAGTTGAAGAATAACTAGTACTCCAATTATATGAATTTGGAAGAAAGCAACACTTGTAAGGCACAGATCACTGGTAAGGCTTGTGTGCCAGAATATGAATTTAGTGGAGCCATTTTAAAAAAAAAAGCATGGGAAGTTGAAAGTTCTTTAAAATCTAACACAATAATAATAATTCTGGGTGCATTTCCACAGTAGTTGAAATCAGCATGTTAAATAAATGGTTGCATTCTTATCTTCACTGGAGCAGTATTCACAGCAGCCAAGAGAAGGAAACAACTAAAGTGCCTTTTGGATGCAGGGTACACCGGGAGATTTCTCCCAGTTTTAGGGCACTCAGCTACTTCCCAGGGAAACTATATTCCCTAAATTTAGACTGCTCGCTCACAAGATGAGACCCAAGTACTCATATTCACTGGACTCTAGGGGACATTAGAGGTGTTAGCTGAGGGATCCTCATATCAGAAAGTTCCAGGAAAATACCAGAAGGGGAAATGAGAACCATCTGGCATAAATTCCACAAAGGGGACACTCAGAACAAAGACATTCTGACAGGCTGTCTGGCCTTGAGAGACAAAGGGGGAATACAAACATATATTTTTGCAAAGGTCAAGTAATTCTTCTCTACTTTTCTATCATGTGAAATGCTCATAAACAACAACAACAAAAACCTTTGCTTTTGATTCTTTCTATAGTACTGGGGATTTGACACAGGGACATATTAAATATGAGCTACATACACAGCCCTTGTTTTAGAATTTAAAGACTCATCTTTCTAAATTGCCCATGGTCTCCCTAAATTCCTGATGTTGACCTTAAAATCGAAATCTTCCTGCCTTAGCCACCTGAGTCTCTGGAATTACAGGCAAGTGCCATTAAACCCAGCCAAAAACAAAACAAAACAGAAATCCTTTAAGAAAATTCCATCCACTGGCTGGGGAGGTAGCTCAAGTGGTAGGACACTCGCCTGGCATGTGCACAGCGCTGGGCTCAATCCTGAGCACCACATAAAAATAAAGATGTTGTGTCCGCTAAGAACTAAAAATAAAAAAAAATGAATATTAGGAAAACTAACTCTCTCTCTCTCTTTAAAAACAAAGAAAGAAAATTCCATCCAGTTCTTGGTAAAAAATACTGTGCTCATTTGAAATGTAATATGGGAAAAATAATTGATAATACTGAGGAGAGGGGAAGTTATCATTGGGAATGTGGAGAGGTAGCTGAAATTTTAACATTTTGTTGACATCTACATAAAGGTTTAGGCTGGGAGACAGGGTTCTGGATTTGACATTTTGTTTCCATATATGGAGATCATTCAGGAGGACACAGGCAGAATGGAACTCAACTGTAATCCCAGCAACTCAGGAGACTGGAAAATAAGTTCAAGACCATACTCAGCAACTGACTCAAAATAAAAAAAGAAAAAGAAAAAAGTACCAGGGATGTAGCTCAATGATAAAGAACCTCTGGGTTCAATCCACAGTAATACCATCCTCCCAAAAAAGAAAGAAAAGCAAGCTCATCAGGAAAGAAAACCTGAGACCCCCTACAGAAAACACTCCCCTCGTGCAGGAAAACAATACACGGAGTTGAGATTTGGATGATCATTCCACTCCACAATCCCCCACCATCTGGGAAGGTGCTGGAATGCTGGTACATATGTGCTCAGATAGGGCTTCAGGTATGTAGAACTTATGAGAAAAAAAAGTCATTGGAACCACGTCAGAGACTCAATTGCACATCCATGTGTACATGATAAAACTCATCATTATAAAGATGACAATTTTTCCCAAATTAACCTACAAAATATATTCCCACCAAAATTGCTATCACCTATATGAATATATCACAGTAAATTCTAGCTTTATGTGTATCCATAAAGCAGTAATTTTAAAACTACAAATAAATGGAAGAGAGGGAAGAGAAGAGGGAAAGGGGAATCTGGGTAATGAAGTGTTTTAGTTATAGATATTAAAGATGGTTTTTCCCATTCCAATTCATCCTAAAGATAGTCCACGTTTTGCATTTACTGTCCCTGCACTGTATCATGAAGGTCCTTTTCCTTTAAGGAATTTGAGCAGCATCCTTTTCCCTACCATGACTTTGACCTCTCACTTACCAATCAGGCAGCACCTGTAGGTTGCCTCATTAGTGTGTATCGGATCCTTCTGGCAAATTATATTCCATACTTGTATGATTATTATGTCAAAATGAACCCAATATTATGTATAGCTATAATGCATAACAAAAAAATTCAACATTCTTTATTTTTTATTTTTAATTTTCAGTTCTCGGTGGACACAACATCTTTTTTTTGTATGTGGTGCTGAGGATCAAACCCGGGCCTCACGCATGCCAGGGGAGCGTGCTACCACTTGAGCCACATCCCCAGCCCCATTATTTACTTTTAATGAAATAAGTAACCAAGGCATAAACTTCTAAAATTCATCCACAAAGTTATATATAACCTTAGCCAAGAAACTTTTCAATTATAAGAGTAAAATAAGTACTTATCATTACCTGACATTCATGTATATTATAAAACTATACTATAATACCATAATATCAAGGAATCACAATAAAAGCAAAATCAACATATGAATCCATATAATGTAAAAATTTATACTTAATTACAATAGAAAAAGTCTAGATAAATCAAACCACAAAAAGGCCAATCTCAGCAACTTACCTAGACTTGTCCCAATAAATAAATTAATTAATAAACAGTACCAGGCATATAGCTCAAGAGTATAATATCCCCAACTTTCGGTAACTTAAAAAAAAAATATGAAAACGAGCTAGCTCTGGAAGAAGTGAGGTCCCTGTGGACCAGCACTTCTTTGCCGCAGGAAAACGTGGAAATGTGGTTAGGACAATCCTCCCGCCCTCAATCAGCAGCGGTCGCCAAGAGTCTGGGTGGCAGGCACAAACCAGGCAGAGAGTATGAAGGCAGGAGCAAAGGACGCTCAGAGAGGATGAGAAGGTGCTACTGACATGTCCCCACATAGAAGGCCCATGGGACATCTCCCCACCTAGGAGGACAGTAGAATATTTCCCTACCGAGAAGGATAGTGGGACATCTCCCCACCTAGGAGGACAGTGGGACACCTCCCAACCTAGGAGGACAGTGGGAGATCTCCCCCCCTAAAAGGCCAGTGGGAAAACTACACACCTAGGAGAACAGTGGGATACCTCCTCACCTAGGGAAGCAGTGGGACACCTCCCCAACTAGGACAGTGGGACACATCCTCACCTAGGGGGACAGTGGGACACCTCCTCAAGTAGGAGGACAGTGGGACACCTCCTCAAGTAGGAGGACAGTGGGACATGTCCCCAACTAGGAGGACAGTGGGACACCTCCCCAACAAGAAGAACAGTGGGAAACCTCCCCACCTAGGAGGACAGTGGGACACGTCCCCACCTAGGAGCACAGTGGAAAATGTACTCAAATAGCAGGACAGTGGGACACGTCCCCACCTAGAAGGACAGTGGGACACCTCCCCAACTAGGAGGACAGTGAGACACCTCCCCACCTATGAGGAAAGTAGGACATGTTCCCACCTAGGAGGACAGTGGGACAGCTCCCCACCTAGGAGGAGAGTGGGACACCTCCCCACCTAGAAGGAGAGTGGGACTCGTCCCCACCTAGAAGGACAGTGGGACACCTCCAAATCTAGGAGGACAGTGGTACACCTCCCCACCTAGAAGGACAGTGGGACATCTCCCCACCTAGAAGGACAGTGGGACACCTCCCCACCTATAAGGACAGTTGGACTCCTCCCCACCTAGAAGGACAGTGGGACACCTCCACACCTAGGAGGACAGTGGGACACCTCCCCACCTAGGAGGACAGTGGGATACCTCCCCACCTAGAAGGAAAGTGAGACTCCTCTCCACCTAGAAGGACAGTGGGACACCTCAACACTTAGGAGGACAGTGGGACACCTCCCCACCTAGGAGGACACTGGGACACCTTTCCACCTAGGAGGACAGTGGAACATCTCCCCACCTAGGAGGACAGTGAAACATCTCTCAAACTATGAGGAGTGTGGGACATGTTCCCACCTAGGAGGACAGTGGGACAACTCCCCACTTAGAAGGACAGTGGGAAACCTCTCAACCTAGAAGGACAGTGGGACATGTCTTCATCTAGGAGGTCAGTGTGACATCTCCCCACCTAAGAGGACAGTGGGAAATCTCCCCATCTAGAAGAATAGTGGGACATCTCCCCACCTAGGAGGACAGTGGGACACGTCCCCACCTAGGAGGAAAGTGGGACACCTTCCCACCTAGGAGGAGAATGGGACACCTCCAAAACTAGGAGGACAGTGGGACACCTCCCTACCTAAAAGGACACTGGGACACCTTCACAACTAGGAGGACAATGGTACACCTCCCCACCTAGGAGGACAATGGGACACCTCCCCACCTAGCAGGACAGTAGGACACCTCCCCACCTTCGAGAACAAAGGGACACCTCCCCACCTAAAAGGACAGTGGGACACCTTCCCACCTAGGAGGATAGTGGGACACCTCCCCACCTAGGATGACAGTAGGACAGATCCCCACCTAGAAAGACAATGGGACACCTTCCAACCTAGGAAGTGAGTGGGACACCTCCCCACCTTGGAGGACAGAGGCACACCTCCCCACCTAGTAAGACAGTGGGACATCTCCCACCTAAGAGGACAGTGGGACACCTCCCCACCTAGGAGGACAGTGGGACACCACCTCAGCTAGAGGGACAATGGGACACGTCTCCACCTTGGAGGACAGTGGAACACCTCCCCACCTAGGAACACAGTGGGACACCTCCTCACCTAGGGTGACACTGGGACACCACCTCACCTAGGAGGACAGTGGGACACCTCCCCACCTAGGAGGAAAGTGAGACACATCCTCACTTAGGGAAACAGTGGCACACCTCCCTACCTGGGAGGAACGTGGGACACCTCCACACCTAGGGGAACAGTGGGACACCCCCTCACCTAGGAGGACAGTGGGACACGTCCACACATAAGAGGACAGTGAGACACGTCCCCACCTAAAATGACAGTGGGACACCTCCCCACCTAGGAGGACAGTGGGACACGTCCCAACCGAGGATCACAGTGGAAAATCTCCCCTCCTAGGAGGCCAGTGAAACATCTCTACACCTAGGAGGAAAGTGGGACATGTCCCCAACTAGGAGGAGAGTGGGACATCTACCCACCTAGGAAAACAGTGGGGTACCTCCCCACCTAGGAAGACAGTGGGACATCTTCCCAACTAGGAGGACAGTGGGACACCTCCCCACCTAGGAGGACAGTGGGACATGTCCCCAACTACGAGGAATGTTGGACATCTCTCCACCTAGGGGGACAGTGGGACACCTCCTCACCTAGGAGGAAGGTGGGAAATGTCTCCACCTAGGAGGTCAGTATGACATCACCCCACCTAGGAGGACAGTGCGACATCTCCTCACCTAGGAGGACAATGGGACACCTCCGCTTCTAGGAAAACTGTGCGACACCTAACCACCTAAGAAGACAATGGGACAACTCCCCACCTCGGAGGACAGTGGGACATGTCTCCACCTAGGAGGTTAGTGTGACATTTCCCAACCTAAGAGGACAGTGAAACACGTCCCCACCTAGAAGGACAGTGGGACATGTCCCCACATAGGAGGACTGTGGGACACGTCCCCACCTAAGAGGACAGTGGGACACCTCCCCACCTAGGAGGACAGTGGGACACCTCCCCACTTAGGAGGACAGTGGGACACCTTTCCACTTACGAGGACAGTGGGACATGTTCCCACCTAGGAGGACAGTGGGACACCTCCCCACCTAAGAGAACAGTGGGACAACTCCCCACCTAGGAAGACAGTGAAACACCTCCCCACCTAGGAGGACAGTGGGACAACTCCCCACCTAGGAAGACAGTGGGACGCCTCCACACCTAGGAGGACAGTGGCACACCACATAACCTAGGAGGACAGTGGGACACCTCTCCACCTAGGAGGACAGTGGGACATCTCCCCACCTAGGAAGACAGTGGGACATCTCCCCACCTAGGAGGAGTGTGAAACATGTCCCCACATAGGAGGACAGTCGGACCACTGCCCAAGTAGGAGGACAGTGGTAAACCTCCCCACCTAGGAAGACAGTGTGACATTTATGCACCCAGGAAAACAGTAGAACACCTTACCACATATGAGGAAAGTGGGACACCTCCCCACCTAGGAAGACAGCGGGACATGTCCTCACCTAGGAGCACAGTAGAAAAATTCCACACCAAGGAGGCCAGTGGGACATCTCCCCACCTTGGAGGACAGTGGGACACCTCCCCACCTAGAAGGACAGTGGGAAATGTCTCCAAATAGGAGGTCAGTGTGACATCTCCCCACCTAGGAGGACAGTGGGACCCGTCCCAAACTAGGAGGACAGTGGGACACCTCCCAAGTAAGGAGGACAGTGGGACATCTTCCCAACTAGGAGGAGCGTGGGATACCTTCTCACCTAGGAGGACAGTGGGAAATGTCCCCACCTAAAATATTAGTGGGACACCATCCCACTTAGAAGGACAGTGGGACACCTCCCCACCTACGAGGACAGTGGGACATGTTCCCACGTAGGAGGACAGTGGGAAACCTCCCCACCTAGGAGGACAGTGGGACACCTCTCCACCAAGGAGGACAGTGGGACACGTCCCCACCTAGGAGGACAGTGGTACGCCTCCACACATAGGAGAACAGTGGCACACCACACGACCTAGGAGGACAGTGGGACACCTTTCCACCTAGGAGGACAGTGGGACATCTCCCCACCTAGGAAGACAGTGGGACATCTTCCCACCTAGGATGAGTGTGAAACATGTCCCCACCTAGGAGGACAGTGGGACCACTCCCCAAGTAGGAGGACAGTGGGAAACCTCCCCACCTAAAAGGAGTGGGACACGTCACCACGTAGGAGAACAATAGGACACCTCCCCACATAAGAGGACACTGGGATACCTCCCTACGTAGGAGGACAGTGGGACACCTCCTCACCTAGGGAAACAGTGGGACACCTCCTCACCTATGGGGACTGTGGGACACCCCCTCAACTAGGAGGACAGTGGAACACATCCACACATAGGAGGACAGTGGGACACGTCCCCACCTAAAAGGAGAGTGGGACACCTCCCCACCTAGGAGGACAGTGGGACACGTCCCCACCTAGGAGAACAGTGAAACATTTCCTCACATAGGAGGACACTGGGACACATCTTCAACTAGGAGGACAGTGGGACCCCTCCCCACCTAGGAGGACAGTAAGACATTTCCACACCTACAAGGACAGTGGGACATGTTCCCACCTAGGAGGACAGTGGGACACCTCCCCACCTAGGAGCAAAGTGGGACACGGACCCACCTAGGAGGACAGTATCACACAAACCAACCTAGGAGGACAGTGGGACACCTTTCCACCTAGGTAGACAGTGGGCCATCTCCCCACCTAGGAAGACAGTGGGACAACTCCCCAAGTATGAGGAAAGTGGGAAACCTCCCCACCTAAGAGGACAGTGGGACATGTCTCCACCCAGAAGAAGAGTAGGACACCTCCCCACATATGAGGACAGTGGGACACCTCCCTACATAAAAGGCCTGTGGGACATCTCCCTACCTAGGAGGACAGTGGGACACGTCCCCACCTAGGAGCACAGTGGAACATCTCCCCACCTAGGAGGACAGTGGGACATGTCCCCACCTAGGAGGACAGTGGGACATCTCCGCACCTAGGAGGACAATAGAACACCTCCCCACATATGAGGACTGTGGGACATCTCCCCACCTAGGTGGAGAGAGGGACATCTTCCCACCTAGGAGGACAGTGAGACATGTCCCCACCTAGGAAATGCGGGACATATCCCCAAATAGGGGGACAGTGAGACACCTCCTCACCTAGGAGGACAGTGTGAAATTTCTCCACCTAGGAGGTCAGTGTGACATCTCCCCACATTGGAGGACAGTGGGACATCTCCTTACCTAGGAGAACAGTGGGACACCTCCGACCTAGGAGGAGAGTGAGACACCTCCCCAACTAGGAGGAAAGTGGGACACGTTTCCCCCTAGGAGCACAGTGGGACACCTCACCACCTAAAAGAACAGTGGGACATCTCCCCATCTAGGAGGACAGTGGGACATTTCCCCACCTAGAAAGAGAGTGGGGCACCTAGGAGGACAGTGGGACATCTCCCCACCTAGAAAGAATGAGGGACATCTCCTCAACTAGGGGGACAGTGGGACACCTCCTCACCTAGGAGGACAGTGGGAAATGTCTCCACCTAGAAGGTTAGTGTGACATCTCCCCACCTAGGAGGACAGTGGGACATCTCCCCACCTAAGAGAACAGTGGGACATCTCCCAAACTAGAAGGAAAGTGGGACACGTTTTCAGCTAGGAGCACAGTGGGACACCTCACCACCTAAATGGACAGTGGGACATCTCCCCACCTAGGATGACAGTGAAACGTCTCCCCACCTAGGAAGATTGTGGGACACCTCCACACCTAGGAGGACAGTGGGACATCTCCCCACGTAGGAGGAAAGTGGGACACCTCCCCAACAAGGAGGACAGTGGAACATCTCTCCACCTAGGAGGAGAAATGGACATCTCCCCACTAAGGAAGACAGTGAAACATGTCACCCCCTAGGAGAAATGTGGGACATCTCCCAACCTAGAAGGACCGTGGGACATCTCCCCACCTACGAGGACAGTGAGACATCCACTCACCTAGAAAAACAGTGAAACACCTCCCCACCTACAAAGACAGTGGGACATCTCCCAACATAGAAGGACAGTGGGACACCTCCCCACCTAGGAGGACAGTGGGACACGTTCCCAACTAGAAGCACAGTGGGACAACTCCCTACCTAGGAGGACAGTGAGACATGTCCCCACCTAGGAGGACAGTGGGACACCTCCACACCTAGGAAGACAGTGGGAAACGTCCCCACCTAAGAGGACAGTGGGACACCTCCCCACATAGGAGGACAGTGGGAAATCTCTCCACTAGGAGGACAGTGGGACATCTCCCCTCCTAGGAAAAATGTGGGACACCTCCTCACCTAGGAAGACAGTGGGACATCTCCCCACTTAGGAGGACAGTGGGACACCTCCCCACCTAACAGGACAGTGGGACATCTTCCCACCTAGAAGGAAATTGGAAAACGTCTCCATCTAGGAGCACAGTGGGACACCTCACCACCTAAGAGCACACTGGAACATCTTTCCACCTAGGAGAACAGTGGGACATCTCCCCACCTAGGAGGAGAGTGGGACACCTCCCATCTAGGAGAAGAGTGGGACATCTCCCAACCTAGTATGACAGTGGGACACCTCCCCACCTAAAATGACAGTTGGACACCTCCCAACCCAGGAGCACAGTAGGACATATAACCACCTAGGTGAACAGAGGGACACCTCTCTTCTTAGAAGGACAGTGGGACCCCTCCCCACCTAGGAGGACAGTGGGACACATTCCCACCTAGGAGGAAAGTGGGACACCTTCTCACCTAGGGGGACAGTAGGACACCTAAAACGTAGAAGGACAGTGGGACACCTCCTCACCTAGGGGGACACAGAGACACCCCCTGACCTAGAAGGACAGTGGGACACGTCCCCACCTTGGAGGACAGTTGGACTCATCCCCACCTAGAAGCACAGTGGGACATGTCTCCACCTAGGAGGTCAGTGTGACATCTCCACACCTAGGAAGACATTGGGACATCATACCACCTAGGAGGACAGTTGGAAATCTACCCACCTAGGAAAAAAGTGGGACACCTCCCCACCTAGGAGGACAGTGAAGCATCTCCCCACCTAAAAGGACATTGGGACATGTCCCCACCTTGAAGGACAGTGGGACACGTCCCCACCTAGGAGCACAGTGAGACACCTCCCCACCTAGAAGGACAGTGGGACATCTCCCCAACTAGAAGGACAGTGGGACACCTCCCCACCTAGTTAGGCAGTGGGAAACGTTTCAACCTAGAAGGACAGTGGGACACCTCTTCACCTAAGAAGACAGGGGGACATGTCCCCACTCAGGAGAACAGTAGGATACCTCCTCACATAGGAGGACAGGGGGACACCTCCCCACCAAAAATGACAGTGGGACACGTCCCCACCTAGGAGCACAGTGGAAAATCTCCCCACCAAAAAGGCCAGTGGGATATCTCCCCACCTAGGAAGACAGTGGGACACCTAACCAATTAGGAGGACAGTGGAACATCTCTCCAACTAGGAGGAGAGTTTGACATCTCCCCACCTAGGAAGACAGTGAAACATGTCACCACCTAGGAGGAATGTGGGACATCTCCTCACCTAGAAAGACAGTGGGACATCTCCCCACCTATGAGGACAGTGAGACATCCACTCACCTAGAAAAACAGTGAAACACCTCCCCATCTACAAAGACAGTGGGACATCTCCCAACATAGCAGGACAGTGGGACACCTCCCCACCTAGGAGGACAGTGAAACACATTCCGAACTAGAAGAACAGTGGGACACCTCCCTACCTAGGAGAACAGTGGGACATCTCCAAACATAGCAGGACAGTGGGACACTTCCCCAAGTAGGAGGACAGTGGGACATGTCCCAGCCTAGGAGCACAGTGGACAATCTCCCCACCAAAAAGGCTAGTGGGACATCTCCCCACCTAGAACGACACTGGGACACCTCCTCACCTAGGAGAAGAGTGGGACATGTCTCCACCTAGGAGGTCAGTGTGACATCTCCCCACATAGGAGGATAGTGGGACACGTCACCACCTAGGAGGACAGTGGGACATCTCCAAACATAGCAGGACAGTGGGACACCTCCCCAACTAGGAGGAAAGTGGAACACGTCCCAGCCTAGGAGCACAGTGGAAAATCTCCCCACCAAAAAGGCTAGTGGGGCATCTCCCCACCTAGAACGACAGTGGGACACCTCCTCACCTAGGAGAAGAGTGGGACATGTCTCCACCTAGGAGGTCAGTGTGACATCTCCCCACATAGAAGGATAGTGGGACACGTCACCACCTAGGAGGACAGTGGGCCACCTCCCCACCTAGGAGGACAGTGGGACATCTCCCCACCTAGGAGGACAGTGGGAAATGGTCCGACCTAGGAGGTCAGTGTGAGATCTCCCCACCTAGGAGGACAGTGGGTCATATCCTCACCCAGGAGAAGAGTGGAACATGTCTCCCCCTAGGAGGTCAGTGTGACATCTCCAAACCAAGGTGGACAGTGGGGCATCTCCCCACCTAGGAGGACAGTGAGACATCTCCCCACCTAGGAGGACAGTGGGACATCTCCCCACCTAGGGGGTCACTGGGACATGTCTCCACCTAGGAGGTTATGGTGACATCTCCTCACCTAGGAGAACAATGGGACATCTCCCCACTAAGGAGGAAAGTGGGACATCTCCAAACCTAGGAGTTGAGTGGGACACCTCCCCACCTAGGAGGACAGTGTGACATGTACCCACCTAGGAGGACAGTGGGATACCTCCTCACCTAGGAGGACAGTGGGACATCTCGCAACCTAGGAGGACAGTGGGACACCTCCCCACATAAGACGACTGTGGGACATCTCCCCACCTAGGAGGACAGTGGGACATCTCCAAACCTAGAAGAACAGTGGGACATCTCCCCAACTAGGAGGACAGTGGGACACATCCCCAACTAGGAGGAAAGTGGGACATGTTTCCAACTAGGAGCACATTGGGACACCTAACCACCTAAAAGAACAGTGGGACATCTCCCCAATTAGGAGGACAGTGGGACATCTCCCCACCTAGGAGGAATGTGGGACATCTCCCCAACTAGGGGGACAGTGGGACACCTCCTAACCTAGGAGGACATTGGGAAATGTCACCCCCTAGGAGGTTAGTGAGACATCTCTCTACCTAGAAGGACAGTGGGACATCTCCCCACCTAGGAAAACAGTGGGACAACTCTTCACCTAGGAGGACAGTGAGACACCTACCCAACTACGAGGAAAGTAGGACACGTTTTCACCTAGGAGCACAGTGGGACACCTCACCACCTACAACAACAGTGGGACATCTCCCCACCTAAAAGGACAGTGGGACATCTCCCCAACTAGGTGGATTGTGGGACACCTCCCTACCTAGGAGGACAGTGGGAAATCTAACCACCTAGGAGGACAGTGGGACACGTCCCCACCTAGGAGGACAGTGGGACACCTCCCCACCTAGGAGGACAGTGGGACATCTCGCAACCTAGGAGGACAGTCGGACACCTCCCCTCATAAGAGGACTGTGGGACATCTCCCCACCTAGGAGGAGAGAGGGACATCTCCCCACCTAGGAAAACACTGGGACATTATCCCACCAAGAAGGAATGCGGGACATCTCCCTAACTAGGGGGACAGTGAGACACACCTCCTCACCTAGGAGGACAGTGGGAAATTTCTCCTACTAGGAGGTCAGTGTGACATCTCCCCACCTAGGAGGACAGTGGGACATCTCGCCACCTAGGAGGACAGTGAGACATCTCCCCACCTAGGAGGACAGTGGGACACATCCCCAACTAGGAGGAAAGTTGGACACGTTTCCACCTAGGAGCACAGTGAAACACCTCACCACCTAAAAAAACAGTGGGACATCTCCCCTCCTAGGAGGACATTGGGACATCTCCCCAGCTAGGAGGAGAGTGGGACATCTCGCCACCTAGGAGGACAGTGGGACACCTCCCCAACTAGGAGGACAGTTGGACATCTGCCCACCTAGGAGGAATGCGGGACATCTCCCCAACTAGGAGGAGAGTGGGACATCTTTTCACCTAGGATGACAGTGGGACATCTCCTCACCTAGGAGGACAGTGGGACATCTTCCCACCTACGAGGGCAGTGGGACATCTCCCCACCTAGGAGGACTGTGGGACACCTCCGCAACTAGGAGGACAGTGGGAGACCTCCCAACCTAGGAGGAGAGTGGGACATCTAACAACCTAGGAGGACAGTGGGACAACTCCCCACATAGGAAGAAAGTGGAAAACCTCCCAACCTAAGAGGACAGTGAAACACCTCCTCACCTAGGAGGACAGTGGGACATCTCCCCACCTAGGACGAAAGTGGGACACCTCCCCAACTAGGAGGATAGTGAGAAACATCCCCATCTAGGAGGACAGTGGGACACCTCACCACCTAGGAGCACAGTGGAAGATCTCCCCACCTAGGAGGACAGTGAGACATCTCCCAACCTAGAAGGGGAATGGGACACCTCCCATCTAAAAGGAGAGTGGGACGTCTCCCCACCTAAGATGACATGGGATACCTCCCCACCTAGGAGGACAGTGGAACACCTCCCCACCTAGGAGGACAGTGGGACATATACCGACCTAGGTGGTCACTGGGACCTGTCTACACCTAGGAGGTTAATGTGACATCTCCTCACCTAGGAGGACAGTGGGACATCTCCCCACCTAGGAGGACAGCGGGACACGTCCCCACTCAGAAAAACAGTGGGACACCTCCACACCTAGTAGGACAGTGAGTCACGTCAACACCTAGAAGCACAGTGGAAAATCTCCCCACCTAGCAGGCCAGTAAGACACCTCCCCACCTAGGAGAACAGTGGGACATCTCCCCACCTAGGAGGAGAGTGGGACATCTCCCCACCTAGGAATAAAGTGGGACATGTCCCCATCTAGGAAGAATGTGGGACACCTTTCTAACTATTAGGATAGTGAAACACTTTCTCACCTAGGAGGACAGTGGGAAATGTCTCCACCTAGGTGTTCAGTGTGACAAATACCCACCTAGTAGAATAGTGGGACATCTCCCCACCTAGGAGTACAGTGGGACATCTACCAACCTAGGTAAACTGTAGGACACCTCCCCACCTACGAAGACACTGGGAAATCTCCCCAACTAGGAGGACAGTGGGACACCTCCCAACCTAAAAGGACAGTGGGACATCTCCCCAACTAGGAGTACAGTAGGACATCTCCCCACCTAGGAGTACACTGAGACATATCCCCATCTAGGAAGAATGTGGGACATCTCCAAAGCTAGGAGGACCATGGGACACGTCTTTACCTAGGAGGACAGTGGGACATCTCCCCACATTGGAGGACAGTGGGACATCTCCCCACTCAGGAGGACAGTGGGACATCTCACCAACTAGGAGGTCAATGGGACACGTACCCAACTTGGAGGACAGTGGGACACCTCCCCACCTAGAAGGTCAGTTGGACACCTAACCACCTAGGAGCACAGTGGGACTCGTCCCCACCTAGGAGCACAATGGAACATCTCCCCACATAGGATGACAGTGGGACATGTCCCCTCCTAGGAAGACAGTGGGACACCTCCCCACCCAGGAGGACAGTGGGACATCTCCCCACATAGTAGGACAGTGGGAAACCTCTCCACCTAGGCTGACAGTTGGACATCTCCCCAACTAGGAGGCCAGTAGTACATCTCCCCACCTAGGAAGACAGTGGGACATGTCCCCATCTATGAGGAATGTGGGACATCTCCCCAACTAGGATGACAGTGGGACAATTCCCCACATTGGAGGCCAGTGGGTCATCTCCCAACCTAAAAGTGCAGTCGGACACGTCCCCACATTGAAGGACAGTTGGACACCTCCCCACCTAGAAGAATAGTGGGACACGTCCCACCCTAGGAGCACAGTGGAACATCTCCCAACTTAGGAGGACAGTGGGACACGTCCCCACCTAGGAGGACAGTGGGACACCTCCACACCTAGGAGGACAGTGGGACACCTTTTCACCTAGAAAAAGAGTGGGAAACCTCCCCACCTAGGAGGACAGTGGGACACCTCCACACAGAGGAGGACAGTGGGACACCTCCCCACCTAGCAGGACAGTGAGACATCTCCCCACCTAGGAGGACAGTGGGTCACCTCCACACGTAGGAGGTTAGTGGGACATCTCCCAACCTAGGAGGACACTGGGAGATCTACCCACCTAGGAGGACAGTAGGACATCTTCCCACCTAGGAGGACAGTGGGACATGTCCCCACCTAGGAGAAATGTGGGACATCTTCCTACCTAGGAAGACATTGGGACACTTCCTCACCTAGGAGGACTTGGAGACATGTCTCCATCTAGGAAGTGAGTGTGACATCTCTCTACCTAGGTGGACAGTGGGACATCGCCCCGTCTAGGAGGAGAGTGGGACATCTCCCCACCTAGGAAGACAGTGGGATATATCCCCACCTAGAAGCACAGTGGGACATGTCTTCATCAAGGAGGTCAGTGTGACATCTCCCCAACTAGGAGGACAGTGGTACATTTCCCCACCTAGAAATACAGTGGTACATGTATCCACCTAGGAGGAATGTGGGACACCTCCCCACCTATGAGGACAGTGTGACACCTTCTCATCTAGGAGGACAGTGGGAAATATCTCCACCTAGGAGTTCAGTGTGACAATTCTACATCTAGGAGGATAGTGGGACATCTCCCAACCTAGGCGGACAGTGGGACACCTCCCCACCTAGGATGACAGTGAGACAGGTCCCCACTTAGGAGCACAGTGGAACATCTCCCCACCTAGGGGGACAGTGAGACATCTCCCCGCCTAGGAGGACAGTGGGATACCTCCACACCTAGGACGACAGTTGGACATATCCAAACTAGGAGAACAGTCGGACATCTCCCCACCTAGGGGGACAGTGAGACATCTCCCCACCAAGGAGGAGTGTGGGACACCTCCTCACCTAGGAAAACAGTGGGACACCTCTCCAACTAGAAGGACAGTGGGAAACCTCCTCACCTAGGGGGAGAGTGGGACACCCCCTCACCTAGGAAGTCAGTGGGACACGTCCACATCTAGGAGGACAGTGGGAAACCTCCCCACCTAGGAGGACAGTGAGACACTTCCCCACCTAGTAGCACAGTGGGACACTTCCCCACCTAGGAGGACAGTGGGACATCTTCTCACCTAGGGAAACAGTGGGACAACTCCCCACCTTGGAGGACAATGGGAAACCTCCTAACCTAGGAGGAAAGTGGGACCTCTTCTCACCTAGGAGGACAGTGGGACACTTCCATATCTAGAAAGACAGTGGGACTCGTCCTTACATAAAAGGACAGTGGGAATCCTCAACACCTAGAAGGACAGTGGAACACGTCCCCACCTAGGAGCACAGTGGAACATCTCACCACCTAGCAGACCAGTGGGACATCTCCCCCCCTAGGAAGACAGTGGGACACGTATTACCAAGGAGGACAGTCGGACATGTCTCCACCTAGAAGGACAGTGGGACACCTCGCCAACTATGAGTACAGTGGGACTCGTCCCCACCTAGGAGCACAATGGAACATCTCCACACCTAGGAGGACAGTGGGACACCTCCCAACCTAGGAGGACAGTGCGACACCTCCCCACATAGAAGGACAGTGGTAAACCGCTCCACCTAGGAGGACAGTGGGACATATCCCCAACTAGGAGGCCAGTGAGACATCTCCCAACCTACTAAGACAGAGGGCATCTCCCCATCGAGGAGGAATGTGGGACATCTCCCCACTTAGGAGAACAGAGGGACATCTCCCCACCTAGGAGGACAGTGGGAAATGTTCTACCTAGGAGGACAGTAGGACATCTCCAAACCTAGGAGGACAGTGGGACAAATCCCAACTCAGCAGAATAGTGGGACATGTCCCCACCTAGGAGGACAGTGGGATACATCCTCACATAGGAGGACAGTGGGACATCTCCCCACCTAGGAAGACAGTGGGACATGTCCCCATCTAGGAGGAATGTGGGACATCTCCCCACCTAGGAGGACAGTGGGACATCTCCCCACATAGTAGGACAGTGGGACACATTCTACATAGGAGGACAGTAGGACATCTCCCCAACAAGGAGGTCAGTAGGACACCTCCCCAGCTAGGAGTACAGTGGGACACTTCCCCACCTAGGAGGACAGTGGAACATATCCCCACCTGAAAGGACAGTGGGACATCTCCCCACCTAGGAGGACAGTCGGACACGTCCCCACCTAGAAGGACAGTGGAACACCTCCCGAACTAGCAGGACAGTTGGACACCGCCTCACCTAAGGGGACAGTGGGACACGTCTTCACCTAGAAGGACATTGGGACACCTCCCCACAAAGGAGGACACTGGGACACCTCCCCACAAAGAAGGACAGTGGGTCACCTCCCCACCTAGGAGGACAGTTTGACATCTCCCAACCTAGGAGGACAGTGGGACATCTCCCCACGTAGGAGGACAGTGGAACATGTCTCCACCTAGGAGGAATGTGGGACATCTCCCCACCGAGGGAGACAGTGGGACACCTCCTCAACTAGAAGGACAGTGGGACATATCTCCCCCTAAAAAGCCAGTGAGACATCTCCCCACCTAGGAGGACAGTGAGACATGTCCCCATGTAGGAGGATGTGGAACACGTCTCCACCTAGGAGGACAGTGGGACAACTCCCCACCAAGGAGGACAGTGGGACATGTCCCCACATAGAAGGTCAGTGTGACATCTCCCCACCAAGGAAAACAGAGGGACAGGTCTCCTTCTAGCAGGACAGTGTGACATCTCCCCACCTAGGAGGACAGTGGGACATCTCCCCACCGAGGAGGTCAGTGAGGCATCTCCTGAACTAGGAGAAAAGTCGGACATATCCCCACCGAAGAGGACAGTGGGGCACTTCCCCACCTAGGAGGACAGTGGCACACTTCCCCAACTAGGAGGACTGTGGGACAACTCCCCACCTAGGAGAACAGTGAAACACCTCCTCACCTAGAAGGACAGTGGGACACCTCCCCACCTAGGAGCACAGTGAGACACCTCCCCACCTAGGAGGGGAGTGGGACTCATCGGGAAATAGGAGGACTGTGGGACAACTCCCCACCTAGGAGGACAGTAGGGAACCTCCACACCTAGGAAGACAGTGGGCACCTTCCCACCTTGGAGGAAAGAGGCACACCTCACCACCTAGTAAGACAGTAGGACACCTCCCCACCTAGAAATACCATGGGACACCTCCCCACCTAGGAGGACAGTGGGACATCTTCCCACCTAGGAGGACAGTGGGACACCTCCCCAGCTAGAAGGACAGTGGAACACCGCCTGAACTAGGGGGACAGTGGGACACCACCCCACAAAGAAGGACAGTGGGACACCCTCTCACCTAGGAGGACAGTGGGACACGTCCCCACCTAGGAGCACAGCGGGACACGTCCCCACTCAGAAAAACAGTGGGACACCTCCACACCTAGTAGGACAGTGGGTCACGTCCCCACCTAGGAGCACAGTGGAAAATCTCCGCACCAAGGTGGCCAGTGGGACACCTCCCGACCTAGGATGACAGTGGGACATCTCCCCACCTAGGAGGAGAGTGGGACATCTCCCTACCTAGGAATACAGTGGGACATGTCCACAACTAGGAGGAATGTGGGACACCTTTCCACCTCTGAAGACAGTGGGACACTTTCTCACCTAGGAGGAAAGTGAGAAATGCCTCCACCAAGAAGTTCAGTGTGACAAGTACCCACCTAGAAGAATAGTGGGAGATCTGCCCACCTAGGAGGACAGTGGGACTTCTACCAACCTAGGAAAACAGTAGAAAACCTCCCCACCTAGGAAGACAGTGAGACAATTACCACCTAGGAGGATAGTGGGACACCTCCCCACCTAGGAGGACAGTGGGACATCTTTCCATCTAGGAGCGCATTGGGACACCTCCCCACCTAGGGGGACAGTGAGACATCTCCCAAACTAAAAGGACAGTGGAACACCTCTCCACATAGGAGGACAGTTGAGCACCTCTCCATTTAGGAGGACAGTGGAACACCTCCTCACCTAGGGAAACAGTGGAACACTTCCCCAACTAGGAGGACAGTGGGAAACCTCCTCACCTAGGAGGACACTGGGACACCTCTCACCTATAAGGACAGTGGGACAAGTCCACATCTAGGAGGACAGTGGGACACCTCCCCACCTAGGAGGACAGTCAGACAAATCCCCACTTAGGAGAACAGTGGGACACCTCCCCACCTAGGAGGACAGTGGGACATCTCCCTACCTAGGAGGACAGTGGGACACCTTCTCACCTAGGAAGACAGTGGGAAATGTCCCCGCCTAGGAGGACAGTGGAACATTTTCCCATCTAGGAGAACAGTGGGACATATCCCAATTTAGGAGAACAATAGGACACCTCCCCATATATGAGGACAGTGGGACACCTCCCCACCTAGGAAGACAGTGGAAACCTCATCACCTAAAAGGACAGTGGGACCCCGCCCCTTACCTAGGCGGACAGTGAAACACGTCCACATCTAGGAAGAAAGTGGGACTCATCCCTACCTAAAAGGACATTGGGAAACCTCAACACCAAGGAGGACAGTGGGACACGTCTCCACCTAGGAGCACAGTGGAACATCTCACCACCTAGGAGACCAGTGGCACATCTCCCCACCTAGGAGAACAGTGGGACACGCTCCCAACTAGGAGGACAGTCAGACACGTCTCCACCTAGTAGGTCAGTGGCACACCTGCCCACCTATGAGAACAATGCGACTCGTCCCCATCTAGGAGCACAATAGAACTTCTCCCCACCTAGGAGGACAGTGAGACATGTCCCAACCTAGGAGGACAGTGGGACTCCTCCCCACCTAGAAGGACAGTGGGACACCTACCCACATAAGATAACAGTGGGAAACCGCTCCACCTAGGAGGACAGTGAAAATCTCCCCAACTAGGTGGCCAGTGAGACATCTTCCCACCTAAGAAGACAGTGGGACATGTACCCATCTAAGAGGAATGTGGGACATCTCACCACTTAGGAGAACAGAGGGACATCTCTCCACCTATGAAGACAGTGGGACATGTTCTACCTAGGAGAACAGTAGGACATCTCCCCACCTAGGAGGACAGTGGGACATCTCCCAACTTAGGAGGACAGTGGAACACGTCCCCACCTAGTAGGACAGTGGGACACCTCCCCACATAGAAGGACAGTGGGACATCTTCCCATCTAGGAGGCCAGTGGGACATCTCTCCACCTAGGAAAACAGTGGGACATGTCCCCATCTAGGAAGAATGTGGGACATCTCCCCACCTAGCAGGACAAAGGGACATCTCCCCACCTAGGAGGAGAGTGGTAAACGTTCTACCTAGGAGGACAGTAGGACATCTACCCAACTAGGAGGTCAGTGGGACACCTCCCCATCTAGGAGGAAAGTGGGACCCCTCCCCACCTAGAAGGACAGTGGGACACCTCCTCACATAGGAGGACAGTGGGAAACCGCTCCACCTAGGAGGACAGTGGGACATCTCCCCAACTAGGAGGCCAGTGGGACATCTCCCCACCTAGGAAGACAGTGAGACATGTAAACATCTAGGAGGAATGTGAGACATCTCACCACTTAGGAGAACAGAGGGACATCTCCCCACCTAGGAGGAAAGTGGAACATGTTCTACCTAGGAGGACAGTACGACATCTCCCCATCTAGGAGGACAGTGGGACATCTCCCAACTCAGGAGGACAGTGGGACACGTTCCCACCTAGGAGGACAGTGGGACACCTCCCCACCTAGGAGCACAGTGAGACACCACCTTAACTAGGGGGACAGTGGGACACGTCTCAACCTAGGAGGACAGTAGGACATCTCCCCACCTAGGAGGACAGTGGGACATCTCCCAACTCAGGAGGACAGTGGGACACGTCCCCACCTAGGAGGACAGTGGGACACCTCCCCACCTAGGAGCACAGTGAGACACCTCCCCACCTAGGAGGGGAGTGGGACTCCTCCCGAACTAGGAGGACTGTGGGACAACTCCCCACCTAGGAGGACAGTAGGAAACCTCCCGACCTAGGAAGACAGTGGACACCTCCAAACCTTGGAGGACAGAGGCACACCTCACCACCTAGTAAGACAGTAGGACACATCTCCACCTAGAAAGACTGCGGGACACCTCCCCACCTAGGAGGACAGTGGGACATCTCCCCACCTAGGAGGACAGTGGGACACCACCTTAACTAGGGGGATAGTGAGACACATCCCCACCTAGGAGAACAGTGGGACACCTCCCCGCATAGGAGTACAGTGGGACACCACCTTACCAAGGGGTCAGTGAGACACGTCCCCACCTAGGAGGACAGTGGGACACCTGCCCACCTAGGAGGACAGTGGGACACCACCCCACAAAGGAGGACAGTGGGACACCCTCTCACCTAGGCGGACAGTGGGACACGTCCCCACCTAGGAGCACAGTGGAAAATCTCCGCACCGAGGTGGCCAGTGGGACACCTCCCAACCTAGGAGGACAGTGGGACACCTCCCCACCTAGGAGGAGAGTGGGACATCTCCCCACCTAGAAATACAGTGGGACATGTCCATAACTAGGAGGAATGTGGGACACCTTTCCACCTCTGAGGACAGTGGGACACTTTCTCACCTAGGAGGAAAGTTGGAAATGTCTCCACCATTGAATTCAGTGTGACAAGTACCCACCTAAGAGAATAGTGGGAGATCTCCCCACCTAGGAGGACAGTGGGATATCTACCAACCTAGGAAAACAGTAGAAAACCTCCCCACCTAGGAAGACAGTGGGACATCTCCCCACCTAGGAGGACAGTGGGACACCTCCCCACCTAGGAGGACAGTGGGACATCTTTCCATCTAGCAGCACAGTGGGATACCTCCCCACCTAGGGGGACAGTGAGTCATCTCCCAACCTAAAAGAACAGTGGGACAACTCCCCACATAGGAGGACAGTTGAGCACCTCTCCATTTAGGAGGACAGGGACACCTCCTCACCTAGGGAAACAGTGGAACACTTCCCCAACTAGGAGGACAGTGGGAAACCTCCTCACCTAGGGGGACAGTGGGACACCCCTCACTTATGAGGACAGTGGGACAAGTCCACATCTAGGAGGACAGTGGGACACCTCCCCACCTAGGAGGACAGTCAGACACATCCCCACTTAGGAGAACAGTGGGACACCTCCCCACCTAGGAGGACAGTGGTACATCTCCCCACCTAGGAGGACAGTGGGACACCTCCCCACCTAGGAAGACAGTGGGAAATGTCCCCGCCTAGGAGGACAGTGGGACACTTCCCCATCTAGGAGGACAGTGGGAAATATCCCAATTTAGGAGAACAATGGGACACCTTCCCATATATGAGGACAGTGGGACACCTCCCCACCTAGGAGGACAGTGGAAACCTCATCACCTAAAAGGACAGTGGGACCCCGCCCCTTACCTAGGCGGACAGTGAAACATGTCCACATCTAGGAAGAAAGTGGGACTCATCCCCACCTAAAAGGACATTGGGAAACCTCAACACCAAGGAGGACAGTGGAACACGTCTCCACCTAGGAGCACAGTGGAACATCTCACCACCTAGGAGACCAGTGGCACATCTCCCCACCTAGGAGAACAGTGGGACACGCTCCCAACTAGGAGGACAGTCGGACACGTCTCCACCTAGTAGGTCAGTGGCACACCTGCCCACCTATGAGAACAATGCGACTCGTCCCCATCTAGGAGCACAATAGAACTTCTCCCCACCTAGGAGGACAGTGAGACATGTCCCAACCTAGGAGGACAGTGGGACCCCTCCCCACCTAGAAGGACAGTGGGACACCTACCCACATAGGAGGACAGTGGGAATCTAACCAACTAGGTGGCCAGTGGGACATCTCCCCACCTAGGAAGACAGTGGGACATGTACCCATCTAAGAGGAATGTGGGACATCTCACAACTTAGGAGAACAGAGGGACATCTCTCCACCTAGGAAAACAGTGGGACATTTTCTACCTAGGAGGACAGTAGGACATCTCTTCACCTACGAGGACAGTAGTAAATCTCCCAACTTAGGAGAACAGTGGGACACGTCCCCACCTAGTAGGACAGTGGGACACCTCCCCACATAGAAGGAAAGTGGGACATCTCCCCATATAGGAGGCCAGTGGGACATTTCCCCACCTAGGAAGACAGTGGGACATGTCCCCATCTAGGAAGAATGTGGGACATCTCCCCACCTAGCAGGACAGAGGGACATCTCCCCACCCAGCAGGACAGAGGAACATCTCCCCACTTAGGAGGAGAGTGGGAAACATTCTACCTAGGAGGACAGTAGGACATCTACCCAACTAGGAGGTCAGTGGGACACCTCCCCACCTAGGAAGAAAGTGGGACCCCTTCCCACCTAGAAGGACAGTGGGACACCTCCCCACATAGGAGGACAGTGGGAAACTGCTCCACCTAGGAGGACAGTTGGACATCTCCCCAACTAGGAGGCCAGTGGGACATCTCCCCACCTAGGAAGACAGTGAGACATGTAAACATCTAGGAGGAATGTGGGACATCTCACCACTTAGGAGAACAGAGGGACATCTCCCCACCTAAGAGGAAAGTGGAACATGTTTTACCTAGGAGGACAGTAGGACATCTCCCCACCTAGGAGGACAGTGGGACATCTCCCAACTCAGGAGGACAGTGGGACACGTTCCAACCTAGGAGGACAGTGGGACACCTCCCTACCTAGGAGCACAGTGGGACACCTCTCCAACTAGGAGGCCAGTGGGACATCTCTCCACCTAGGAAGACAGTGGGACATGTCCCCATCTCGGATGAATGTGGGAAATCTCCCCACCTAGGAGGACAGAGGGACATCTCCCCTCCTACGGGGACAGTGGTACACGTTGTATGTAGGAGGACAGTAGGACATCTCCCTAATTAGAAGGTCAGTGGGACACCTCTCCACCTACGTGTAAAGTGGGACACCTCCCCACCTAAGAGGATAGTGGGATACCTCCCCACCTAGGAAGACAGTGGGACACTTCCCCACCTAGGAGGAAAGTGGAATATATCCCCAACTAAAAGGACAGTGGTACCTCTCCCCACCTAGGAGGACAGTCAGACACGTCCCCACCTAGAAGGACTGTGGGACACCTCCCCACCTAGTAGAATAGTGGGACACGTTCCCACCTAGGAGGACAGTGAGACACGTCCCCACCTAGGAGGACAGTGGGACAGCACCTGACCTAGGAGGACTCTGGGACAGCTTTCGACCTAGAAAAAGAGTGGAACACCTCCCCACCTAGAAGAACAGTGAAACACCTCCCCAAAGAGGAGGACAGTGAGACACCTCCCCACCTAGCAGGACAGTGTGATATCTTTCGACCTAGGAGGACAGTGGGTCACTTCTCCACCTAGGAGTACAGTGGAACATCTCCCAACCTAGGAGGACAGTGGGACATCTCCCCACCTCGGAGGAAAGTAGAACATCTCCCCACCTAGGAGGACAGTGGGACATGTCCTCACCCAGAAGGAATGTGGGACATCTTTGCACCTAGGAGGACAGTGGGACACTTCCTCAACTAGGAGGACAGTGTGACATGTCTCTACATAGAAAGTCAGTGTGACATCTTTCCACCAAGGTGGACAGTGGGACATCTCCCCACCTAGGAGGATAGTGGGACATCTCCCCACCTAGAAGGACAGTGGGACACGTCCTTAACTAGGAGCAGAGTTGGACCTGTCTTCATCTAGGAGGTCAGTGTGACATCTCCCCACGTAGGAGGACAGTGGGACACATCTCCACCTTGGAAGACAGTGGGACATCTTCCCACCTTGGAGGACAGTGGGACATCTCTCGACTCAGGAGGAGAGTGGGACATCTCCCCACCTAGGAGGTCAATGGGACACGTCCCCAACTTGTAGGACAGTGGTACAACTGCGCACCTAGGAGGACTGTGGGACACCTCCCCACCAAGGAGGACAGTGGGAAACCTCACCACCTAGGAGGACAGTGGGACACGTCCCCAACTAGGAGGACAGTCGGACTCATCTCCACCTAGAAGGAAAGTGGGCCACCTTCCCACCTATTGGGACAGTGGGACTCGTCCCCAACTAGGAGCACAATGGAACATCTCCCCACCTAGGAGGACAGTAAGACACGTCCTCACCTTGGAGGACAGTGGGAAACCTCCCCACCTAGGAGGACAATGGGACATCTCCCCACCTAGAAGGACAGTGGGAAACCTCTCCACATAGGCAAACAGTGGGACATCTCCCCATCTAGGAGACCAGTGGGACATCTCCCAACCTAGGAAGACAGTAGGACATGTCCCCATCTAGGAGGAATGTGGGACATTTCCCCACCTAGGAAGACAGTCGGACTCGTCTCCACCTAGAAGGACAGTGGGTCACATCTCCACCTAGGAACACAGTGGGACATGTCTCCACCTAGGAGGTCAGTTTGACATCTCCCCACCTAGGAGGAGAGTGGGACACATCCCCACCTAGGAGGACAGTGAAACACCTCTTCACCTAGGAGGACAGTGGGACATCTCTACACCTAGGAGGACAGCAGGACACCTCCCCTACTAGGAGGAGAGTGAGACACCTTTCCACCTAGGAGGATAGTGGGAAACCTCCCCACCTAGAAGGACAGTGGGACACGTCCCCACCTAGGAGGACAGTGGGACACCTCCCCACCTAGGAGGACATTCGGACACCTCCCAACCTAGGAGGAGAGTGGGACACCTCCCCACCCAAAAGGTCAATAGGATATCTTCCCATCTAGGAGAACAGTGGGACATATCCACACCTAGGAGGTCAGTGGAACATATCCCCACCTAGGAAGAATGTGGGACATCTCCCCACCTAGGAGGACAGTGGGACACTTCCTCACCCAGGGGGACAGTGGAACACCCCCTCACCTAGGAGGACCATGGGACACGTCCCCACCTAGGAGGACAGTGCGACACCTCTCCCCATAAATGGACAGTGGGACATCTACCCACCTAGGAGGCCAGTGGGACATCTCTCCATCTAAGAAAACAGTAGGACATGTCTTCACCTAGGAGGAATGTGAGACATCTCCCCACCTAGGAGGACATTGGGACACCTCCCCACCTGGGAGGACAGTGGGACACCTCCCCACCTAAGAGAACACCTAAGAGAAACTTTCTCGCCTAGGGGGACAGTTGGACACTTCCTCTCCTAGGAGGAGAGTGGGACACGTCCTCACCTAAGACGACAGTGGGACACCTCTCCACTTAGGAGGACAGTGGGACACCTCCCCACCTAGGAGGACAGTGGGACATGTCTCCACCTAGGAGGTCAGTGAGACATCTCCCCACCTAGGAGAACAGTAGACACGTCTCCACCTAAGAAGACAGTGGGACATTTCCCCACCTAGGAGGACAGTGGGACACCTCTCCACTTAGGAGGACAGTGGGACACGTCCCCACTTAGGAGCACAGTGGGACACGTCCCCACTTAGGAGCACAGTGGGACATGTCTCCACCTAAAAGGTCAGTGTGACATCTTTCCACCTAGGAGGACAGTAAGACACGTCCCCACGTAGGAGGACAGTGGGACATCTCCCCACCTAGGAGGACATTGAAACATCTCCCCACCCAGGAGGACAGTGGGAAATATCCCCACCTAGGAGATCAGTGGGATACCTCTTCAACTAATAGGATAGTGGGACATCTCCCCACCTAGGAGGACAGCGGGACACCTCCCCACCTAGGAGGAGAGTGAGACACCTCCCCACCTAAGAGGACAGTGGAACACCTCCCCATGTAGGAGGACAGTGGGACACGTCCACACCTAGGAGGACAGTGGGACACGTTCCCACCTAGGCGGACTGTGGGACACCTCCCCACCTAGGATGACAGTGTTACACCTCCCCACCTAGAAGGACAGAGGGACACCACCCCACCTAGGAGGACATTGAAACACCTTCCCACCTAGGAGGACAGTGTGACATCTTCCCACCTAGGAGGACAGTGGGACATCTCCCCACTTAGGAGGACAGTGGGACATATCTCCACCTAGGAGAAATTTGGAACATCTCCCCACCTAGGAGGACAGTGGGACACCTTTTCACCCAGAGAGACAGTGGAACACCCCCTCACCTAGGAGGACAGTGGGACACGTCCCCACCTAGGAGGACAGTGAGATACGTACCCACCTAGGAGGACAATGGGACACGTCCCCACCTAGGAGGAGAGTGGGACATGTCTCTACCTAGGAGGTCATTGAGACATATCCCCACCTAGAAGGACAGTGGACGTGTCTCCACCTAGAAGAACAGTGGGACATTTCCCCACCTAGAAGGACAGTGGGACACCTCTCCACTTAGGAGGACAGTGAGACATGTCCCCACCTAGGAGCACAGTGGGACATGTCTCCACCTAAAAGGTCAGTGTGACATCTCCCCACCTAGGAGGACAGTGAGACACCTCCCCACCTAGGAGGACAGTGGGACATCTTCCCTCCTAGGTGGACAGTGAAACATCTCCCCACCCAGGAGGACAGTGGGACATCTTCCCACCTAGGAGATCATTGGGATACCTCTTCAACTAATAGGACAGTGCGACATCTCCCCACCTAGGAGGAGAGTGAGACACCTCCCCACCTAAGAGGACAGTGGGACACCTCCCCACGTAGGAGGACAGTGGGACACGTCCCCACCTAGAAGGACATTGGAACACCTTCCCACCTAGGAGGACAGTGTGACATCTCCCCATCTAGGAGGACAGTGGGACATCTCCCCACGTAGGAGGACAGTGGGACATATCCCCACCTAGGAGATCAGTGGGATACCTCTTCAACTAATAGGACAGTGGAACATCTCCCCACCTAGGAGGACAGCGGGACACCACCCCACCTAGGAGGAGAGTGAGACACCTCGCTACCTAATAGGACAGTGGGACACCTCCCCATGTAGGAGTACAGTGGGACACGTCCCCACCTAGGAGGACAGTGGGACACGTCCCCACCTAGGAGGACAGAGGGACACCTTCCCACCTAGGAGGACAGTGGAACACCTTCCCACCTAGGAGGACAGTGTGACATCTCCCCACCTAGGAGGACAGTGGGACATCTCCCCACCTAGAAGGACAGTGGGACATATCGCCACCTAGGAGGAATATGGAACATCTCCCCACCTAGAAAGACAGTGGGACACCTTTTCACCCAGAGGGACAGTGGAACACCCCCTCTCCTAGGAAGACAGTGGGACACCTCCCCACCTAGGATGACAGTGGTACACCTCCCCACCTAGGAGGACAGAGGGACACCTTCCCACCTAGGAGGACATTGGAACACCTTCCCACCTAGGAGGACAGTGTGACATCTCCCCACCTAGAAGGACAGTGGGACATATCGCCACCTAGGAGGAATGTGGAACATCTCCCCACCTAGAAAGACAGTGGGACACCTTTTCACCCAGAGGGACAGTGGAACACCCCCTCTCCTAGGAAGACAGTGGGACACGTCCCCACCTAGGAGGACAGTGGGATACGTCCCCACCTAGGAGGTCAATGGGACACGTCCCCACCTAGGAGGAGAGTGGGACATGTCTCCACCTAGGAGGTCAGTGAGACATCTTCCTTCCTAGGAGGACAGTGGACACGTCTCCACCTAGGAGGACAATGGGACATTTCCCCACCTAGAAGGACAGTGGACACCTCTCCACTTAGGAGGACAGTGGGACACATCCCCACCTAGGAGAACAGTGGGACATGTTTCCACCTAAAATGTCAGTGTGACATCTCCCCACCTAGGAGGACAGTGGGACATCTTCCCACTTAGGAAATCAGTGGGATACCTCTTCAACTAAAGGACAGTGGGACATCTCCCCACCTAGGAAGACAGCGGTACACCTCCCCACCTAGGAGGAGAGTGAGACACCTTCCCACCTAAGAGGACAGTGGGACACCTCCTCACGTAGGAGGACAGTGGGACACGTCCCCACCTAGGAGGACAGTGGGACACGTCCCCACTTAGGAGGACCCTGAGACACCTCCCCACCTAGAAGGACAGTGTTACACCTCCCCACCTAGGAGGACAGAGGGACACCTCCCCACCTAGGAGGACATTGGAACAACTTCCCACCTAGGAGGACAGATGGAAATGTCCCTACCTAGGAGGAATGTGGGATATCTCCCCACCTAGGAGGACAGTGGGACACGTCTCCACCTAGGAGGAGAGTGGGACATCTCCCCACCTTGGAGGACAGTGGGACATCTCCCCACTCAGGACAGTGGGACATCTCTTCACCTTGGAGGTCAGTGGGACACCTCCCCACCTAGGAGGACAGTGGGACACCTCCCCACCTAGGAGGACACTGGGACACCTTTCCACCTAGGAAGACAGTGGGACACCTTTTCTCCTAGGTCCCACGTCCTCACCTAGGAGGTCCATGAACCCCTTCCCCACCTATTAGGACAGTGGGAAACGTCCCCACCAAGAGGACAGTGGGACACCTCCCCACCTAGGAGGACAGAGGGACATCTCCCCTCCTAGGAGGTCTGTGGACATCTCCCTACTTAGGATGACAGTGGGACATGTCCCCACCTAAAAGGAATGTGGGACATCTCCCCATCTATGAGGTCAGTGGGACACCTCCTCACCTATAAGAACATTGGGGCATGTCTCCACCTAGGAGGTCACTGTGACATCTTCCCACCTAGGTGGACAGTTGGACATCTCTTCACCTAGGAGGACAGTGAGATATCTCCTTACCTTGGAGGACAGTGGGACATCTCTTCACCTCTGAGGTCAGTGGGACACCCCCCCCACCTAGGAGGACAGTGGGACACCTCCCCACCTAGGAGGAAAGTGGGACATGTTCCCACCTAGGAGGACAGTGGGACACATGGATTCCACTTCAGTAGATCTTCGTGGGTGCCCTGGAATGTTCCATGTGGTTCTAGAATCCACATTCCACCCAAGTTTCTTGAATCTCCTGACTTTGGTCTTTTCTCAGATCCTTGCCCAGTGGACTAATGGGAGCCCCTGGGGAGTGTGTGGAGAATCGTGCTGATCTCAGCCCGAGGATTGGGAGAAGTGACCCAGGAGAAGGGACACCTCCCCACCTATTCGGACAGTGGGACACCTCTTCACCTAGGAGGACAGTGGGTCATCTCCCTACCTAGGATGATAGTGGGACATCTCCCCACTTGGGAGGACAATGGGACACCTCCCCACCTAGGAAGACAGTGGGACATCTTCCCACGTAGGAGGACAGTGGGACACCTCCCGACCTAGGAGGACAAGAGGGCACGTCCCCACCTAGGAGTACCGTGGGTCACCTCCCCACCTAGTATAACAGTGGGACATCTCCCCACCTATAGGGACAGTGGAACACCTCTTCACCTAGGTGGAAAGTGGGACACCTCCCCACCTAGAAGAACAGTGGGACACCTCTCCACCTAGGAGGACAGTGGGACACCTCCCCACCTAGGAGGACAGTAGAACACCTCCCCACCTAGGAGAATAGTGGAACACCTCCCCATCTAGGAGGACAGTGGGACACGTCCTCAACTACAAGGACAGTGGGACTCCTCCCCACCTAGGAGGACAGTGGGACACCTCCCCACCTAGGAGGACAGTGGACATGTTCCCACCTAGGATTACAGTGGGACACCTCCCCACCTAGGAGGACTGTGCGACACCTCCCCACCTTGGAGGGCAGTGGGACACATGCCCACCTAGGAGGACAGTGGGACACCTCCCACCCTAGGAGGATACTGGGACACTTCCCCACCTAGAAGGGCAGTGGGACACCTCTCTAGGTAGGAGGACAGTGGGACACCTCCCCACCTAGGAGTACAGTGGTACATCTCCTCACCTAGGAGGACAGTGGGTCACCTCCCGACCTAGTAAGACAGTGGGACCCCTTTCCACCTAGGAGGACAGTGGGACACCTCCTCACCTAGGATGACAGTGGGACACCTCCTCACCTAGGAGGATAGTGCTGGTCCCTCCCATGGATTCCACTTCAGTAGATCTTTGTGGGTGCCCAGGAATGTTCCAAGTGGTTCTAGAATCCACATTCCACCCAAGTTTCTTGAATCTCCTGACTTTGGTCTTTTCTTAGATCCTTGCCCAGTGGACTAATGGGAGCCCCTAGGGAGTGTGTGGAGAATCGTGCTGATCTCAGCCTGAGGATTGGGAGAAGTGACCCAGGAGGAGTGACACACCTGTATTCCTTTGACCCACAGAACTCTGTGTTTGCTGAACAAACAGCGCTTGTGACTTCTGAACCTGCCTGTGGGCGTCGTCCAGCTCCTGAAAGTTGACGCTCCACTGAGGGCCCGCCTGGGTCTTGAAGTTAGAGTCCTGACTGTGGAATGAGCTTTTGTGGAGAGCTCTGAAATCACTGACACTGGGTGTGTTTCACTCACCCTGACAGTGACCATGGGGTTGGTGTCTCCCCGTGAGAGGGGACCGAGGAGGTGGAGACCCTGGGCTGCTGGGAGCACACAGGGTGTTTGGGTCCAAAATCTGCTGGCTCTGGGCTCCATCCCACCTCTGAGACAGGGCAGCACTGCAAGTTGAGTGGCACCCTTTTGCAAGAATTTATTTCTTGACTCTGTAGTGCGTCCACAAGACCCAAATTCAGAACTTGCAGTGAGAGTAGCATCCCAGAGCTCTGTGTTATGGTCCCCACCTACTGGCCTCTTAGCCACAGTGTAAAGTTTCACTCACACCAGCACACAGCTTCTGCTCTGAAACCTAGAGTTGCCCTCTGCCCTCCCACTCCACTCCAGGATGCCCTGTTCCTGTGTGTGTGTGTGTGTGTGTGTGTGTGTGTGTGTGTGTGTATTTCCAGTGTCTTGTGGTAAGAAGGTGCTACAGTGAGTGGCAGGTGGCATCATGCCGTGTGGCAAGGCTTCGGGAAGCAGACCTGCTATCTTGGAAGGCTGGGGCCATGGTTTTGAGAGACTTTGGTGGTGGCCTTCCTGAGCTGCCGGCCAGTTCTCTTTTCTACCAGGCTCACGTACGCTGTGTTTCTGCAGCCTGCTGTGGCCACATGATGCTCTGGGCAGGCTGTCCTGACTCCAGGCCCTGCCACAGCGCAGTAGGTGCTCTGCATACCCTTCTGCCTCGGGAAGCTTCTATGCCTCTGTTGCTGCACCTCTCTGAGGTGACACTGTTAGACGTAGATGTCACCTCTGTCCTGCAGGTGAGAAAGTGATGTCCGAGGGAGGACACCCAGAGCCTGAGGGCCACAGATTGGCCAGGATCTGATGTCTCCAGTCCTCCCGGGGCAGACAGGGCAGAGGTGCAGGTACCTCCTCTCACCTGCCACGCAGGGCTGTGCGCTTCCTCTGGAGGCAGCTGGGGGCAGCTGCGAAGGTCCTCTGGGCACCTCTCCTCCAGGTACAGTCTGTCTTTCCACCACCGGAAAAGTGTTCAGAGGAGTGCCGAGCGCTTCAGTTCTCCTCACTTGGCATTCCACGCAAGAGAATCTGGAGTGGGTTTCCTTTTCCCTGGCGAGGGTGTCCTTCCTGCAGGAGGAGGTGCCTGAGCGGTCCCGCCCACAGCAGGGATTGGGGAATTGTGGTGGGAGCCTGTGTCTGGCTCCATCTCCCCTCTGGAGGTCTCACCATAGACACGTGATCTCCTGGTTCCGCTGCCTCCGTCTGCTTCTGTCTACTCCAGTGAGGGCAGCTCTGGGCAGTCGTACCTGGACTGTTGGGTGGGTGGGTCAGGAGTGTGCTTCCGCTTGGCGGGGACCCAGCTCTGCCGTTTATTAGCTGGGTGGACTCAGGCAAATCTCTGAGTCTGCCTGAGCCCCAGTTTCCTCACCACAGAGGGGGATTCCTGGCACCACCCCTACCAAGTGGCTGACAGAGGCTGGAACTTGCTGGCGTTTTGTGACCGCTTCGTGGAGGCCCCAGCTTGGCCTACCCTAGAGATCTCCTTCACCCCCCATCTCAGCAGGCCGAGCCTGCTCATCAAACCCTGGAGAGTTCCTAAGTCCTTGCAACTGAAAACAATTAAGATTCACAGACACTTTAATTTTGGCATGATTTTTTTTGTTGTTGTTGTTTTTGCTAATATATGAACTATTTGAGCCAGCAACACAAGAATTGAAAGCATTTCCACAGAGAGCTGGCTGCAGAGCTAGACTGTGTGTGCCATCAGTGTGCAGAGAGCTGGGAAGGGCTGGCCACCCTTCTCGGTCAGCCCCTCCTGCCCTTCCTGACCAGCAGCATGACCCAGGCACTGGCCTCTAGGAAGCACCTTGGTCCTGGGTCTATGCTTCTACCTCCCCACTACTTGGAGCCAGCTGTGGATGCCAGCTTCCCTGACTGCCCAGCAGGCAGGACGCTGGCCCAGGACAGAAGCCTGTGGCCTGCTGCACACTGCTGTCCTCTCCTGACCTCACCAATGCTGGCCTGGACTGTTCCCATTACTGCAGTGGGTGGCAGTCTCTTTTATCTTGGGAAATCCTCCTGGCTCTTGATGGCATTTTGAAAGTGTTTGTGGCATTAGCAGGTTTGTGCAGAGACAGTCCTGAGGTCTGTCTTCCCACGGCTCGCCTCTTTCTAGTAGGAGTGAAGACAGTGAAGCTCCCATGCCCACTCTAGTGCCCCTGCACGTCGTATGTGTGGGTAGGTTTCTGCATCTCATTCCATGGCATCCTTGGAACCTGGGGGGCGGGGAGGCTTGGGCAGCAACTGGTGGTCCAGATTCTGGGGTTCCCTGCCTTGCTCTGGCACTATCTCCCCGCCACTAGCTGTGATACCTTGGAGCACAGAAGGTCATCTCTGAGCCTCTATCTCTTTATCTGTGAATGGGTGCCTGAGCTGCCCACTTCCTGGGTTGGATTCGGCATACATGGATGAGCACCTGCAAAATGCCACTCACTACCTGCCGCCACTCAGCATCACACTGAGCTTGTACGTGGGCCTCAGATCCAGGAGTCGCAGTCCGAGGTGGACATTCCCAGCTAGGCAAGGCCTGTCAGCTCCTCTGAGCCCAAGTCTCTTCTGACAATGTAACTCGAAGGCAGGCCACCTCAGTTCCCAATGTCACAGCTTCTCACTTCAGACCACGGCTTCTTGCCTGCAGCCACCACCTACCTGAGCTGCTCCCTCCTTTCCCTCTGTCTCCAAGCAGGCCTGGACCCACTAACCAGCACTGCTGACCACTCTTCAGAGCAGGCACTGGGGAGCACTGGGGTCTGCCTTCTCTAGTGCAGAAAGGGAAAGTCACTCTTGGCACCCAGGTGTCCTGCCCAGAGCTGGCTCCTGAAGGGCCTTGCAAGTGACCTGCTGGCTCAGCTGGCAATGAACTTTCTGGGGTTCCTTGGGAGAGTGGGGGGATTACTGTATTTTCCTACAGGGAAATGGGCCGGGGGCGGGGCATCCCACCTTCCTGTGGGCTCAGGTGGCCATTGCAGCTGCAGGGGTGCTGGGGAGCTGCCTGTGTGTGGGCTCCTGGGGTCATGGTGAGGTGAGGCAGGGGCAGCAGACTGTCCTTGGGTCCTGGGGTGGCTGGGAGAACCTGACTCACTGTCTTTTCTTGCAGAGCTTATGACCACGATGGTGTCTCCAGCCAGCTCAGAAGCTCAGGTACTGAAAACAATTTTAAAGACGACTTGATCCTGTGAGAGTGAACCTGCGTTGCGTAATGGACACTCTGACCGTATTAAGTCCTGTAGCTGTTCGTCAAGGCAGCCCTCCAACCAGCACTCCGCCAGGTGACCCTCACAGGCCTGTGTTCTTTCAGGTTCCTGTCCTGTGAGTGTCCAATCCCAGCCGGATCTCAGCTCCCCCCAGCTCAGCAGCCTGAGCTCAGCAGACAGACTTGAGGCTTCTGCACCAGACGCCAGGCACCTGTGGTTGGTGAGTGATGGTCTTGTTGGGACCTCTTGAGTGAATCTTTATGATGTCTGAACACCAGCTGGTGATAGGGAGACCCAGGCCCCATTCCTGGGGTCTGGCTGGGTCTGGCCTTATCCCCGAAGCCTCGGGTTGTGCTGCTGGTGCTGTCTGGGACATTGGTCTTTGCTGCCCCCTGCTGGGGCACATTGGCACTGTGACCCCAAGGAGTGTGTGAGTTGAGGCAGCTGTGAGCCCTGAAGGCTGCATCCTGGGCCTTCTGCGTAACCTACATGCTGAGAGATGAGACCCTAACCTGGCCAACATTTCCCTGGTCTATCAGCAGAGACCAAGTCTGATGCAGGGTGGTGCAGAGATTCTGCCTACCCCTGTTCTGAGGCCCCTGCCCCAGACCTGTCAACATATGATTCTATCAAGCGAGGTGACAGAAATGAATGAAGCTTCAGAGGCACTCAGGCAGGTGGAGGGGTGCTGGGTGTGGTCGGCAGCAAGACACCCCTCTGAGAATAGGTGTGGAAATGCTTTGAAAAGTGTTCTGTGTGAAAGGAAGGCAGTGATGTTGATTTTAACTGGACGGTGACCCTTGTCCCTTCAGGGTTAGTTACTGTTCCTGCATTAACATTCCTTCTCAAGCTGCACAGGCCCGTAACCCCAGCCATGGAAGGCTGAGACAGGAGGATTGCAAGTCACAGCCAGTCTTAGCAACTTAGTGAGACCCTGTCTCAAAATAAAAAGTAAAAAGGGCTGGGAATGTGATTCCCTCAACTAGGGAGGCTAAGAGCGTTGGGTTCAATTCCTGGTACCAAAATTTTTAAAAATAAACAAACAAATAAATCAATAAACAGGTAGGTGTGACTTAGCATGTGCAAGGCCCTGGGTTCGATCTCTAGTACCCTACTCCCCAGTTATCCCCATTTGGCTTTTTAAAAATTAACATTTAGGTGCTGGGGTTGTGGCTCAGTGGTAGAGTACTTGTCTAGCACACATAAAGCACTGGGTTTGATCCTCAGTACCACAGAAAAATGAAATAAAGATTGTTTGTCTACCTACAACTAAAAATTGAATATTTTAAAAAAAATTATGTGCTGGGTTGTGGCTCAGCGGTAGAGAGCTTGTCTAGCACATGTGAGGCCCTGGGTTCAATCCTCAGCACCACATAAAAACAAATAAACAAGATAAATGTATAAAAAATTAACATTTATTGTCAAGTGTGAGGGCTACACCTGTAATCCCAGGTGAGGCAGGAGGATCACAGTTCAAGGCCAGCCTAGATAAAGTGCACATACCTATAATCCCATCAACTCAGAAGGCTAAGACAAGAGGGTAACAATTTCAAGGCCAGCCTCAGCAATTTAGTGAGGCCATAAGCTTCTTAGCAAGACCTTGTCTCAAACTAAAACATAAAAAGAGCTGGGGATGTGACTCAGTGGTTAAGCATATCTGGTTTCAAGTCCATATACATATATATATATATATATATATATATATAATTTAAAAAAGGCACAGTAGTGCATACCTGTAATCCCAGCAACTAGGGAGGCTGAGACAGGAGGATTGTGAGCTCAAAGCCATCCTCAGCAATGGTGAGGCACTAAGCAACTCAGTGAGACCCTGTCTCTAAATAAAATACAAAATAGGGCTGGGGATGTCGCTCAGTGGTCCAGTGCCCCTGAATTCAATCCCTGGTATCCCCACCAAAAGTAAAAATAAAAATTAAAAAAAGGGCTAGGATGTAGTTCAGTGGTAGAGCGTTCCTGGGTTCAATCCCTAGTACGCCCCCCCTCCAAAAAAAATCAATATTTGTTATTCCTTAAAGCTTCTGAATTTCAGATCCTGAAGCAGCCCAGCAGGGCCCTGGCTGTGTCTTCCAAGCTTGCAGTTGGGTTATCAGCAGGGGCTGCAGTGTCATTTAAAGGCTGTCTGGGGGCTGCAGGAGCTGCTGCCCAGACAGCTTCTCTCATGCTAGGGGTATGCCACTCAAAGCCTTGGGGACCACTGAACATCCTCACCACATGGGGGCTGCGTCCCCCAAGCAAGTGGACCAGGAGAGGGCCAGGTAAAAGCTGCAGTGTATTTGACAATCAGGTCTCATGCTTCCACTATTAATTGCACGTGAGTCACCAAATCCAGCCTGTTCCTAAGGGGAGAAAAATTGAGAAACACTTCTGGGTCCAGGAATCAGAGACATGTTTTAAAATTCAGCTTTAACATTCTGGAAGTGCTTCTCAAAAGTTTGACTATCAAAATCAGAGCTGGTGGCTGCCAGGCTTGCTCTGGCACACACGGTGCCTCCCCTGCCTGCAGGCCATGGTTGACCTGACAGCAGAACTCCTGGCCATGGCAATGGGCACAGAGCCTGGACCCAATGCCAGAGGCTCTAGGCCAAGTGGAGAGGAAAGCAGGGTCCAGATCCCCTCCCCTGCCACGAAGCCCCATACGGATGGCCTGCTGAAGA